>NW_022437005.1:4403075-4544947 GCF_009761245.1 Sapajus apella
TATATATATATATATATATATATATATATATTCAGTATTTGACTTGCTCAGTTATTCCAGTTAATTGTAAAATCAGAAGTAGCCTGTGTGTATTATTGTTAGGTAAAATGAAATTATCTTTATTGCTGTTAGGAAACTTAGTATTTTAAATCTATTATTTCACTTCTCCAATAACTTAGGCTTTTGTTTCTCAAGGAATAAAAAAACCTCTTGTTTATGCCATCTGTAAGAATTAAGATGATGGGGAGCTTGCTTAAAGTCAAGCCCCTGCCTCTTTTTTTTTTTTTTTTTTTTTTGAGACAGTGTCTTGCTCTGTTGCCCAGGCTGGAGTGCAGTGGTGTGATCTTAGCTCACTGCATTCTCCACCTCCTGGGCCCACATGATCTTCCACCATCATCCTGAGTAGCTGGGACTGCAGGCATGCACCACCACACCTGGCTGAGTCAAGCCCTCTTGTATGAAACTTTATGACGATCCCTCATTTTAGTTATTTTGACTCTTTCCAAAATGACACTCAGAATATATATTTAAAAGAAAAGTTCATGTAAATCTCCCAAGATTTCTTCCTTACCTTCAGAAATAGTTAACCATAGTTACTGTAGTAAGTTAGAATTGAAGTCTCCCTTGGAGGCATCCTTCTTCTTTTTTTTTTCCTTTTTTCTCTTTGAGTGACTTTGATATTAGAGGCATTAGTCTGTCATTGTGTACATGATAACTCAGTTTCCTGATGACAGCAGTCATCAATAAAGCTAAATATTGTTTTCTGAGACAGAAAACTATGAAATATGGCCAATAAATTTGTTTACTCCAGACATAATACTTTGGTATTAAGAGAGTTAATTTTATGTGTTACTTTTTATCAAACTATTTAAAATAAAATTTAAAATTTTTTCAGCTTTGTTAGCCACACATCAAGTATTCAGTAGCCACACTTGGCAGTGGTTACCATATTAGAAATGCAGAAAAGGAACATTTTTGCCTTATGTATGTGTTGATTTACTGAGCACGAGACCAGTACATGATGTATTTGTTCCCTACCTGTTCCTTTTCTCTTGCACAGTGTGGATTACCATACCCTCTTCCTTTCTCCTCCACCCACCTTTCCCCTTTAAATATTGAAGACTTCAAAATCGTCTTTGGAGAAAGTCATAGGCCACAGACTGTTTCTGTGCTTCTGGGTTCTGTTCTTTCGGGCTTATCCTTAACCTTGGCAAAATAAATTTTTAAATTGATGGAGACCTGTCTCCGATACTTTTGGTTTACAGAATTCACCTATGTCCTGGAAGCCCGGTTTGAAGTTATCCCACCTTTTCAGACTTAACCAATGTATACTTTACAGGTATTCATTGTTGTCTGCTTGTAACTTCTGCCCCTTCTAAAATGTGTAAAATCAACCTGTCACACAACCACCTTGGGCACATGTTCTCAGAACCTCCTGAGAGCATGTCATCAGCGTGTCCTTAACCTTGGCAAAATAAACTTCTAAATTGAAGGGAATAAAAAGGAACATTTGTATCATCACAGAAAGTTCTATTGCACAGCACAACTCTCTGCAAGAGCAGGACTAAGGATTTAGTAAGTCATGACTTCAAAGTGGTGGTGGGGGCGGGGAGAGTGTCTTAGCACTCATTTACATATGGTCACCTGTATCCTCTTTTTCAGTATGATGACTAGTCCAGAAAGAACTACTGTTTACCCTCTCCAGAGAATAAACGCCAGAATTCCAGGGGTAAGGGGCTGGCAGCAGGATGGTGTTCAGGAGGGAGTCTAGGAATCTCAGTGCTTCTTGGACTAATTTCACTCATTTTTCCTTATTTGAACTTCCGTATTTCGTGTCTTCTTGTCCTGGTGGATAAGAAGAGTCTTGTCCTGTTCTTTTTCTTTTTAGTCCCATTTTTATAATTTCAGTGGAGTTTTGGTAGGGAGATGTATATATTCAACCTCCACCTCCTTTTTTTTTTTTTTTTTTTTTTTTTTGAGTCAGTCTCTGTCACCCAGGCTGGGGTGCAGTGGCATGATCTCAGCTCACCACAACCTCTGCCTCCCGGGTTCAAGTGATTCTCCTGCCTCAGCCTCCCAAGTAGCTGGGACTACAGGCATGCGCCACCATGCCTGGCTAACTTTTTGTATTTTTAGTAGAGACAGGGTTTCACTGTGTTGGCCAGGCTCGTCTTGACCTCCTGACCTCATGATCCACTCACCTCGGCCTCCCAAAGTGCTGGGATTGCAGGCATGAGCCACCATGCCTGGCCTAGCTCCCCCATCTTAATACAGGACCTGTGAGGCCCTGAACACTGCTGTGAAGTGGAAATGTGCTGAAGATCTTGTCACTCTCATTTTATTTGTTGTCTCAGCATTATTTCTCAGAGGCATCAATTAAAATAGCCAGAAGCCCACATACTTTGTCGTCAGTCATTCTATTCCTGTTGGCCCTTATGCGAGGCGTGGTATAAAGTAGAATCGTGAACCCAGTTTTTATCTCCCCAACTCCTTTGAGAAGTTGGTAGAAGTAGGTAGGTTGAGAAGGAAGCTAATGACTTTTTTGCCAGTTTGAAAATTTGTGTTTGTCTCTAGTATCCTACATTCAAATATTTCAGACTTCAGCTTAGAAAAATAATTTTTAAAATAATTTTCTGAGGTAGTTAAAATAGCTTCCATCCTGTTTTCTCTATTAATAATAAGGATTATGTAAAGTTTAGTTGGTGTTAATTATGTAGCCAAGGTCAGGTGTCTTACTTCAGTTTAGTAGTGTAGGAAAAGACCACCATTTCTAATATTTTGGTTTAGGAGGTCAGTGCATTTAGTTTTTGGACTGGTTCAGTTGTTTACAAAAATCAAATTAGAAAAATTTAACGCTCAAGTTTCAGAGGTTACTATCCTTATGCTAGAATTGAGAGAATTGTTATTTTAAGTTGTGTTCTGTCCTTTGCAACTGAAAATACCCAGTATTCCATATTCTTTGTAACATTTACTTCTCTCTGTGTGAGTAGTATCATTTTTAAAGAAGCTTACACTGAGTGATTCTTGAGTAGTCAGAAAGGGCCTCAGATGTGTTGATTTAATCTCTGAATCATTATTTTACAAAAGCTCTGCCAGAGTAGATTCAGGCAGGTTTGAGAACAAGTTAAAAACTGGTAGTCAAGAGAGAGAAAATGTAGTGAAGTATATTTTTAACAGCTACTTTTGACATGGGGGTGGAGCTCTAAGAGCAACTGTTCTCCAGTGGTCACTGGTATATGGAGAAACTGAAGTTGTGGATAACATATCTTTTTAAGGTAATCACAAACCTCTTGTTATGATAGCAATCTATTTTTGCTCTCAAGATTTTCCTTCCCATTTGTGCAGCAAACTTGGTGCTTATATTCAGAGGATCCTTTAATGGTCTTTATTGTTAAAACCGTGTACTTGAATATCAATAACTCTTAGAAAATTTTGTAAGTAAAAACTAAATTTGATTTTGCTTTTTAAAATAAAGTTTAGATTTCTTGACAAATGAGCAGTTAAATCTAATAACCTTACATTTTAGAGAAATACTAGGGTTGGGCATGGTGGCTCACACTTGTAGTCCCAGCACTTTGGGAAGCTGAGGCAGGAGGATCACTTGAGGCAAGGAGTTCAAGACCAGCCTGGGCAACATAACAAGACCCTGTTTCTACAAGAAAAAAAAATTAAAAATTAGCCAGGTGTGGTGGTGTGTGCCCGTAGTCCCAGCTACTCTGGAGGCTAAGAGGATTGCTTGAGCCCATGAGGTTGAGGCTACAGTGAGCTATGATTGTGCCACTGCACTCCAGCTTGGACAGCAGAGCAACACCCTGTCTTCCCCCTCCAACAACAAAACAAAAACAGAAATACTAAAAGAATGGGTCTGATGGGAAAGGATCTTTTAAGTAAAAAAAGTAATGAATAGTGTAAAGCAGATGATTCTATGTATTGGTGTTACAGCCACTTTTGTTTTAAAATTCAACGTGTTGCTTTGTGATAACAAATCCAAAATTAGTACAGGAACTCTTATAATAGATAAACTATGATTCAGTATAATTGCCTTTTTTTAAAAATTTGTAATCCTGTATATTTTATTTTATTTGAAATCCTATTTCCAGAAAGAGTCCATAGGCTTTGCCAGGAGTCCATGGCACACCCAAAAAATGCTTTTGACTTTGGGCCTACTAGTATCAGTAAAATAAAATATTCTTATCACTGCTACTTCCTTATAAAAATTATGCCTGTAGGCAAAGAAGCCTATATAGCAATGAGCTACAATTTTATTAATTTCATGAAATTGCAGAGCAGTCTTAGTAATCATCACCTGGAGCTTACTGTAAATACAGACGCTCAGACTCTACCCCAGATATTCTGAATCAGAATCTTTAAAATCTGCAGGTGATTCCTGTGGACATTAAAGTTAGATAATAACTGATCTAGTTCACTCCCCTAAGTACTGTTAAAGGAACTAATTTAATTCAGAGATATGGAATGACTGGCCAAGGTGACAGAGCTAGTTAGAGGAATGTGGATGGATTGTTGCTCTCGTGGTTTTAGTGCTTTAATATATCTTCTTTTGGTCTCTGAGATGTGAATAAATTGCTGTTACTTTAATCATTATCTTCTTTTCATCCTTCTAATCTTTACTCCAGATTTCCAGTTCACCAACTAGAGGCAAAGATGTAGCAGAGCTACCAGCTTATTGAGAGTAGATACACAGACACTGGAAGAATGGTGTTTAGAAGGTCAGAGCCCTGGACAGTGTTGGGTCAGGCTTTAGGGTTAGTATTCCATGCTCTCCCAGTCTGCCTCTTGGTTTTAATTTTACTGTGTAAAAATCATTATCAAGAATCTAGGGACCGCAGCCATGCATGGCAGCTCATGCCTGTAATTCTGACACTTTGGGAGGCTAAGGCAGGCAGATCACTTGAGCCCAAGAGTTCGAGACCAGTCTAGGCAACATGGCAAAACCCTGTCTTTATAAAAGATACAAGAATTAGCTGGGTGTTGTGGCATGCACCTCTAGTCCCAGCTACTCAGGAGGCTGAGGTGGGAAGATGGCTTGAACCCAGAAGGTCAGGGCTGCAGTGCGCCGTGATCACACCACTGCACTCCAGCCTGGACGACACAGAGAGACCTTGCCTCAAAAAAAAAAAAAAAAAAAAAAAAATCTAGGGTCCAGTTGTTTAATCTTCATTTCTTTTCTCTCAGTGCAATTTTAAGGATGTGGTAAACCGTGGTATAACAATTTAAGTCTATTCTCTAAATCTAACATATACTGTATCTTGTGGGTTTTTTATTATTTTTACGGGCAAAATTTAGTATTATAGTGTTACTAGCCATGAAGAGCCATACTACTCTAATATCTAAGTTTCTAAAGCCACCACAGTGGAGAAATTAAGGAAAGTGAGCATTTGGCATTATTAATTAGCCTCCTGATCACCATACCATCTCCTTCCTTTCCACCTCCCCTCTCCAGTCCAGTGATTGTCAAGTACAATTGCTTACACTTATGCAATATCAACACCCATCACTGCCTCCTTAGCACTGCTGCCACTACCCTAGTGAAGCCCATTAACACCTCTTGCCTTGCTTGCTGAATTCTTTTAGCTGGAATGCCTACTATAGTTCTCTTCCTCTTCTTGTTCTCTTATGCATAGCTTCATATATTTTCCCAGAGCACAACTCTGTTCCTCTTATTCTTTTTAAAAATATCCAGTCTCCAAACTCCTAAGCCTTCTGTTGGAGGCCTTTTTCATCTCACCTCGGTGCAAGTCTCCAGTTTCCTTCTGCCATATCCTCCTCTCATGTTGTATTTGCTGAATTCTCTTAGTCAGGAACAGTCTTTTCATCCTTTCAGTCTCCTTGTTTTAGAGTGCTTTTAAGTCGGCATGAAACTCTACCTAATGACCTGTCTTTCTGTTTAAGCTACATTCTTTAAATTTCCTTCCATGGGAGTTTATCAAGGAATAAAATATTGAAGCTTTATATATGCTGTCTTTATCTTCTCAATTAGTCAAACTAATGATTCATCTGACTCATCTTTTATTTTTATCAGGGTAACGCAATAATGAATAAGACAGACACAGTTTATCTTAAGGAACTTACAGTTTTGAAGAACTTGTAGCCTTCTTAAGGAGATGATATTAATTACATAATTTTAAAAACAGAGCATTGACATGGTGAGAGGTGCTGTGTGGTAGAGATACATGATCTTATGGGACCATGTGATACTGGTTTTGACCCAGAAGACTGAAGACTTTTCTGCATAGTGAGAATTGATCTGACATATGAAGAGTATTAGCCAAAGAACTATAGGGAAGTGCTTTCCAGGCAGAGTATATGGTATGAGCAAAGATGAGCAAAGGCCCTGAAGTGGGTGGGAGCATGGCAAATACAGATGACTGAAGGAAGGCCAGGGTAATGAAATTGCAGTGTATGTGGACTATGAGATAAGGCCAAAGAGGTAGGCACAGCCAGATGGAGCATGTTAATTATTGAGCTGAGTGTGGTGGCTCATACCTGTAATCTCAACACTTTGGGAGGCCAAGGCAGGAGGATAGTTTGAGGCCAGAAGTTTGAGACCAGCCTGGACAACATAATGGGACCATGTCTCTACAAAAAAATTTTTTAAAATTAACTGGGCATGTGGCATGTGCTTATAGTCCCAATACTACTCAGGAAGCAAGGTGGGAGGATCACTTGAGCCCCAAAGTGCAAGGCTGCAGTTTGCTATGATCATGCCACTGCAGTCCAGCCTGGGTGACGAAGTGAAACCCTATCTTAAAAAAAAAAAAAAAATTGCTATTTTTTTTAATCTTCAGGTCAATGGAAAGCCACTGGACTATTTTAAGTATGTTGATCAGGTTCATGTTTATGTAGAGGATGAATTGGAGGGTAGAGGTGATGGGTACTTGGTATGGGCAGTCTTGTTGTATTAGAACTGCAATAACAAATTCAGAATCTCAGTGACTTAACATGGTAAAGATTTGTCTCTGTCACGCAGAGTCCAGAAGGGTTGGGCAGCCTTCTTCCATCATGAAGTATGCCTACCAGGATCATCTTGGTGGGAGAAAACAGAGCTTTAAGATCACTTTTAAGTTTAATTTAATTTTTGATGTTTTAAAAACCATTTTATTGAGGGAGGATTCACATGTAGAAAGTTGTATGTGTTTAGTTTATTTAAAGATCACTTTTAAAAAGCCAGGACTAGGAGTGGCTTATGTAACTGTGCCCACCTTGGCTGTGCAGAACTCAGTCATATAGCCCTGGCTCAGCTTTCTGGGAACTCTGGGGATGCATTCTTTCCTGTTCAGCCAGAAAAGAGAAAACAGTATGATGCACATATCCTAATCTCCCTCCTCTGCAACCAGTTGAGAATTTACAACAGTCTTGGTAAGAGGCAATGGGAGCTTGGACTGAGGGTGAAATGAGATGAATGTCTTAGAGAAAGATGAAAATCCAAAGAGTAAGGTAATGGGGAAGGAGTTGTTAACATCTGTTAGGCTTGGAGCCTTATGTGACTACAGGAGTGGTATAGCTACTGCGAAAGGAAGACTGATTAGAAATGGACTAGCTTGCTTTTTATTTTAGACATGTTATGTATCGGATGTCTTTGAGACATACAACTGGAGATGTGAGATAGGAAATTGAATGTAAAGACGGGAAGCTCAGAAGAGCAGAAGTTAGAAGAACATGTAAGTCATTTGGCTTAGCTGGTTGAAAGCTTGAGCTTGAGTAAACTCTGCGGAAGAATGCAGTTTGTTCTTTCCTTCACACTGCCATCAGCCTCTGCTTTCTGCCATGTTGCCTGCCACCCCCACCCCTTGACCTCAGCTGACCTTTTAGAGGTCCCCAGAGCCCTTTTCCTTGTCCCTTTGGAACTCCCTGTAATAGCTATTCTGACTTGTTCGTAGTATAGTAGTAGATTGGAGGAGTGCCCTCAAACCGGTCCTGCTCCTGCCTTGTACTTCAGGGAAAATAGAATCTTTCAGACAGTTTTTGGCAGTATATCTTCCTTCCACCTCAAAACTGTCATTTTTCCTTCCTCTCTATTTTAGAGAAAAAAATGTATATCTTTTTCTTAGACTAACTCTCCCATCTGTGCTCTGGATCTCTGTTTTTTAGATCTCTGACATTGTTAATTGCATGAGTGATATCTACTCTGGAATTACTTGAATCCGGGAGGCAGAGGTTATGGTAAGCCAAGATGGCGTTATTGCACTCCATCCCAGGTGACTGGAGCGAAACTCCATTCCCTTCCCCACCCCCCACTCCCCCAAAAAAAAAAAAAAGGTATCTCCTCTGGAGCCAAATTGCCAGAGTTCAAATCCCAGCTCTGCTATATTTCCTCTGTGACCCTGGGCAAGTTATGCCTCAGTAGAAAAATTTGCATCTTTAAGATGCAAATAGTGATCATAGAATTGTTGTGATTTAGAAGTGTCTGGCAGTAGTAAGTACTCAGGATTTTTTTTTTTTAATGTTTCGGCTCTTCCTCTCTTGTTCCTTCTCTTAAACATCTAGCATAGTTATATCTCCCCAGTCATAAGACAACTTTCATGAAGTAGCATTCAGTCTTCCCTTTTTCCTTCATTGTTAACCATCTTAGTTTTCTGTCTTTACCTCTTCAATTCCCTGTGGGTCCTCAGTCCATTATGGTTGACTGCTGTCCCATTCCTCCAATCTGTTGAAATGTTCAGAGTCCCGGTTGCCAAGCCCAGCAGGATGTTTCATTCTCTCAAATACTGCACAGTTGGATGTTAATGACCTTCCTCCTCAAAATAGTCTCCCTTGCTTCTAAGATGCTGCTTTCTTCCTTCTTACTTTTTCTTCTTAGTTTTCTGATTACTTCTTTTTAGTGTCTTTGATTGGTTTCTTTTTCTTTCCTTTTAGTTTTTACATACTCAATGTTGAGAAACTAGATTGGTTTCTCTTTTGCTGCTTAATGTTGGTGATGTGGGCTAGTCCAAGGTACGTATTAGGTAAAGCCTTCCCGTGAGATCCATGCTCATATTTCTGCCATTGTCTGGTCGTCTCCACCTAGATGCCTTGTACAGTCTTCAGAGTTAAAGTGTCATACTGTGTGGTATTTCCTTTTCTGGTCATATATCGCAGTCTAGTTACTAATCCTGGGGCTTCTCTGATACCACTCTTTCATGTCTCATTCAGCTATATTGGTTTGACTTTGACATGTCCTTGAATGTTTTTGTTTTCAGCCCTACTACTGTAGTTCAAAGCTTGCTTCTCTGAATGTTTGTAATTGTCTCAAAAGTAGTTTTCTGCTTCCAGTTTTTGTGCCAGTTTCTCCTTCATACTATTCAGTGTTAATTTCCTCAAGCACAAGTGTCTAATGGTATGAGAAACCTCCACAGACATCATTTCTGATAGAAAAAAAGACAAAATTCTTCCTTACTGAGGCTTTTAAGGAACTTGTAAGTTACAGCTAGATTTGGCTGAGATTTGTTTTGTAATTGCAGAATACACATTTACTTTGTTTTCTGTTACTGGTACGTGGTTGATTTAATTTACAAATCAATTTAGAAAGTTTAAGATGCTTAGATATTGATAGATGTGTTCAAATATTGGTTGATTCAATATAAGGCTTTAAATGTTGCCTTCATGCTTTTAGAAATTGGTTGTTGGGTCAAATGTGACTTATTAATCAACATTATGGACTAGGGCATTAGAGGCGTTGGAGTCCGTTTCTAGTTCTTCAGTTTTTGTTGCTTTGAATATTTTATTCATCTATTGCAAAGTGATTCTTAACTTGCCTAACATAAGATACATTATAAAAATCAGAAATATACTACTACTAAAGCTGTAAAAGATTTAAGAAAAGTGCTCTTTTTAAGTAGGAATGTGATATCATTGTGTAGTTTGAGTTAGTTTCCTAGTCTTAATTCTGTATCTGCCACTTTATTAGAGTGAATGTTCATTTATAAACAGAATATGTGGATTAGATGGCATTGGAGTATATTACTTAGAGATCTTTAATGAATGAGATGATGAAATGGCCCAGTTACCTTAACATTAAGTAAATGCTAGGATCTTAGTGTATCTTTCCCAGAATTCTTGCATGCATTTTAAAGTAACAACTTTATTTTTATTTGTTTGTATAAATTTATGGGGGTACAAGTGTCTTTTTGCTACATACATGGATGGTGTAGTGGTGAAGTCAGATCTTTCAGAGTATCCATCACCTAAATAGCATACATTCTACCCATTAGTTAATTTCTTATCTTCCCCTGGCCCTCCACTGTCTGTCACTTCACAGGCTATGTCTATGTGTACACATTATTTAGTTCCCACTTACAAGTGAGAACGTGCGGTATTTGCTGTTAACAACTTTATTGAGGTGTAATTCACATACCGCAAAATACAGTTCAATTCAGTGGTTTTTCAGTATATTCACAGTTGTGTATGCATCACCCCAGTCAACTTGCAGAACATTTTCATCACTCCAGAAAGAAACTCCATACTTATTAGCAGTCACTCCCCATTCCCCTTTTTTCTCAACCCCTGGAAACCACTAGTCTGTCTATGGATTTTACCCAGTTTGAACATTTCATATAAATAGAATCATGAAGTAGGTGGCCTTTTCTTTCTGGCTTCTTTCACTTTGCACAATGTTTTTCAGGGTTCATCCTTGTCATAGCGTGTATCAGTACCTCATTTTTTTAATGGCCAAGAAATATTCCATTTTATAGATACACTACATCTTAAAAATCAGTTTATCGCTAAATGGACTTCAGGATTGTTTCCACTTTTGGTCTATTTTGAATAATGCTGCCGTGAACATTTGTGTACAGGTGTTGGTGTAGACACATTTTCATTTCTTTTGAGTATATATACCTAAGAGTGGAATTCCTAGGTAAGGTGTTAACTTCATGTTTAACTTTTTGAGGAACTGCCAAACTGTTTGCCAAAGCGGTTATACCATTTTATAGTTACACAGGAGCACGTGAGGGTTCCAGGTTCTCCATGGCCCCACAAACATTTGTTATTGTCTATCTTTTTTATTTTAGCCCTCCTAGTGGGTGGCTCATTATGGTTTTGATGTGCTTTTCCCTAATCAGTATTGACGTTGAGCATTTTTTCCATGTCCTTATCGGCCATTTATGCATCATCTTTGTAGAACTGTCTTTTTAAATCCTTTAACTGTTTTTCAGTTGGAAGTATTTGCCCTTTTGTAAATTGTTGAGTGGTAAGGGTTCTTTATTCTGACAAGTTCCATGTAGGATTTTTGGATGTTTTCTCTCATTCTGTTGGTTATCTTCATCTTATGTGTATTTTTATTTCTTAAATATTTGACATTAATTTTGGGTATCATTAATATTTTTTCATTGTTTAGTATTTAAATTCTATTGTTTATTATTTATTTTTCTTTTTTAATTAAAATTATAGAGGTGCGGTCTCCCTATGTTACCCATGCTGGTCTCAAAGGTCTGAACTCACTCAAGTGATCGTCTTGCCCTCTGCCTGCAAAGTGCTGAGATTACAGGCATAGCTGCTACACCCAGCCTAAAGATACCATTCTTGACTCCGAGCATGGTTTTACATAAATTGACCATATGACCCAACAATTCTACTCCTAGTTTTCTACCCAAGAGAATTAAAAACATGTCCACACAAACCCTTGTATATGAGTGTTCATAGCAGTGTTAATAGCCAAAAAGTGGAAACAACCCAAATGTCTATCAACTGATGAATAGATAAGGAAAATGTGGGATATCCAAACAATGGAATATTATTCAGCAGTAAAAAGAAATGAAGTAACCAGGCGCTCTGTCACACACCTGCAGCCCTCGCTACCTGAGAGGCCAAGGCAGGAGAACTGCCCAATTCCAGGAGTTCAAGATTGTAATGTGCTATGATCGTGCCTGTCAATAGCCACTAGGCTCCAGCCTAGGCAACATAATGAGACTCCATCTCTCATGTACCCCATCCTGCATCAGGGCTGAACATTCCAGATACTTAACAGCTCCCACCTGCTTAGCCAGGGAAGGGCTTTGCTGAGGTGTCATTGGCACTCTGCTCCTTCAGCTTCTTCACTGTCTCAGGGTCACTCCACAGGTCCCTTTTGGTGCCTACCAGCAGAACAGATACATTGAGGCATTGATGGGAGACCTCTGGGTACCACTTATGCCTCTCATTGGCATAAGAAGGTGAGTTGCCAATGGAAAAACAAATGACAAAGATATTGGTCTAGGGATAGGAGAACGTTTGCAGTTGGTCATACTCCTCCTCTTGGCCAGTGGTGTCCCACAGGTTCAGGCTGATAATTTGGCCATTACAGATGTCTGGGCACTGTAGTTACCAAAGACATTTGGGATATACTCCTTAGGAAAGGCATTTGTTGTATAACTGATGGGGAGGCAGCTTTTTCCTACAGTCACATCTTCTACAACCACACATTTGATTGTCTGCATTCCTCCCTCAGTCTGATCATCCTCTAGTGCCATTCAACCACGACCGGCAGAACCTCCTGGGCATCTCTTGTTGGGCCTTATAATTATTGCTTTAGAATAGCTAACAGGCAAAACAAAGTAGTTAATGAGGCATAAAAATTATGGTTATAGTAAAGTTAATGTAAATAGCACATTCCTCAAGATGAAAAAACTAAAAACTGGTTTAAGATCACTTGTGCTATTAAGATCTTGTTTAATTGTTCCTTATCTCAGAACAGCACGTATAACATAGTGGAAAGTTATTTTTCTGGTCAGTATAATCCCAAATAAAGCTACTCTCTTTATTATAGCAGTAGACATTTTTAAATTTATTTTAGTCTTAATTTAAAGTTTGGAATTTTTTTTTTTTTTTTTTTTTTTTTTTTTGAGACGGCGTTTCGCTCTTATTACCCAGGCTGGAGTGCAATGGCGCGATCTCGGCTCACCGCAACCTCCGCCTCCTGGGTTCAAGCAATTCTCCTGCCTCAGCCTCCTGAGTAGCTGGGACTACAGGCACGCGCCACCATGCCCAGCTAATTTTTTGTATTTTTAGTAGAGACGGGGTTTCACCATGTTGACCAGGATGGTCTCGATCTCTTGACCTCGTGATCCACCCGCCTCGGCCTCCCAAAGTGCTGGGATTACAGGCTTGAGCCACCGCGCCCGGCCCTAAAGTTTGGAATTTTTAAGTAAAATTTTAATGGCAAGTGACAAATACTGAATATTGATCACATAATTTTGAAATGTGAGTAGAACAAAGACCTCTTAATCTTTAATTAGAGAAAGAGATGCTGTAGGGATGAAAATTTTCCAATCTAGCAGCTATGACCATCAGTAATACTGTGTATTATGAAAGGAGTTTTAATTATCGTCAGTATACAGGACTGGGAAGATGATCTGCCTCTGGTCAAGGCTCTAAGCAACCTGTGTAAGAAGAAAATAATCCAGCACCTTAGGAGACACTTCTTCTAAGGTTCTAGGGTAGGAGAGGCTGCTATAGTTGAATCTTTCCTTAACCCTGTGCAATAGTGGTGAATGGCATGTATTTGTGATCTTTTAAAAAGTTTGATGTCTAAAAGTAGTGATTACAACTCAAATTTCTAGTTTTTTTAATTAGATTATATACCTTTAAAATTTGGAATGTATGCCAATCTATAAGCAGAAGTTAGCATTTTACAATGAGCACAATAAAAATTGTAAGTCATTTTCTCATGTATTTTCTAACCATAGGCCTCAGGAGTGCAAGTTGCTGATGAAGTATGTCGTATTTTTTATGACATGAAAGTTCGTAAATGCTCCACACCAGAAGAAATCAAGAAAAGAAAGAAGGCTGTCATTTTTTGTCTCAGTGCAGACAAAAAGTGCATCATTGTAGAAGAAGGCAAAGAGATATTGGTTGGAGATGTTGGTGTAACCATAACTGATCCTTTCAAGCATTTTGTGGGAATGCTTCCTGAAAAAGATTGTCGCTATGCTTTATATGATGCAAGCTTTGAAACAAAAGAATCCAGAAAAGAAGAGTTGATGTTTTTTTTGTGGTAAGCATGTTAGTGTTAGCACTTGGAAAACCAGTTCCAGCACCAAAGTCATTTTTATTCAAGCTATTTGCAGTTGTTGTCATTTAATTTTTGTTTACAGGTTTCATAATGTTACCTCGGTTGATGTTTATGGGAGCAAAACTAAATTTTCACTACTTTCTGTCTACCTCTTATGTGACTCTCAGTAATTGATTTTTGTTGTTGTTGTTTTGGTGGGGAAGGGACAGGAGGCATCCTCTGAATATACTCCTTTTATAAGCTAAAATTTCCTACTTCTTTTAAGTTTCTTACTCATAAACCAAAACCCTACTTTTCCAACGATCCGTACCAGGAGCCAGCCTTCTACTCTTTTAAATATGCACCCTTCACTTGTACTCTCCAGTCTGCTACTTTTGAAGAAGTTAGTATCATTCCCTCCCTGCTATAATTTGCTCTACATTTGCACTGTCTAGTAGTGTAGTCCCTAGCCATATGTGGCTATTTAAATTATTTAAAATTAAAAATTCAGTTTGTTTACAGAATGAATTACCACATTTCAAATGCTCAGTAGCCACATCTGACTAGCGGACACCTTATTGAGTAGCACAGATACAGAGCATTTCCATCACTGCAGAAAATTCCATTGGGCAGTGATACTCTAGATAGTGGAAAAAGTGCGATAAAGTTATTTTTATAGACTTTTTCTTGAAATGTTGTTTAGTTATTCTGGCCTTTTCAGGTAAGTCAGTATTTGAGATGAAGCTTTAGAGGAAAGTCACACCTGGATCCCTCATTTATTGAATATTACACTACATTCCTTGAATGGCCAGGAATAGAATACTCTCTAGTTTCTGAGGGGAGGGAGAAATGGTAACATCATCTGATTTTTCAAGAGAATCCTTGCCCCTCTCAAAAAAAAAAAAAAAAAAAAAAAATCAGACACGCCACTGCACTCGAGCCTGGGCACAACAGGGCAAGACTCCGTCTCAAAAAAAAAAAAAGATGATAACTCGAAGTCGCACCTCACTTAGCCTTTACTGCATGCACTTGATTAAACCAAGTTGCGGTGAGGAATGAAAATATGAGATCAGGGTGCACGTATTCAGGCAGGCAGCTTAGAGTCCATTGAGGCTGGTACATAAGACCGAAAATTGACAATGATTTGAATGCAGGTGCATTTATTAAACTTTATTTCTACTACATGTCAGCTGTTGTGTTAGGGCCTGTGAAAACAGCTGTGAATAAAACAGGTAAAGTCCCTGCTTTTCTGGCATTCACAGCTCAGTGGCAGATAGTCCAGTTAATGGTTTAGGCTTTTAAATTGGCCAGTGTTTTCTTAATTTGCAGGGGTTTTTTTTTCTGCTTTTTATGTATTTTGTAATTATGAAAATTATACATTCTTATTAAAAACATTCGGTAAATAATAGAAAAGGAAATTTTGTGTTAGTGCAATGGTTTATTTTGCACTATTGTTTTAAGAAAAGTTAGAACCTTATTTAAAGGCATTTTCTGTAACAAGCTCTGCCCAAGGCCCAGGGAGTAGCTCTTAAAGTAGTTTAACAGTTTGGTTAGAATAAAATCAGAACAGCTGATGCCTTTTTGTTTCTGACCTATTTTCATAAGACAATTACCCACTCTGTAGCTCAAACATCTGCCAGTCCTGAGGTTGCGATGGCTTTCCTTCCTTCACTGGACCTTAAGATTGGGAGGAATAAGCCTCTGAGAGACAGAGACTGCCCATTTCCTGTTTCCTAAGAATAGAGTCTCTGTTCACTAGGGTAAGGAGTATACTAGGTGAGGGCCACATGCCAGGGCTCATGGTTGTTGAATGTCCTGGATATATGGCAGCTAAATGGAATTATTAAATGCTCAGAAGTATTTAACTATACAGTAATGTCTCATTTAGTGACCATCAGCAGGCTCTTGGAAACTGCAACTGTAAGCGAAACAACATACACCAGGTCCTCAAATAACATCATTTCCTTCCATGTATTTTTGTTACAGCACTGAGAAAGGTTTTGGTATATGTCATTTTGTTTTAAGTCACAGGCTCCAAGAACCGATTGAAAACGTTAAGTGAGGACTTCTGTACTGCATCTTCTCTGTGATAGTTTGGCAGTGTGGTATGAGGGTGGGCCTGCGGGTTGGTGTACAGAGGAAAGAAGGACTCGCAGGCAAGCAGTCTGTGGGACAAGGGTTTCTGTGCATTACTAATATTCTTAAGTATCGCTGTTGAAGAAGGTGTTGTGACACATATGCTGTGCCTCCAACACACTTCCATTTTCTGAGGGGGAAGGCGCTCAAATTTTATAAATACAAGATAGTAATAATATTGACAGTTAAGACGTGATTATTGGTGAGTTGCCATTTAGAAATCTTTGTGAAAGCTTTATGTAGAATCATGACATTATACAAGTGGATTTAATATTTTTTCAAGAGAATTATTGAAACTTGGACTCCAAGATCTATAATTGAACATGTACTGTTGTGTTAGACTAAGATGGAGAACAGCTACCTGTGAGATCAAAACCTGCTGTTGGAATAGATGACGGACTGGAGAGGTCTAAGAAGAAGAGGACTTTTATTTGTAGTTTATTATTTTTTTCTTTTATTTTTTTTTGTTTTTTGTTTTGATTTATTTTTTAGAAAACAATCTGAAGCAAAGATGCAAAAATATTAGCATTTAATTCTGGGTCACACATACTTACAGATTATTCTCTGTTCTTTTCTGTATTTTAAAACCTTTTTCCAACTAGAAAAACTGTTAAAAACCTTGTGTAAATAAGATTATCAGCCTGAACCTAAGCCTTTATTAATAAAAAATAAAAAATTATTCTAAAGAAAAAGAATTGGTTTATACAGTGAAGTACTCAGTGTTGGTTCTTTCATTACGGCCACTTTAATCTAATTTTTAATTGGTGGCTGTGTTTTTCCATCACTGGTTCTCTTTTTTTTCCCACCCTGGTTAACCTGAATGATTCTGTATTCACCTGTCTGTAGCATTTCCCCTCTAAGCTGCTGGGGAGGTAGAAAAAATGTGTAGTTACAAACAAAATCTCTTAAGGAGATTCTGAGGATTCTCACCTTGACACTGAAGTAAATGTTTAACACAATGTACGCTGTACTTTCTCTAAACCACTTTTTTTCATTTTTGGCGTCTTTCTATCTAGGGCACCAGAACTAGCACCTCTGAAAAGTAAAATGATCTATGCAAGCTCCAAGGATGCAATCAAAAAGAAATTTCAAGGTATGGTCTAAATTACTTCTGAATATGTAGGGTATGGTGACCATCCAGAATGGGGCAGCAGCTTTTCTGAGAAGTACCTCATTTTCTTGCAGAGCTTCGGGCACAGGAGAGAAGTGCTGCTTGTTTTGAGAAAAGCCAAGGTTGAACCTGGCTTTCCATGTGTCTTCTACTTTGTGCTCCTTGCTCTAGGACTGCACAGCCTATGTTTAATAACCCTGCTCCCTTCACTTTGTCTATATATATTGTTTATTCAGGCTGATTTTAAACTAGTTTGAGGTGCTGCCAGTTTTCTCACATAGAAGGTGGAGACTAATTGTTTTACACTGGGTATAATAGTACATTTGCTCTTGCCTTTGAATGTAGTTGTTATAATAAAGTTGCAAAAAGGAAGTGTTCCTAAATGAGAAAGGATGCTCTTTTCTCCAGCTTTACTGTTGAATGGCATGATTTTAGGTAATTGATTCATCTGTGTCCCAAGGAAAGTGCACCCACTCCTGAGCTGGTCAGTTCTATTTGACTTGCTCCTGGGTGATTGGGATCCTGATGAGATGGCCTGGCCAGACTCCAGCCAGGAGAAAATGTTGGTATGATTGAAAGAGCATGCATGGGGCAAGTGCCCAAAGGCCTGAACTGAGGGCGAAGCCTGTCTAACTGCTGTGTGGCCTTGGCCAGAACTGCTTAACCTCCATGGGCCTTGATTCTCTCAGCTGTAGAAGGGGAGACTTGGTCTCATGTGTGCGCTTTAGTTTAAGAGTTTGCCCTGCTACCTTCCTGCCATGGCTATTTCCAAACAGCTGAGTGAGCCAAGGTCACAAGGGCTTGGCCTGATGTTGGTTTTGTTTTGTTTTATTGTCGCTGGGTTTTATATTCTCATGGTAGAACAGGTTGGTAGCCTGTTTTACTTAGGAAAACAAAATTCTTGCCTCCTTTCCCAAGCCTTGCTGCTGCATAGTTTATTGCCGGGTCAGGTTTTTGTGCATTTGGGTTAATGCCTGGCATCCCCTAGAAGTGTGTCACTGGACTGCTAACTGGTGCTTTTAAATGATTCCTTAGCTTCAGCACTTTTTCAGCCCATCCAAAAGTTTCAGAGTAGATTCCTTATTATTCTTATTCCACATTGCCTTTCAGTAAAGGGAATTGCTTTGCACACTTGATTTGGTGATACTAAAAGACAGTGACCGGCCGGGCACAGTGGCTTATGCCTGTAATCCCAGCACATTGGGAGGCTGAGGCAGGTGGATCACCTGAGGTCAGGAGTTCGAAACCAGCTTGACCAACATGGTGAAAACCTGTCTCTACTAAAAATAAAAAAAAAAATTAGCCCAGTGTGGTGGCACATGCCTGTAATCCTAGCTACTTGGGAGGCTGAGGCAGGAGAATGTTTGAACCCAAGAGGCAGCAGTTGCAGTGAGCCGAGATCACACCATTGCACTCGGGCCTGGGTAACAAGAGTGAAACTCCGTCTCCAAAAAGAAAAAAGATGGTGACCACGCTACCTTTTTTCTAATGAAACCATCTACTGGCTTTCTCAGCTCAGTCCTGAGTAGCTGAGTAGTTCAAAAGCTGACCTACTGTGCTTTCAATAGCTTGAGAAATAAATGGTCTTTAAATGATGGGAATAACCATGCAGCGATTTAAAAGACAGTGGCTGTTTACAGAGAAGCTACTGTATGTAATCCATAATTGAGCTCATTTTTGCAGTGTGGTGATGTAATTTTTCTAAGAAAGGAATCAGTAACATATTTCACACAGTTTTCATTGTGATTGATTTCATAAATGTGTAGTGTAATATTGAAGAGCCAGCTGTTTACTTTTCAATACAGTTGACGAAATCAGCCGTGCAATAAAATCATTTGTATTTTTACTTATATTTTAAAAACCAAGAAAAAATTTTTTACTAGACCTGCTTTTTAGCAAAGTACAACATATCTGTAGAAAAGTACATGTCACAGAATATTGTAGAATGTGATGAATTTTTCAGAATGAATATAATGGTTATTTCATAATCTAATGACCAGCACCCCAGAAGCCTCCCTGGGATGGCTTCAACTCATAGCACTTCTGCCTGCCCCTTCCTCCTCAAGGTAGCCAGCACCCTGGCTTCTAACAGCGTAAGTTAGCGTGGGCTGATTTTTGTATGCTATACGTATACATATAATAGAATAATGCATTTTTAATCTGGATTCTTTCAGTGAATGTGTTTGTGAGAGCCATCTATCTCGATGCATGTAGTTTTGTAGTTATAGTTATTTATTCTCATTACCGTGTAGTATTCCGTGTTTGTATATACCACGGTTTATCCAGATTATAACTGGTCTTTTAAAAGTTTAATATTAGAGAAAGAGGTAAACTGCTGGCATAATTCTAAATAGAATTGTTTTTCCTCTCTAGGCATAAAACATGAATGTCAAGCAAATGGACCAGAAGATCTCAATCGGGCTTGTATTGCAGAAAAGTTAGGTGGATCCTTAATTGTAGCCTTTGAAGGATGCCCTGTGTAGATCATCATTCAGTGCCACAAATTGAAAGCTTCCATGTTTAATGTTATCCTCTTGCTATATAAATAAAGCAAATATATTTAGGCCAGGGTCTCACTGAGAGGGGGCTGTCTTGTCATCTTTTAGAGTAAACTAAATATTCTGTGAACATATGCAAACAGCCCTAAATAAATCTAAAGTCTAAAGTTTTATTGGTGTGAAATTAAATCCTTATTGGCCAAATGCCTGTTTTGATGAGTTGATTTATAAAGATTTTTGTTAAGCTCAGGATTTTTAATTATGCAGTTCACAAAACAGTACAAGGCCATGTGAAGAGAATTACTATATCTTTATTAACCTCAGCACTTACTTTCTTTTGCTTAGAAAATAGCTCATCATCTGGTTATAATTTTGGCCCAAATTCTTTATTCTTCCGTGAGCTAAGCAGAATAATGGAATATAGTATGTCTTCATAATATAACAACACTAATACACTACTAGTAAGATTAATTCAGGCAGTTTTACTTCTACCAAATGTGTAATGGAGATTGTCTCAAAATTGTGTCCACATAATCCACGCTGATCTTGCAAAGCACTATTTCAAGCACATCATTGGAATACAAGTAGCCCTGCACCTGCTGGTGAGCTCAACATTCACTGGTTGGAAGAGTGACCTGGCATCTTGGAAGTCATGGCGTTTCTTCAGGAGAATGTGCAGTGTCTTGTAACAACAAATTATAATGCAAATTAGGGCTACACTGTAATCTGCTTTGTTAATGAAAATGATAAAATAATATTGACAAGCTAGGACACCTGTGTGGTACCTTTAATTGTATCTCCTTCAGAAGTTTGCTTCTTATTTTATAATAAAGTGTGGAAGAATATTGAGTATATGTTTACTCTGGGCCTGGGAAAACTTAATTTCCTAGAGCAGTTTGTTGACTGTGTGCAGTGTGGAGAAGGTACCATGGTGACACTCACAGTCCCTGCCACTGTTCACTGCCACTTGGAAGTGGTCATTGTTAACATCACAGGCATAACACTTTGAACAATATAGAGATGCACAAACAGTTGAACTTACAAGTAGCAGTATTGGCTTTATGTAATAAAGGAAGCATTTTGGACTTATCTCTTGTGTAATTATTCATGTGTGAATTGGGAATATAGGATTTTGCCTTCCACATTGGGTAAGTCATTGAGGTTTGGGTATTTCCAGTAATTAAGAATTAAGGTTGGCTGAGTGTGGTGGCTCACTCCTGTAATCAGAGCACTTTGGGAGGCCAAGGCAGGAGGACAGTTTGAAACCATAAGTTTGAGAATCGGCCTGGACAACATAGTGGTAAACAGAATTAGCCAGGTGTGGTGGTGCACATCAGTAGTCCCAGCTACTTTGGAGGCTGAGGTGGGAGGATCACTTGAGTCCAGGAGGTCAAGGCTACAGTGAGCCGAGATTGTGGCACTATACTCCAACCTGGACGACAGAGCAAGACCTTGTCTCAGAACAAAGGGTTACAACTCCCTCTGGTGAATAAGAAAGTTGGTGTAAAAGTTGGGAACCTTTTTAATGTTTATTACACTTAATCATGTAAGTGTAATAAATATTACACAATTTATAAAGAATTCACATTTAAAATTTAGAAAATAAAAGGGATTAATTGTACATTGTCTTACCACACACCATCACATGGTTAGCATTTTGATACACAGCTGTGCATTTATTAGATGTCAAAGACTGCATATACTGTGGTGGTCCCATACAATTATAATACTGTATTTTCTGTTGTACTTTCTGTAATTCCATACATAAACACCATTGTATCATGGTTGCCGACAGTATTCAGCATAATCCCATGCTGTCCAGGTTTGCAGCTCAGGAGCAGTAGGCTCTGCCATACAGCCTAGGTGTGGTAGGCTATGCTATCTAGGTTTGTGTAAGTGCAGACTAGGATGGGAAACACTTTAAGGTTGATCCACATGCCAGGCTTTTGTGAGACAAATAAGGTTATGTTTTAATCAAAATGCTTATTTCAGAATTGTCTAGAAAATAGTGCTGGCTGCTTGTCATTCATCCTGAATTTCTTCTCTACTGTGTAGCAGTCCTTTTAGTGTGGTTTTGTTTTTTGAGACAGGGTCTCACTCTTTCCCAGGGTGGAGTGCAGTGGTACAATCATACTTCACTGTGTCCTTGAACTCTTGGGCTCAACCATGGCTCCTCCCTCGGCCTCCTAAAGTGCTGTGATTACAGGTGTGAGGCACTGTGTCCTGCTAGTGATTGTGATTAACAGGCCTCCAGGTAAGTGCCATAAGCCCAAGGTTGCCTTACTCAAAAGTCAGCCATGTGGATAAAGCCAGATACTTGGTCAAGGAGTTTTAGGAGGAGGAAATTTTTCCTGCAGTGTTGGCTTAAGTGTGGCACTATTGTGTGTGTGTAAGGTGCATTCTGTGGGAAGGATTTCGAACAGTATAAAGGGATGTGATTGCAAACATCTAGAACTCATTCCAGAAACAGTAAGATGCTAATAGTTAGTCTCTCTCTACGGCAACTTTTGAGAAAGTTTTAGTGGATTCCTGAGGCCCAAGAATTGTGTTAATAAGCACTCAGGGTGATTCTGGTACAAAATTAGGGTTCAGACCTCAGCTGATTGGTCTGGAACAAAACTGTAGGTATACTCTGCTTCCAGAAAATACATTTACCTCTGCACAAATGCTAACACATTGCAAAAATGTATTTGTGGAAAGCTTAGTTTCATCTAGTGGTTACTCTTGCCCTGGCAAAGCAGCAAATAAAGCCTCTGCTAATAATACAATCAGAGGTTGACTGTGAAGTCATCTCAGAGAATATTACTCCAAGAACACAGTGGACACAGTGACTTGGATAATAGGCTTAGTTTGGTGGTTTCCTTTCTGCAGAACTACTGCCTGAGTACTGGCTGCTCCAGGCACGGCAAGTGCAACTTGTTTCTTGACTCCGGACCACCAGAGACTGAATATGCCTAACAACACATGTCACTTTGTGATTTGGGGCATTTCTGAAACTTAGAACAGGCTCTACACTGGGTTTGCAGCTGGAAGGGGCAGTAATTGCATTATGTCCAGCGAGGAGAGTATAGAGTGGAAGGAAGGTTTGAGTACTATGTTTTGTTACTGAGGGCTCTCTGGGTTCAGCACAGTCCCAAAAGGGCACTGGGGAAGGGACTTAGGAGCTTCTGGCCAGTACCCTCAGTAGCCAGGCCAGAGGTGAAGTAACTTGGCTAAGGTTAATTGACTCACAAGTGGCAGAACTAGGACAAAAACCCAGACCTCTTGATTTCTGTTCCTGAGCTATTCCCACCACCTCAGGAGAACTTCATTTCTTACTATAATTGGATCATTTTCCCACAACATTTCTAACATCTGAAATTCAAAGGTTAGACGTCTCACCTAGGGGTGAGATTTCAAAGGGCCAAGAAGGAAAGCATTTCTTTTGGGCTCTGAGCTCCTGTTAGACCCAGCCCTGAAGAAATTGCAGTGATGACATCTGTGGAAGGCGTGGAGTGGGTTATATAACAAAACCTCACTTTCCCCACCTGTCCCTCAGGCCTCGCTGGCTCCCTGCCTTCGCTGCACGGTTTCCTTCTCCAGGTGCCATAGGTGTGGCCAGCAGGCACAGCATCCTGGGGCCCACGTGTTCCGGAGTATCATGCAGAGACGACTTGAGGAAGCTCGTCAGGCACAGCTGTCTGCAAGGGGCTTTTGAGTCTCATGCTGTCTGGGGGCCCCATTAACCTGGAACTTCACATCTACCCTGTGGGCTCTGGTCTTCACTAAGGGCCCGGAGCCAGGCCCAGGAAGAGCAGTGGGTCCTCTGTCAGGCGGCAGCTGGGTGAGTCCTGCCTCCATAGTGAACTTCATTCCAAGAACAGCACAAGCCAGTCCCCTGGTGCTGCCTGAGCTCGGCTACAGCTGCAGGACAAGAGGCTGTGAATGGCCAGGCCAGTGACCTGTGCCATGCTGGGGAACTCCATGGGGCTGGGGAGGGCTGCCAGTTCCTTCTGCAGGAAGTCTGCAAGGGCTGTGTCTTGGCAGGCTTCTCCAGAGCCTGACCTGGAACCTGGCCTGGGACAGCTGAAGAGGCTCGGCCCACCTAAGGCAGGGCCCAGCCAATGGCCTGGCAGACGGGCTCCCTCTTCCTGCCTGGGAGGTGCCACTGCCAGGCCTAAGGGCTGCTCTGGCCCTGTTGGTGCAGGCAGGGACAACAGATGAGCCCTTAGAACTGGAGCTACAGAAGAAAAGCTCCCAAGTGGCATTTTCCTGAACTCACAGGAGGCCAGCTATACAGGAGTCCTACACCCTGCGCTGCCTGCCTTCGGCTTCCTTTCTTTTGCACGAAGACCCAGGGTTCCCAGCAGGCAGCCTGATGGAACAGGCTCCAGCCAGAGCCCAGGAGGAGGCCACTGCTCCTCAGAACCCAGAGGCGGCAGCATGGCACCCGAGCATCCCTTGTCTTTCCCCAAGGTCTCCCTTTTCCTCTGCTCACAATGGGTACCCCTGCCCCATTCCCGTGTCTTCAGATGGCATCACCCCAGCATGGGGCACTCAGTCCTGCAGTGTGGTAGGACAAGGGGGTAATCTCGTGGCAGCACTGGTGCAGGGCACAGGTCAACCTGTTCCCCACACTCACTCGCGCCCACGCCACTGACCTGACCTACAGTCACCCATGTGCAGAGTTCTGCCTCCTGCAGGCGGCCTCCCTCACCCAGAGTCTGTGCTTCGACTCAGCCCCCTGCCACGGATGCAGGGGGCCCAGTGGCTGCTGCGGGATGCTCGGCCCAGGGTGCTCTTCACTGGGCTCCCTACATTCCAGAGCCCAGCCCTGCCCCGAAAGCACTGACCTCCTAAGCTGCAGAGCCCGGCCACATGTCAGAGGTGGGTTTGAACCCACCCTGCCTTTAGCCCGGAGAGGTTCTTCACTTCCATGGGGCAGGGCTCACCTCACCAGGAGGACCGAGGGTTCACTGAGCGCCAGGCACAGGGCTGGGAACAGGCAGCCATCAGGTGTCCTTACAGGCACTTCCTGCTACTCAGTCTCCCAGCCAGAAGCCACGGTGTCAATGTCCCCAGACCATGGGCTCCCTTTCCACATCAGCCTCTAGAGATTGTTCTACAGCAGGCAGGCTTGGCTCTCCCTGCTCGGAAACCTTAGTAGCTGTACAGCCTTTCCCGGCCAGCCCCACTGGCCTTTGTGACCTGGCTCCACAATGGGCCATGCCTCACCCTGCCCTCCATGCCTCTGTGCTGATGCTGCCTGGGTGCCAGCCTCCCTCACCTGACACACATCTGCTTTTCCTGGGGGCTCAGCTTAAGCCCACTTCTCCAGGGACCTTCCTAGGATTCCCTGCACCTAGAACAGCCAAGACACACAGCACTGCACACCATGGCTGGTGGCCCATAGGCACTTCCGGAGAGCTGAGAACAGAAATGGGCTGAGCAGTTCAAGACTGCAGGCAGAGGTCCTGTGGAAGGTTGAGGAAGGGAGGCAGGGCTTCCCGAGGTCTAGAGGTTCTAGGCTGTTCCGTGAAAACCGCCCCCGAGCCACAGCCACTGCCTGAAAGGGCCATGCGCAACAGAGATCCCGAAGCAGGCCACCTGCCATGCCTACTGCCACTGTTCTGACAGCACCCGCCTCACAGTGCCACCCTGCAGGACCTGCCAAGTGCCCAGCTGTCTGTGCCCCAGACAAGTTCAGCCAAGCAGACCCTCTCCCCTAATTCCGAGGCTTGGCAGGGAGATGAAAGTATAACAGCCCTTGGTCAGGACAGACCTGCCTTCCATTCCAGGCTTGGTTAGGGCTCTCCTACGACTCTGAACCTCTAACTGTCTTTTTGTGGCCGAAGCTGCAGGTTCCTATTGTTTATACTCAGAGACACATTTCTTGGGACCAAGGACCACGCTGTCAGGGGCCACTGAGGACACTGGGTCTGAGGGTCATGGCAAGTCTAAGCTGGCTTTGTCAGGTGAAACTCCACTTCCCAAGGGCAGGCAGTGGTCTGCTGCAGCCCTGGCTCACCCTGCTGGGGTGTGGGTATTTGTTCAAGCCCCTGCCAGGACAGAGACAACTTGTTCATTTCCGGAGCTCTGCCACACAGCGGCACAGGCCACCAGCCGCACTCACAAACCTCAGGCCCTCCAGGGTGGGGGGGCCGCAGTCAACACGTCTGGCTGTCAGGTGTCGCAAGCCCTGCTCCCTTATCCTGCCCGGTGGGCACTGAGGTCCTGGAGGTAACGGGGAAAAGTGCTTGGGTCTTCGGAAGCAGCGATCTCAGCCCCATGCTACGCAGAGCTGCAGAGGCCCTGCCTTCAAAGCAGCTGAGGCCCACACCTGCTCTCTCCCTGAGGGCAGCCCCCCTGGGTTCTTCATTTTGAGCCCAACAGCCGGTGTGGAAGCCCCAGCAGAAGACCAGACGAGACTGCAGCACCGGGCACCAACGTTGGTTTTAATGGCATCAACACCCAGGAGGTTGCACGTCAGTTCTGGTTGGCAATGTCTAGGGGTGAGGGGCTGTGGCCTCCGGTCGGCCCCACAGCCTGAGAACTCACTGCCCGGACTCCCCGCCTCCCGCCCCACTGAAAAAAGACAACAATTGCACTAACAGACAGACCCCAGAGCGCCCGGCCTCCCACACACCCCCGGGCTGTCAGAGTCATCGAGGGCTTTGGCGTCACTCGGCGGTGGCCCGGGGCCGTGCCCGGGATAGTGTTTATCAAATGTGACACAGGTTCGTTTACAAACTGGGGCTCTGGAAGGTCTACTTCTGTGGTTCTAAGAGACTCTCGTCTCTAATGGCTTCTTGCGGAGCTACCGGAAGTTGGGCCTGGATAACGCTGTAGGTTGGTTGGTTGATTTGTAAGGAATGTGTAAGGCATTTTGGTAAGTTGAACAGTAACTTCTTTTTCCACAGAGGAGACTCAGACAGAGGTGCCCTCCTTTGAGCTGCTGCTGTCCTCCTGTGAACGAAGGCAGGCGGCGTCAGCGGGAGGCTGGGCCAGGAGCCACGGCGGGACCACCTGCCCTCCCTCCCTGGGCCTTCAGTCCCTCCCTGGACTGACACTCTCAAGCCACTCCAGTCCCTCCGAGGACAGCAGCCTCAGACCCCTGGGCTGGGAAACAGGGAGGAGTTGGTGGGAACTGAGAGCTGAGGCGCTGGCTAAGGGGCCCGAGCCAGTGCCAAGTGAGGACCTGGGCCGGCAGTCGGCTCAGACACTCGCTTCCCAGTGAGGGAACCCCAGAAGGGTGGGTGCTGGGCCTGGTGGGCTGGGGCCCTTGTTAGCAAGTCTCTGTCCCCCCACCTCCACCCAGCTCTGCCTCTTCTGGTCCCGCCTCCCCAGGGCTCCCGGCCCCGTGCTTCCAGGAGCTCCGCCTCCTCCCGCCTGCTTCGCGGTTGGGCACGCACTGTCTTTTCCAGCTGTTCCTGCAGCGTCTTCACGGTGTCCTTCTCTCTTGCCAGCTGCTCCTGGGTCATCTTCAGAAGCTCCTGCAGTTTGGCGGCGGCACGCCCCAGGTCACTCGTTAACTTTTTCTCTTTTTCTAGTCTCTCCTGATGGTCAGAAGGTTGACGGGGGTCAGCCTTTGAGTGGCACCAACAGGAGGGCCACCCCAGCTATGCCCATGGGACCTGGACACCAGGGGGCTGGAACCCTCTAGGGGCATAGGGAAGGCAACTCCTGGTCATCCAGAGACAGGTGCGGACGACAGGGAAACCGCCCGTGCTGACCGTCAGGGCTGGGTCCTGCTGCTCTCAGCACTGCCAGGAGAACTTCCTGGGGAGGGAGCAGTCTACTCTGTACCGTCCAAGGCAGCACAGGAGACGCGCCTGACCACCGAGCGCAGGACATGTGGCTGAGGAATGCACTTGGTTCTACATGATTTGCATTTCAACAGTCACCCAGACTAATGGCTGCCATGTGACCGACCATGTGACACTGCAGGGCTAGAAGCCCCCACCCCAGCCCCGGGTAGTGACAAGGGGAAGCCAGTGCCCTCGGATGGCTCTCCCCTTCCTGCCCCCTTTCCAAGGCCAAGAGTGGCCCCAGCCCCAGGGCAGACCCTGGGGTGTGTGTGACCCCGCCCCAGCCCCTGCCTGCCTTCAGCTGTGAGGCCTCCTCTGTTTCTGAAGACTCCAGGGGGCCGGCTGTGCGGAGCTTCTCCAACTCTTCTTGTAACCGACATGCCGAGGTCTGAGCCTTGCCAGATAAGGAAGTGGGGTCTGGGTGAGACACCTTACAAACTGCTGAGCTGTCAAGCTGTCCCACCAAGCATGACTGGGGACCAGGGGGCACCCCCCCAGCCTGATGGGGCAACAGCTCTATCCTGTAGCTGGAGTGGTGGGCTGGACCCCCAAGTTCAAGGAAGCCAGGGACTGACCCCAGCCCCAGGCCAAGACTCCTTAGAGATGCAGACCACCCACAGGGCTCCCAAAGCACCTCCAGCCTGTGTTCCACCTGACCAGACCCCACCCACTGCTGCCCAGAAGGCCCAGACCCAGCCCAGGTGCTGCTGGGCACAGCCAAGGGGGGCAGGGCCAACCCACTCATTCCCTGGAGACTCAGGGCCCAAGGGCTGATGGGGGCTGAGAGCCACCAGGCAGGGCCTGACCTCCTCAAACTCGGCTGTGAGCTTCTGTCGCTGCGTCTGCTCGTCCTCCAGGATGGCTTCTGTCCGCTCCAGCTGCATCTTCAGCTGTGCAAACACCACAGACATAACCCGGCTGCCCGGCGAGGAACCCTCCGGGGACCCTGGGTTCCAGTGCAGGTCCCGCTCTCTAGCTGCTTACAGCTCCCCCTTTCCCTGTCCCAACACTCCCCTCGCTGGGGAGAGGGCATCTCAGCCCCTGGTACAAACTCGGGTGTGGCTGAGGAGCAGCTGATGAGGCCTCTGCAACCTCAGGAGCCTCTAATGAGACTCACAGGACAAGAAAGATGTCTCCGAGCCCTGGCCCCACAACGATGGCCCCCTAGCAGCCACACCACGGCCACCCGGGCACAGGCTCTGCCTCTTGGTGGCTATTGCTGGCTCCAAACTCTGGAGAGCGGATGTCCTGCTAGTGGCATCCCAGCTGGGGCTGCAGTGGACGACAGTCCCTCTTGGTGGCTGCAGACCCTGACTAGGACTGCTCCCCCAGCCCTGTAGGTGCAGACCCCAAATCGTGGACTCCCTTCTCAAGTCCCACCTCCCCCCACTCCTCCAGCCTCTCCACCTGGCTGCCTACCTGTCCCGTGCTCTCTGTGTCTTTCTCAGAACCTGGGTGACCCGTGTGGGGTGAGGTGGGGCGGGGAGGGGAAGCAGGGGAGGCCAGGGCAGCCAGTGCAGAGTCTGGTCAGAACAAAGGCAGCAGGCCCTGCACTCTTCCCGGGGTTGGTGATGTGTCTGGGGACCGGCTCACCGCCCTAACCTGAACAGGGTCCTGCTCGGCTGGGGATGCCTCTGGGGAGGAAGCCGGCGCCGCAGCTATGTCACCATCCTCTACGTGGGTCTTCATTTCACTCAACTGCTGCCTGACCTGGAACAGGGAGGGGTGGGTTTGCAAATGCATGGCCAGTTGCACACGCACCATGCTCACTCTTGCAAGGACCCCCCTCGGAGGACCGTGGCTGCTTTCAACAGCCAAGCCCCTTTAGGGGACCTGGCTTGGTAACTGTGACCTATATCTGGGTCCCCAACCCCTCAAATCTGAGCCAAACCAAGGTCACCAAGCCTCTGGGCTAATGAGACCCATGTGCTCTGCTCCAAGGTCAACCAGAGCGGAGCCCTCCCTGGGAGTGAGGTGACACCCCTGACGGCATGGCCCACAGAGCTAACGAATCTGAGTGGAACAGAGGGGTGGCCGCAACCGTCTCCATCCCCCATTTCCCCGCACAGTCCACTGCTCAGAGCCCCTTCTGGGGTCTAGAAAAGATGATGAGATTTTGCCTAACAAGGTCCCCCACCCCTGAGCTCCACCACTGGGGGTGGGTGACGTATCTGGCTGCCCCCAAACCACTGGGCCTGCAAACTGAAGGGCAGTGTCACTCGGTAAGCCCGGGGAGCGGTTCCACTCGGAGACGCAGGTGGGGCCCTTGGCATAAGCTCCCCCGGGAACATGGGTGGTCTCGGGCCCTGGCTCTGAGGGGCCACCCGAGGTACGTGGGACCCCCCACACATCCTTCCCTCCCTCTGAACAGCCCCTCCCAAGGCAAATGCCAAACTGCACAGTTGGAAGACAACAGAAACTATGAGGGATTTTCTCTGCACACCCCCGGCCTGGGCCATGTCCCCTGGGCTTGTCACCCCGACCTCGCTCAGCCAAGGCTTTAGTGAGTGGCTCCTAGACCCAGGAGGGCAGGTGGCCTGGGCAGCACAGCCTCTGGTGTTTTGGGCTAGGTAAGACCTGAATGACCAAGGGAGACCCAGGTGTTGGAAGCGCATGCTGGACTCACTGGCTGCAGGGGGAATGCCAGCCCATTTTTATTTAAAATCTCCCAATTTCTCCCTGTTGACAACGAATTCAAGAATTAAAAAAACACTGCAGATCAAACAGAACATGCCTGCTCATAACACGAGCCTTGGGGCAGTACCAGATCTGGTGAGGCTGGGTGGAACCTGCCAAGGAGCCGGGACTTGGCACCAGACACCCGAGCTGAACACTAGGAGGGAGACTCAAGAGGCCGCCTGCACAGGCAGAGCTCGTGTGGTTTGCCAATGGGGCTGCTCTCTACACTGGGTACCTGGTACAGGGCCGGGTGTGGAGTGGGTCCTTCCTGCATGCCTGTGGCTTTGACTGATCCGATCTGAGCTGTCACTGAGGTGAGAAAAACCCAGAGAAGGAACAGGACTTGCTGAGAGCCCCAGGGCGATGGGTGGCCAGGCCAGGAGGAAGCCCTAGGCCTCCTGGTCTTGTGACGCTAGGGGTTGCAATGTCTCTGACGCCCCCAGGTGACTAGAGTGGGCTCGTGGGGAGTGCAGATGCCCAGAACTCCTACTGCCTTGAATAAGGGACCAGGGAGCCAGGGGACAGGAAATAGCGTGGGAGCACCTTGGTCCCTGCAGCCACAGGCCCAGCTCAGAGTTTTGGGCAAATGTGCAGGAAGGCCCCCGAAAGCTGGCCCCATGCTGCTCTAGGGGTGACACCGTCCCTTCCCCAGGCTTTATCTTTGGGTGTACGCAAACACATGACTGGCAAATGCATCTCACACGTGCAACACCCAGATCACACTCCTGGCACGGGAACACGGAGGCCACCTACCAGGGCAAGTTCATCGCTCTGTTTCTGGGCTTCGCTCTTGGCTGCATCCAGCTGAGACTGAGATTCTAGGAGAAGCTGCCTCAACTTGGGGAGAAAACAGAGGCGGGTGATGGGGAAAAAAGGAGAAAAGAGAACACTACTCTCCGTGAGTTAGCGCCTAAACATAAAACCTAATACATCCACTGAACCAAAACCCTGAGGAGGCTCACAGCACCAGGCTGGCGCAGGGCTCACCAGTCTTCCTACAGCTATGTTTCCTTTTTAAGAACTTAGGAGGGCCGGGTGTGGTGACTCACGCCTATAATCTCAGCACTTTGGGAGGCTGAGGTGGGTGGATCACCTGAGGTCGGGAGTTCAAGACCAGCCTGACCAACATGGTGAAACCCCATCTCTACAAAAAATACAAAAAATTAGCCGGGTGTGATGGCACATGCCTGCAATCTCAGCTACTTGGAAGGCTGAGGCAGGAGAATCGCTTGAACCTGGGAGGCGGAGGTTGCGGTGAGCCGAGATCGTGCCATCGCACTCCAGCCTGGGCAATAAGAGTGAAACTCCATCTCCAAAAAGTAAAAAAATAAAACTTAGGAAGAATGGTGTTCACTGCATACCTGTTTCAGGCCTTCACAAATATTTACTGATTATCTCTTGAGAAAAAGGGCCAAAACTTGGAGATTTTTTTTGTTTTAGAGATGGTCTCATTCTGTCGTCCACACTATCTTGAACTTCTGGGCTCAGGCAATCCTCCTGCCTCAGCCTCCTGAGTAGCTGGGACTACAGGTGCCCACCACTGTGCTGGGCTATTTTTTTTTTTCGGTAGAGATGGGGTCTTGCTATGTTGCCCAAGCTGGTCTCAAATTTCTGGCCTCAAGTGATCCACCTTAGCCTCAAAGTGCTAGGATTACAGGCATGAGCCGCTGTATGTGGCCCAAAAGTTTGAGATTAAACCAGGATTGGGGTACTGGGTTTGTGCTTTCTGCTTCTAAAAGCAGAAAACAGTATCAGAACTAAATCCATTCCCTACCAGATACGACATCAGCAAGACACGCAGAGAATCCCCTTGTGGAGGGGTAACTTAGAATGCCACATGCCTCCCTTGGGGCGGGGCTTGCCTGGCTCTGCCCCCGCCCTGGCTGGGAGGCTGCCTTTTGAAACCCACCCTGAGACACACCTCAAGTCTGACAGCCCACTGAGGAGCCTGCAAGGCTTCGGGCAAATGCCTGAGGACATGGCAATGAGAGCTGCTCCCAAAGGGCTGAGGAGAAGCAGCTCAGGCAGGACCACGGCTCTGCGGGCAGGGGCCGTGCTCCCTGGGGGGCAGACTCACCCCCGCCACCTCCTTGGCGTAGTTCTGGCACTCAGCACTGGCGGCTGCCATGTGCTTTTCCAGCTCCGCCTCCAAATTTGAGGTGTGCTCCCTCACCTGGACAGATACACAGACAAGCTCACGCATGCGCCAGCAGCCTCTCCTCAAAGGACACTAACCCCAGGGAGCACACTGGCCCTGGGTTAGGTGGGGGCTGTCGGGAGACCCCTGAGGCCCATCAGTTACCAAGGGAATGAGAAACTAGTCCGCGGCCAGAGAACCCCTTCCTGAAAGAGGCAGGCTGCACCCCGCACTCCTGGGAGCTGACATGCTCTTGGATTGACCTGTGAAGGTAGCTACCAGGAGTACCTTCTCCAGGACTGCCTGTGGCGTCTGAAGGGGGCAGAGGGGCCACCTTGACTGTGAAGGCCATGGCAGGAGCCCTCTCCACCAGGGCTGAGCAGGTCTGCACAGGGACCAAGGCTGTGTCTCAGGCTCCTCTGAGGTAGTCAATGTCTCTCATTGAGGAAAAGCAGGATGGACAAGATCCCTTGGCTTGGGAGAGAATGCCTCCCTTAAGGCACATGGTCCATGAGGAAGAAATAACTGAAGTGGCCTCTGCAATAATGTCACTTTCAAAGAGTATCCCAGGACAAGAGAAAGAGCTCTCCACGCAGAGCCCCCCTACCTGGTCCGAACTTTCAAGTTCTCCTTTTAGCTTCTCTACAGCCTCTTCGAGATGTTTCACTGTGACCCGTGACTACAAAGCAACGGAAAGGCCCCGTCAGACACGAGCACCTGGGGGTGTCTCCTTCCGAGGCCATCTTGGGACCTGAGCAGCTGTGACCCAACTCAGGAAGCCCCAGGGGTGCCCAGCCCACCCAGCTGGGACAATCACCCTGCCGCCATCTGGCAGTGTCTTCCTAGGTGGAGCTGAGCTGTCACCCTGCAACTGTGTTTCAAAGGGTGCCATGGAAAAGCCCCATCGCAACACACAGGTCTCACAGGTGACAGAGACAATGCTGTCAACTCTACTCTGGGCTTCATGAACTCCACAGCGCCAGGAGGCAGGCGGGACTGCGTACCTTCTGGAGCTCCTCCTCCGCGGCGCCCACCTTGGCCCTCCACACCTGCTCCTCCTCCTCCACACTCTTCTGCAGGTCTCTGAGCATGCCCTCCTGGGGGGAAACCGAGGTAAGGCAGGGCCCCTCCCTCCCGGGACCCAAACCACACAGTGCATCTTCCTGTCCCTGCAGCCCTGTGACCTGCCTTGCTTCCTCCGCTGTGATTTCATGAGTACCACCAGTAGGTGGGGAGGGAAGGCAGCCACTGTCCTGGGAGGGAGGTCCTCAGGCCAGTGTGCCAGTGTGGCCGCAGTGCCACTCAGGGAGATGAGGTCTGGGACCTGCATAGGACCACTAGGATGCTTGTCACTGCTGGGCTTTTCCACCAAGCATGTCAGTGGCCCAGAACAAGGAACACAGAATGGGCCGACCAGAGAGTGGCAGGGCTGGACCTGGCATTGCTCTTAAGAGTCACAAAGAAAGGGGGTTCAACCCAGCAGTCACCAGCCACTTACCCTGTCCTTCCCCTTCCCCTGCTTACAGACCAGTCCCAAACCTTCACCTCGGCCCTATCCTCAGCTTAAGAGAAAATGACGACCTCAGAGGGCGCCACCCATCTCCTTCAGCATGCAGCCAAAGAATGGGGCCCAAAGTCACACGGCCAGTGGGCTTTTCGAAAACACCAAGCCCCCTCCTGCCCTGGTGGACCCGAAGCGCTCCTTCCCGCAGCCTCCCGGGATGCCCGGCTCACAGGTTCCCAGGGCTCACCGTCTCCGCCAGGATGCTGCGATACTGGTCACACTCAGCCTGTAGCGTGCTCTGCGTCTCCTCGGCCTCCCTCAACTTGGAGGCCAGGTCCTGAGAGAGGCAAGAAGAGGTGTTTGGTTAGCCACACATAAAGGTTTTTCTCTTGGCTTCCCACTGAAATGACCTGGGGCAGTCTCCCTTCCTGGGGACAGGGGAGCCCGACAGAGGGCCTTTGCCAGGCAGCCACACTCACCGGGGAGGGCTCTGCGGGAGCTGGCGGCTGCTTCAGCAGCGTGGGGCCTTTCTCTTTAAGCTCCTGCAGCCACTCGGAGTAATTCTGCAATGAAACACACAAGGTGAGACTTGGTGATGTTCCCTGGGATCCGCGAGGTCCCTGGGAACCACCCTCCCTCCTACCTGTTGTGCCAAGATGGAGAGTTCTGGAAGCAGAGCCAGCAGGGCCTCCCTGGTCTGCACCTCAGTCAGGCGGAGCTGCTTCTCTGATTCCTCCTGGGGAACAGGCAGGAGAGAGCAGAAGAGGTTCAGCTTCAGAGGTGGGGGACACCACCCCAGGTCTTTACTGATATGCCCACGTCTCTGCCCCAGGAAGGGCACATCCTCAGCTCTTCAGGGAAGTGACAAGAATCAAAGATGACGAGGCTCCATGGGCTGACCATAAGCAGAGGGGTTACCTGGCCTGTGCCGGGTCCATTTCAAACAGACTATGCTCTGGGCCAGCCCAAGATGGCAGGAGCCCGCTCCTGGGACACCTCCCAGCAGGTACAGAGCCTCCAGCGGCTCTCATTTCCCAAGCTCTCTGGGTATGTGTGTGTGGGAGGGAATTTGGGTGGGGAGGGTTATGTGTGGGAGCCAGGGCAGGAAGAGGGGATGGGAGGACACTCATGCCCCCAATTTTTTGGAATCTGGAGCTGTAATGGCGATGGGGGTGAAGGCAGGGAAGCAGCGCATCTATTGACAGCACCACAGTCAGGAGCTAGTGCCAGCCAGGAAGGGGCGACCCAGAGAGGCTCATCTCCAGCCACCCTGGAGAGGGAGGATCAGCCTTCTTCCTCTGCAGAGGGAGAAGCCCACTCAGAGAAGACAGGAACTTTGCTTGGGGTCACATCTCTCCTGAAGCTTGACTCTATACCCTGTGACAAGGGCCAGACACCCCCTTGGTCCTCCTGGAGGAAGAGCCAGCGGCCTCCATTCAAAGCACAGCAAAGAAAAGGAAACAAAGGGACCTGAAGGAGCCATGAAACAAAGCCTAGGACCATATCGTCCCTGGATAGAGAGCCGGGCCCTCCCACAACCTGAGAGGGTGGCTTCTGGGGTAACAGTCTCTGTCTGCCCCTGCCACCACCTGGACAGGCCTGGCCTGAGACCCAGGGCGACCCCAGGCACTCCACCTGGATCAGAGTGTAACTCCCCTGGGCAGAGTCCTGGAATGTGCATGGATGCTGCTGACCACTGGACACCCTGCCTGAGCGCAGCACCTCTGGTCGGACACACACCTGAGAAGCAGGCCCTTCCCAGCTGGCCAAGTTATCCACAGGTAGGGCCCATGACCCATGTGGACCCCTGACCTCGTGTCCACCACGCAGGTCACTAGTCGTGAGTCAGTGGAGGCCAGAGACCCAGAGGCCGCCTTCTATCTTTATCTGGCTGTGTGACCGTAATCAAGTCAGCAGTTTGACTGTAGCTCTCACTTCACCTCCTGGTGGTCCTCATCTGATACAACCCTCAGGCTTCCTGGGAGTCACTGCAAAGCCCCTGCTGTCGCGACAGACATGCCCGAGAGGGAGGCTGGGAGAAGAGGCCGTTTCATAAGGTAGGAAAACACGTGTGACCTAAAAGCATGGGCGAGGCCTTTAGTTGCGGCTGCTGCTGGCCATTTTCCCTGGTCAGAGCATCCTCACTAGCTCCTGGACAGCCAGTGCCCCAGAGGCAACCGTGGGCCTCAGACACTGGGAGACGTCTTTACACGCCACCTGGACAGCATGGAGCATGCGGCCAACTCTGCCTCTGTTCCCTGAGTGGTCGCTGCAAACAATGTCCTCCCCTCTGTGACTTAAAGACTCCTCATGGGACTGGGCATAGTGGCTCACACCTGTAATCCCAACACTTTGGGGGGCCAAGGCAGGCGGATCACTTGAGGTCAGGAGTTGGAGACCAACTTAGCCAACATGGCAAAACTTTGTCTCTACAAAAAATGCAAACATAAGCTGGGACTGGTGGGGCATGCCTATAGTCCCAGCTACTCAGGAGGCTGAGGCAGGAGAATTGCTTGAACCCAGGAAGCAGAGGTTGCAGTGACTTGAGATCATGCCACTGCACTCTAGCCTGCATGACAGATCAAGACTCTATCTCAAAACAAAACAAAACAAAACAAAAAAGGCTGGGCGCAGTGGCTCACGCCTGTAATCCCAGCACTTTGGAAGGCTGAGGCGGGTGGATCACCTGAGGTTGGGAGTTCGAGACCAGCATGACCAACATGGTAAAACCCCGTCTCTACTAAAAATACAAAATTAGTCAGGTGCGGTGGTGTATGTCTGTAATCCCAGCTATTCAGGAAGCTGATGCAGGAGAATCGCTTGGACGCCGGAGGCAGAGGTTGTGGTGAGCTGAGACCATGCCACTGCACTCCAGCCTGGGCAACAAGAGTGAAACTCAGTCTCAAAACAAAAACAAAAACAAAAACAAAAAAGGGCCAGGCGCAGTGGCTCATGCCTGTAATCCCACCACTGAGGTGGGTAGATCACGAGATCAGGAGTTCAAGACCAGCCTGGCCAACATAGTGAAACTCCATCTCTACTGAAAATACAAAAATTGGCTGGGCATGGTAGTGTGCGCCTGTAATCCCAGCTACTCAGGAGGCTGAGGCAGGAGAATCACTTGAACCCCCGAGGTGGAGGTTGTAGTGAGCTGAGATTGTGCCACTGCACTCCAGCCTGGGTGACAGAACAAGACCTCCTCTCAAAAAAAAAAAAAAAAAAAAAAGAGTCTCCTCATAGAACCCCCAGGGCCATGACCTCAGCCGCCAAAACAGCAAGATTACCCTGACAAACGGCCACACAACAGAAATAACACTAAGAAAGGTCACAAAGGCAGAGCAGCCTCAGGCTCACTCGCCTCCAGGCCCACTCCAGCAGCTCTGCACCCTCAGCCAGACACACCAGCACAAAGCAGCTCATGGGGGACGCCCCCATCCCTCTCTTAGCGAAAGGCTTAAACAATGGAGGGAGAGAGGGCAGGGAAAGAGGTGGTGGGGGAGGCAGATGTAGAGCCAGGGTCTGTTGTGGACTCAGGTGCTCTGAGGCCAAAGCCACTCTGTGGGCACTGAGTGCACTTTGTGCATCCCAGTGCATCTGTGTGTCCTGGTGCATCCGTGCGTCCTGGTGCGTAGGTCTTAGTGCATCTGTGTGTCCGGGTGTGCCTGTGTGTCCTAGTGTGTCTGTACGTCTTAGTGCGCCTGTGTGTCCTACTGCATCTATACGTCTCAGTGCATTTGTGCGTCCTGGTGCACTCTGCGTGGCGGGGGTCTGAGTGTGGCGGGGCTCTGACCTTGGCCTGGGTCAGGGAATGCAGCTTCTCCTTGCAGGTCTGCTCGGCCGTCGCCAGTGCCTCCATGGCCTTCCAGTTCTTCTCCCGGAGGTCCTGGAGGGGACACAGGAGAAAGCTCAGCAGCCCGCGCTGGTCATTCGCTGACATCCTCACAAGCTGCCTAAGATGGTCCCAGCCAGAGCAGGGCCCGGAGACCCTCCTTGATGCCACCCTGACCCAGAGAGGACCTGCCACGGGACAAAACGCCCTTTCCTTGGCTCATGACCATGATGCCTGAACACAAGGCCCGGGTGCCGCAGCCCTGAGGTGGGCGGTGTGGCACAGGGTGGAGAGGTACCACCCTTTCAATGCAGACACCACCAGCCAGTGGGAGGAGGGAGGGCCAGCCTGTGTCCTCAGAGGGAAGAGTTTCCTGCCACCAAAAGGCAATTGCTGAACCTTGGGCCCGCTCTGGCGAAGCCTGGCACAGGGAGGCCTAGGCTGGGGCCTGCCTTGGGAAGCTGCAGCCTCTTCAGGGAGCAACTGGGCCAGCCAGCAAGCCTGGCTTGTGAGAAGGGAGCAGGAGGGTGTGGCCTCGGCCACACCGGGACAGCGGGCACACAACCTGCCCAGCTTCTACACCCTGTCTCCTGGGTCCAGGGTCCCCACTTGGGACGACCATGTGACTCAGACCAGGCCAACAGCACACTCTCCCAACCCCAGGGACGACTCCACACTTAAGCAAGTGGCGCAGGCTGATCCACAGGGAGTCAGCCCTGGGTCTTTGGTGCAACTCCGGGGTGAGCAGAAGCACCCCTCACACCCTGGACCCCCATAGCAAAATGGGGTATAGAGACACAAGCTCGGCCCTCCCCTGAGTCCGGGGTGGGTGCCACACAGCAAACCTTTCCCGGTCCCACCAGTGCGGCCCTGGCCGGGCCGTCCCCTGCTGTGCCTGCTACACTCACATTGTTCTTTGCTTTCTGCTGCTCGACAGCCTCCCTGAGCTCGGTGGCCTCCTTCTCCAGACCCGACACCTGGGACTCCAGCTCCTTCAGGCTGAGGGAATACAGTGAGGTCACTGTCCAGGCTCCAAGGGGCTACGGTCCCCAAAGATCCCACCTGAGGCCCCACCCAAGGAGAAGCACCTTTGAGGCCAAGCCATCTGGCCAGGGACAGTCCCCTCTGGCTGCCCCCACCTCACCCAGCACGAGCTCCCAGGGAAGCCTGAGCAGCTCCCAAGCCCCCTCCCCTCCCACCCATCCAGAGCTATCACCAAAGTCCCACTTGGGGACACTGAAGAGTTGGGTTTTTAGGAGAAGCAGAAGCATGACCCTGCCCTCGGAGCTCTCCTGGGACACTCACAGCTTTTCCCGCCACTCCCCACATCATGTGACAGCCTCCTCCAGCAAACTGCCCCAAGAGGGTCCCCAAAAGAATGAGACCCTGATGAAGAAGCATCAGCAGACCACTGGCAAGGACACACCGACAATCACGCCCTTGGTGGCCACTGCCCGAGTTCCAGAATATTTGGGACTGAACCACTCCCCTCTACTCCAGAGCAGTGTGGGCCCGCCCACAAACAACTTTCAGATCAACTGTCTGAGAAGGAAATACAACAACCAATTTCTGCCAAACACATCTCCATGATGCAAAAAAAAATTCAAATTGATGCTATTTGCAGCACGAGTTGATTATCCTAGTAATATGCTATGTGCCCCAAGAAACTGATCTTAAAATACAAGGGCAAAACCACCTCTCTACCCCAACAACCACCACCAGAAGAAACACCTGGCCCATGCTTTTTGAGAAAGGAAAGTGGACAATATATGGTTGTGGGTCATTCTGGGCCCTCAGGGTGGCTGGCTACCTTTCCCAGTCCCCAAGCCGCAGAGAGCTGTCTCTGCTGAGAAGCACACGGGGAGGTGCTTCTTTGATGATGAGGGCCAGGACAAGGGAACCTTCTGAGCTGGTGGCCTAGGACGCATCTGACAGCGTGTGATGGAATGCAAGACACCCTCCATGCATCCCCCACATGCTGCTGCGTGGACCCCTGGCCACGGCAGCCAGGACCTGCCTCCCGAGCCTGTGGGCATGTGCTATGGGATGCAAGCCCCAGAAGTGACTGTCACAAGAACTCCGGCCCCTGACTTGAGCCACCCCACCCAGGTGTTGGCTCCAGCCTTAGCAACAGCAAACAAACACTCCCCGAGCATGGCCTGGCGCTGGTGCTGCTGACACGGAGGGAAAACAAGGTTTGGCCAGCAGTGAAGTCACCTCACAGATGGAGGAAAATCACCCTGAGACGCTGCCAGCTCTGTCCCGACGCCTCAAACCTGTGCTCCAGCAGCAGGCCTGGGTTCGCCATGCTGGGTTGCACAACCATTTTTCCTGTTAGACTTACTGACCTCAGCCCTTAAAATCCCTTGCTTGTGGACACAGAAACTCTGACCAGTCAGTCCCTCCCCACAGAGAGATGGAAGGGTGGATGGACGGACAGACAGCAGGTGAGAGGGGGTGCTCCCACCCCGGCTCTGGCTCCTCGAGTGTGATCATGGAGCTCTTTCCTACCCAGGTCTGTCCCCTGTCCTCTAAATCACCGGGAGGGTGGGAGAGGGAAGGGATCCTCTGTAAACGGCTCTTCTGCAGAGGACCTGAGCACCCTCCTGAAAACTCCGGCCCCCGCATGTCTTCGGGTGACCCTGGTGCTGAGGCTCAAGTGAGCAGGCAGGGTGCTCCCCAGCTTACCGAGTCTGCTGCTGGTCAGCCTCCGCCGCCTGGCTGGCCTGGAATGAGAGAAAAAGCTCCTTGGTCTCCAGGGGACTCACCTCATGCAGCGGGGCTAGTCTACCCATTACCTGCTGGATGGGGTTCCCTCTCCTCCCTATGGCCGCAGGCAGGAGGCTGACCTGGGTGTCCTGGGCGTCCCGTGTCTGGCCTGCCTCCAGCAGGGCCTCGATGGACCGGATTCTCTCTGTGAGCTGGGAGTTCTCCGTCCTGGCCTCTTGGAGCTGCCCGTGGAGGCCACTGAGCTCCTCGCATTTGCTGCGCACCTCTGCCTCGGAGGACTGTAACTTGCTGTGCAGCTCTGGTGCAGGGGAGGAAAAAGGAGCTAAGCGAAGAGGCTAGAAACCCTGCGGGGGGAATGCGCTGACTGCTGCCCTCTTACACTTGTGGGGCACTGGCGGCTTCCTCCTTCCTCCTCCATGTGCCTGGGGCTCTTAAGGCATCATACTGACCACCGGGGACTCTTGTTAGCTGTTCAAGAAAGTGCCACTCTGGCATCATGCCTGAGAACCGTCAGGGTAGAATGTAATGCTGTCAGCCACTCATGAGAAAACTGTGAAGACTAGAAATGGACTCCAGCTGGGGCTTTTAAAGATTCATCTTCTAGAAGACTCTGGCTCCTACCAGCTAGGACCAGAAGTTCTTTAGAAAGTGACTAAGTGGACCCCACTGGCCACACCTCCCTCAACTCCCTGACTGGGTGCCCCCCCACACCCAAAACCTTTTCTCAGTGGTTGTCAAGAAAGGCCAGGGGGTGACTTTTCTGCCCTGGGGCCCTTTCTCCCCTTGAGGTGCCCTCCTTCCTAGGTGACACGCTCAGAGTCCCGTGGGTTTGCCATCCTCGTGCCTCTGAGACTGCACTCTCCTCAACCCCAGGCTCTGCCACCTGCCACTGCTAAATGAAGCTCTACTTAGACAAGGCAAACGCAGCATCCTGACCTCCCAGACTCCTCATCGTCCTCCCTCACTCACTGCCGAAGCCCGTGAGGCCACACCAGCCATCTGCCAAGGCGCCCTCACCAGCAGCTCTGCGGCCACCTGGGCCCTGCCCTGTTGCCTGGGGCCTCGACAGCTGCAAGGCCTCAGCCCTGGTCTTCCTGGGCCACTCCTGCCCCTCTGGTCTGTTCTCCACCCAGTGCCAGTGTCCAGAAGCGCATGAGAGGATTTCATTCCCTGTCCCCAGCGCTCTGTCACACTTTCCACAGTGCTCAAGATCCTTAGAGGGAGGGTGACCTGGCCCTGCCCTACACCAGCCTTCTCCCTCCGGCCATGCTTGTTAGCCCATTTCTCACACAGGCCGAGTCAGTTCATCCTCACCGCTGGGCCCTGTGCTGGTCTCCGCATGCACTCCGCTCCTGCCTCAGACAGCCCTCCAGGATCACCCAATCTAAAGCTACACCCAGCTCTCTGGAGCAGGGGCTGGTAAGCTGGGGCTGTGCCTCCCAACCTCCGTTTTTTTAAGTGACAACAATGAAGCTTTCTTTGAACTCAAGCAGGCCCCTCTGTTCACTGGTGTTAATGGGCAATTTTACCCACTGTGGTAGAGACTGGCCAGAAGCATTCACCATCCATCCCTTCACAGAAACAGCTGCTGACCCTGTCCTGAACACAGTCGCTGTGTGAGGGTCCTGTGGTGTAACGCTGTCCTTGCAGGTGACTCTGCTGTGCAGCCCCCAGTCCAGCCCAGCCTGGGCACCCATGGCGGTGCTTGGCCTGGGGAGTAACTTGGGAAGCACCGGTGAGCCAAGGGCCTCGGGCCTCTCACTGGCACCTTTGGCCCCCTTTCTCCAGGGGCTCTTGGCCCCCATCCCTGTCACACTTTCTATGATCAACTGTGGTGCAAGGGAACCACAGGCTTGTAAATCCCGCCTGGCCTCTTGGGTTGACTGAGCTGGGAGAGTAGAAAGGCCCTGAACACATGTTTAGATGAGATGCCTCAGTACCTCCTTGGCTCACCCACAGCCAGTGGGGACCCAGGTTTGGGAAGGAGGTGGTGCCTTCCACCCCCATAGGTCCTGCCCCCCACACCAGGCCCTTACAGGCCTTGCCTCCACTTCTAGGCCCTGTAGGCCCTGCACTCACAGGCTCCACCCCTACATCCCTGGCAGCACCTACAGGTTGGCTGCATCCCCCCACCCACCCCTCACTGGTCCTCTGACCAGGAATAATCTCCTGCTCTTTGACTTTCTGAGGGGCAGTCAGGGGATCTGTGCTGCCCTCACTCCAACAGGTCTAACCCACTTTGGCACTGCCCGTGGGGCTGGGCCGGCGGGCAGACCCTGCACCCTGCACTGACCCTGGGCCCCCCTGCTGCCACCCTCACCGGCCATCTGCTGCTGCTGCTCCTGGGCCTTCTCAGCGTCTGCCCGGAGGCTGGCATGGCTGTCCTGCGTGCGACACAGCTCCCGGCTGACCTCGTCCAGGCGCTTCTGCAGGGCCTCCTCGCTCTCCCTGTGGGACGCCTGGGGACAGGCGGGGGGGTGAGGACGTGGAAGGACCAGGCCCTCATCGGCTCTGCGGTGGAGGCGAACAGAGATCTTTACCCCACCAAAGCCCTGTGCAGTCTCTGGTTCATGCGGGAAGGAAATGTATCCTCGAATCTGCAGAGGGTTCACCTCAGCCAGCACCCTTTCAAGGAGAGAACACAGCTGCCATGGACCCACACTCACTTCCCAGTTCTTTTCTGAGTCCCCATTTTTACATTCTCAAGTGATTCATAAAGACGTGCTTACTGCAAGAGTCCAAAGATACCAATTCAGAGTAAACTGGCGACATTTCCCAATGCAGTCCTCAATTCCTCTTCCAGAGGCAGGCAGCTTGGCGGGTCTCCCCGCTGCAGCTCCATGCATCTCTCACAGACAGAAACACACACACACACACACGCACACACACACACACTGCACCACTGCGATCACGTTCCAGGGTAGTGCTCTTAGTTCTTCAGTTAATATTAGGTTGAACCCCATGAAACTGTCAGTGTTCGACCATTTTTACCTACAAAAATGGCAATTTGACATGGTTCTAAAGTATCTGAGTCATTTCCTCATTCGGGGCAGAGAGGTCCACTGCGCCCTTGTTTAGGTGCCACACAGAGCTCTGTTTGCCCAGTTACTAGCTCAGCGCCAGGCCGGCTGCTGTCAACTCTGGCAGTCCCAACTGATGCTCCCCAGGACACCCTCGTCCACCTGTAAAGGATTCCCACAAACTCGGTGGAAGTGCTGGCCAAGGCCTCCATTTAACCAGCCCTCTGGAGCTCAGTTCTTCAAAAAGCTCGACTACTGATTATTCTCTAACAAGCTTGTCTCAGGGCAGAACCAGGTAGGAGGAGGGGCATCCACAGATGAGCGCTGTTGATGAGGAGGCTCTGCGTTACCCTCATCCGTGCCTTTACCAGGCTGATCCCATCCACATCTGCTCTCATTTTCTTTTAGGGCAATGGCTGCAAGCCCTGGTAACTGCTCAGGTGAGCACCATCCGGGCAGAGGCACAGCTGGAGCCAGCGAAGCCATCGCCAAGGATGCGGCCACCAGGCCGTGGTTCACATGTGCTGTGCAGTGAACGCTGGGGGTGGCTTTAGGATGGGCAGTGCTTTCCACATTAGAATGTAGCAGGGGATGATTCAGTTCAAGCTCCAAGGGAAGAAAGGAAAGAAAGGAACGACTACAAGCTGCTCCCAGAACTCACACCTGCTCCTCCTCTGCCAAGTGTCTCGGGCAGGAGCCTGCCTTGCACCCACTGGCTCCAACACCCTCACACCTGTGCCTCGACTCAGACACTTAGGGCAGGGTCATTGCACAACTGTGAGAAAACACTCCAGCTGCTGCTGCTTTTTTTCTTTAAGAAAAGAGACTCCAGCTCAGACTGCAGGGAGACTGACCACACATGTTCCTCTGTTTGTTACCAACATTAGTTAGAACACTGGTTCCAGCGACAAGCAAACAAAAACCCACCCACCTTTAGGAACCCAAAACAAAATCTGTAATGGAATCCACGTGCCTCCATCTTAAGACCTGAGATAACAACTGTCTTTGCCTTGAAGAGAATGTCATTAGCACAACCAATCACACTGAACAATTTCAGAAGCGGGTCCCCTGGCTGGGCGGGCCAGCTGGGGACTTTTATAAGACCCTCCTAGATTTCTAAAACTCAGTACTTCCAGAGGGGTGTCATCAGCACCTTCAATGGGTACTTTCTTCCAAGCAGGCCCCAAGAGGCTGTCAGGGGAGAGACAAGCCTGGAGCGCTGGCATCAGGGAGATGCCCTGCCCCCTCATTGCACAGGCCCCCCGCCCTCATCCCTGCAGAGCTGGTTGGCAGTGAAGGGGCCTCAGTGAAGGAAGGACAGTCACAGTATGGAAAGAGTTCCATTTTCACGTCAGCAAAAAAGAGACACACTTTCTACAACCTCAACCACCAGTCTAACCTGGAGATTTCTTGAATGAAATTTTGCAAAGTTCATGTCCATTAAGCTCTTTTTCTGCAAGGCATTGATCTAAGTCCTAGGCACTCTGTGGGAAACAGCATGTCCCACAGTCACCCTGCAGGACAGCTCCTATTGTCCTGCCCATAGTATAGATGGGGAAACTGAGGCTCCGAAATAACTTGCTAGGAGGTGGCAGAGCCAGGACCTGAACCCGGCAGCTGGCACCAAGGGCTTCACTGTCAACCAAAGAAGGGACAGGCACAGAATCTTTGGTGTCGGGCTGCAGAGCAGAGAATCCTGTGCCCAGCCCCAGGCTGTGGACAAGCGCCCTGAGGCTGGAGAGGGCAGGAGAAACTGGGAGCCTGTGGGCCCTGGCTGGATCCTTCATAGAATGACACGTGATGGTGACACACCGAGCACAGGTCCATGCCCAGACGGGCCACAACCATCCGGGAGCCTTTAAAACTTAACCATAGGCAGGCCTACCCCACAGCTTCTCATCTTCTCACTGTTCTGGGTTGGTCTGGTTTACATGGCCATCAGAAAGCACCAAATGATCCAACTCAATTCCACCCCAATTCTAACTCTGTTTCTTTGTCCACGTTCTCTTTTAGTCCAAATATCGCTCTTAGAATTTCCTGTCTGTTCTAGTTCCTTCCAAGAGGCAGCACTAATGCCCCCACACACTACAGCCTGGTTTCAATGGTGGGGCAGAAAAAAGGCCCAAAGCCCCTGGGGTCACTGGGGTCTCATTATCCTGGAAAGTTAAGCCCAAAGTGGGCGTGACCTCAAGGTGCCTCATGCCTAGGGTAACAGCCCTACTTGGGGTCCACCTGCCCAACATGGGCTAGGTGGAAAGTCATCAGGCAAGGCCTCTGGGCTGGGAAAACAAGCTACATGCTGCCCAGTGCTCTCTGGGGACAGGAGGACAATCTTCCTCCCTCTGAAGGAGAACAGGCACCCTCCTGGGAAAACAGGCCTCAGGCCACACCCAGAGCTGAGAAAGAAGAAATCCCACCTGGCCTTGAAGGCAGAGGCTGCATCCACAGCCTGTGGGCTCAGCTGGCTTCTCCAGAGCTGCAGGACCACAGTGGGGGCAAGTATGGGAAGAAAAACACGGCTCCAGAGTGAGACTGGGGGTTCAAATCCTGCCTCTGCCATGTCCTGGCTGTGTGAACTTAAGATAGGTGCTGAACTTCTCCGTGTCTCAAACTCCCTTATGGGTAAAAACGCAGATGCTACCAGTGCCTACCTCACAGAGTTACAAGGAGAAATGTACGAGTTAATACTTGTAAAATGCTCAGAACAGCGCTTAGCGCACAGAAAGCACCCACTTGATGCCAGCTATCGCTACTACCAACAAGACCAAATGAGGAGTTCAAGCCTCAGCCCTGCAGACACTGCCATCTGTCCCAGTCGAGGCTAGAGGTGGGTGCCCAGTGTGGCAGGGCCAGCCTGGGCCCAACCTCGCTATGCAGACAGGCTTGCTGGGCTGTGAACGGGGCATTGAGGTGGCCACCACCCTGACTCACCTGCAGCTGCAGGACCTGCTTCTCGAAGGCAGCTGCCTTGGCTTCCAGAGCTTTCCGCTGCTGCTCATCTTGCCGCGCAGCCTCCGACTTCTCCACCAGCTCTTTGCTGACCTTGCTGAGTTCCTGCCGGAGCTTGGCCAGCTCCGCGTTCTGCCTGCAAGACAGTCACCAGCCCGACTGATGGAAAGCAGAGGGTGATCAGATCGGCGGTCCGAGCCTTCCCCCCAGAACTCCAGCTCTCTTGTAAATAGTTACCCAAGTCTTGAAGCCATTACCAAAGACACTTTTGCATTATCAGCTGTGGGGTTTTGGCATGTTTTGTTAAAGACATTGTTTTACCCACATAGTGCATGAAACTAGAGACAGCATAGAGTAAATGTGCACTAAAGCATCGAGGGGAGCCCCTCCCAGAAACAGCCAAAAATTCACAGAAAAAGGCAACACACTGTTCTGGGTGCAAACCAGGCCTGAGATGAAGATCCACCCACTTTGACCCCCTACAGGCCCGCAGGCAGCAGCCCAGAGTCCGCGAGGCCCCTCACTGGCCAACTGGACCAGAGCCAGGCTGGGGAGGCTGCCCGAAGCCAGAGCCTGAGGTGCTTACAAAACAAACCCTTCGGACTGCACTTCAAAAGCTGGGTCTCAGGAGCTGGGAGGAATGTTCCAGAGTTACAGGAGACTTGAAGGAAAAGGAGGCAGCTGGAGGCCTGCCTTTCCAGTGTGAGGCGTGTGATCAGGATGCCACTCCCTCACTAGCAGATGCTGCCTCAAGGCCAAGGACTGAGTGTCCAGCCAAGGGACACCACCAGACAAGACTGTCCCAAACCCTGGGACGAAGCACCAGGCCAGGCGGAGCTGGGACACCTGAGGGACACCACCAGACAAGACTGTCCCAAACCCTGGGACGCAGCACCAGGCTAGACGGAGCTGGGACATCTGGCTGAGGCTAGCTTCGCTCTGCTGCCTGGCGGGTGGTGGTCCCACCTCTCTGACTCAGGGGCTGCCTCAACTGTACTGGGGAGGCTGCACCACAGCCCGCTGCGGGGCCATCAGTTCTATGCTTCACATGGCCAGGATTCAAGCGACCTGGGAGGGTGGTGGGAGGCCGGGTGGTGCCCTCGAGATGGACTAGAAGCTCTGAAGTGGGCCTGGGAAAACACATCCCACTGCTGAGAGCCACCCACCAGCCAGACTTTCTGGACTAGCAGGGCCACTGCCTTTGCATGACAAGTCTCCTGGCTTCAGAGACTTCCCCAGCAAGGGGGCCACAGCAGACCCTATAACACCAGAGCGTTTCTCAGTCCCCCCATTTGCCTTCTGCTGTGGCTTCTGAGGAAACGGCAGCCACAAGCCTCCAAGCAGCCACCGGGTCAGGAAAGGGAAGATGTGTGCACACGCATACCAGAGGAAGCCATAGCCAAAACAGACACACGGCCCGGCTCCCCTCCCCGTCCCGCTCCCCTCCTCCTCCCCGTCCCGCTCCCATGCTGGGCTTCCCCCAACTCAACTCCCAGCACAAGGACTGAGAGTGCCAGTGCGCTCTGATGTCAGCCTTTCTCTTGCTGAGAGCAGAGGCTCTGGGGTAACACAGAGGTCTGCCAAGTCCCTGCAGGACACTTCAGGCCCAGAGAAGGCAAAGAAATGCTCAGGCCCAGGACTACCAAAGACACCCCGGTGGGTTTCTTGAGGGCCACTGCTGAGGGTGGAATGCTCCAATCAGGAAGCGGAAGTGCGCTTCCTGTACGTCACCCCAGAGGGAAAGTGCATGCTCCGGCTCCCTCGCTGTGGGCTCCAGTGCTTCAGCGACTCAGAGACAACACTGAGATGACAGCCCCGCGAGGCGGGTGGGGCCTGTGTGCTGGAAACTCTTCCTGGCACCAGCGCATCTGAGGCAAGAGTGCTGCAGGGCAGGAGGCCATGCTCCAGGGCAGTCGAGGCCCACCTCCGGCCACCGCAGGAACGCTGGGCCACCTTTTGGAAGACCCAGACAGGGGATGCAGGGCTGGAGTGGCTCCGCGTGGGGAGAAAGTGGAGCTGCACAGGCAGCCCCCGGCACACATGGAGGGCCCGTGCCTGGCTCTCACGCCAGCTGCCCCGGCCGCAGCCTTGTGCAGCCTTCCTGGCTCCAGAGCCCTTGGGGAGGTGCCGAGGGGGGAATGCTCAGCTTACTTGCTCTCCACCTGGCTCGTGGCCTGGTTCAAGGCATCCCGAAGGATGGAGTTCTCCTGCTGCAGGCGGGCCAGCTGCGTGTTGGGGCCGTTCTCCAGCTGCTCCTGAAGGGTCCGGATCTGGAAAGTCACGGGTGAGGGCATCAGAGGCAGCTTGGCCTCACACATAAAACTGAGTTCCGAGTCGGGGTTAGCAAGGACACAGCCCACAAGAGAAAATCCCCAGAAGCCTCCGCCTTTTCCACATGGAAGTTGAGAGGGTATAACAAGAGGCCTGAAAATTGCAAGGCTCCAGCATCGGGGGCTTGAGGCCAAGGATGATCCCCACCCCCCACCTCCGCCCATACCCAGCGACACGCCTCTCTCCCTCCTCACTGCTCCTGGCCTGCCCAAGTCTGAACACTCAGCCCAGAGTCTCTGACAGGCTCCATGAACATCTGCCCCCAAGGTCACATGGTTGACTGTTCAAGACAAAGCACATGGCCACAGCCTCTGACCCCCAGGGAAGCCTAGTTTCCTGCCCTCTGACCTCCAGCGCCTCCTGAGGCAGGGAGGAGGCTGCAGTCCCCTATGAGCAGGATGCAGGGATCAGCCTCTGACTACAGGGCCAATCTAGGCAGTGGCCCAGTGCTGGCCTGGAGCCCCACACTGGAGCTGTGCAATATTCAGGCCTCTGGTATTATGGGATCCTCCCAACTATGTGGAAAGAAGACAGAGCCAGCATTTCTCCAGGTACCTGTGAAGGGTGAGAACTTGACCCTCAGACCCCCAGGAGGCAGGGAAAGGGCTGGTCATTCGACGCTAGGTTCTTTTGAAAAGCGCTCTTTAAAATGTATTTCATACTTCCCTGGCTATTAACAGGATACACACACAGTGGGCTGCCAGATACTGTCCGGCCAAACACAACAGCCCCTGGACCCCTAACCCCGACCAGACCTTGCAGACCCCTGTGGGCATCCTCAACCCCCCCTCATGCCTTGCCCTTTGGGCCTTTCTGGCTTCCTCCATCCTGGACTGGGACTGGGCCCTGTCCCCTCCCGTGCCCCCGCCAGCCACTGCTCACCTTGCCCTGCAGCTGCTGCACCTCCTTCACGTGCTCCCGGTAGCTGGCCTGCATCCGCGCCTGCACGGCCGTGATCTCCTGTTCCCGGGCCACCAGCTGCTTTTTCACCTTGGCCTCCCCGGCTGCCGCTTTGGCCTTTTCCGCTGCCATCTCCTGGGGGCAAAGTAGCAGAGAGAGGGGTCAGTGAGGCTTGCAGGAGCAGGAGCCTATCAGAAGGGACCAAGAGTATCACCCGGGCTGGGAGGCTTGACAGCAGAGCACAGACCCCTCCTGCTAGCCGAGTTCTCGGACAAACCCAAGCCAGCAGCAGCGGGAGCACGGACAGACAACAAGGGATCCCTGGAAACCCTGCTGGCCCCAGCTGGTTGTGGGCTCAGTGTCAGGCCTTGGCCACAGCAGAGGTGGCAGACGCGGCAGGAATTGCAGAGACATGCAGTGCTGTCCCTGGCTCTCCAGGGCACTGGCTCGGCCCTGCTGTGACACCACCACCCAGGCTTGACTCAATCACTAACATCCAGGCCCCTTGGGCACCTACCCTACTCAAGTGCCTTTGCCAGGATGGAAAGGCAGCGACCCCTGATGGCTAGGGTGGGGACGGGGCCGGCTGCCTGTCCCGCCATGGCTGGGGGTAGGGCATGGGTTTCCACAGGCAGTTGCTCTGTCCTCCACCCACAGCAGCTCCGGTCAGTGCCAGATGCCTACAGTTGAACATGGATGCCAAGTCTGGAGGCCTGGCATCTCAGGCAGGGACACAGCAGGATGGGAAAGCTGGCCACGGTGTCAGCCAGAAGCCACAGGGAGGCAGGGTGACAATTCAGGGAAGGTTTACATCATGAGCCCCTGGGGTGGGGGTGTCCCCGTCTAGCAGGCCTGGACAGACCAGCCCCGATGTGGTGTGAATACATATCATGAACACAGCAGCCCTCGGTGACAGTGTCCCATGAGAGTCGAGGCTGCTCCATCATGGGCAGTGGGCCAGAAGTGAGGAAATCCACCCCCTCCCTAGGCCAGGGCTGCCAGGGAGGCCTGTCCCGAAGGCCAGAGTGTCCCTCTTGCTTGAGATAGGAGAGAACCCTGAGAAGCCACTGGGTGCCAGCTGTCTGTGCTCCTGGCACTCTCTGGGACCTCCTGGGACCCTTGGCCTCACTTTTCAAAGACAGTCATGTTTTTGGCTGTGCCCTGGGTGAGAGGCACACAGGAGCCTGCAGGTCCACTTCACTGATTAGCTACAGAAGTTGGAGGGGGCAGGAGGAGCTGACACTGTGCCCAAGCAATGTCCCATTTAATTCTCTCTGTAAGATGAGGATGACAATCCCCATCCAAGCTGAGGTCACACAGCCTTGGAAAGGACACACTTGTCCAAGGCTGAGGATCCACTCCCGCCTCTTAGGAGGCAAGGGTAGGGCCAGAACCTAGGACTCTACAAACCCAAGGGGTTCCCAGAAAGGGGAGGAATGAGGTCGCCTGCTCCTCTGTGTGGGCTGGGAAGCCTCTGGGGGAAGGGAGGACAGCTCAGCGGTGATTCCAGGACCCCTCCGTGCTTCCTCCCCTAACACACGCGGCCCCACTGGCCCACTGCTGGCAGATGGGTCTGGTAGGGATGGCTGGAAGCCTCCAAACACCAGCAGGGCAGGAGGCCACTCTCTTTGCTGGGTTTCCCACACAACAGTCCTTCCAAGAAGATGGTCCAGCCTTGCAAAGAAGAAACCAAAGCTCAAAGAGGCCAGGCATTCCCACAGCCCCATGGATGGCAGATTGGGGAACCACACTTGGGTCGTCCTCAGCCCACCTCTGCCACCTGCAGATATCCTTCCCAGCCCTAGGCAGGCCTCGTGCAGTGCCAGGGGTCCACCTGGCTCAGGGTCTGCAGACCCCTGTCTCCTCGGGGTCAGGGTCCCAAGGCTACTGGAATTCAATGGGATTTTCCTCCTCCTTTGCTTCTGGGCTTTTTAAAGGGCAGAGAAAAGTCAAATCATCCTAGGTGCAGCTGTTTAGCTCCCTGTGGTTTCTTTTACTTCGAAGAGCTCAGAGTCCCAAGATTTCTTCTGCTTGTCAAATTCTTAATTCAGTTGCAAGAATCATATTTATTTTCTTGAAAAGCATTCCCGATAGTGGTGGGGGGTTCCGGTGCACAAGAAGAGAAGGTTTGGCACCATCATTAGCACTGGCTCAGAAGTGACTGTCCCTTCTTTCTTCCGGGCGCTGTTCCCCAGGAGTAGTGGGGCCCTTCATGGTGTAAGCTTCGAGGACGCGGGAGAGCCCTCCAACCTGCTTCCCCAGCCAAGCAAGGAAGCAGCCTCCACCAAGAAGGCCTGGTAACGAACTCCTCCCATGCCCCCACCCCCAGGTCACCCTCTGAGGGTCCCAGGGGACATTGGGGCTCCTTAGCTGCATTCTGATTCACAGCCCCATCTCCTTCTGGGTCCTAAAACCAGAACACGGGACCAAGCCCAAGGTGGGCCAGTCCGAGGCGTGGCTTCAGGACAGAGGTTCTGGTGCCCAGGAAGATGACAGCTGGAATGTTTTTCCAAAAAGTTGTGCCTTCTTGGCTACATCACTGGAGCTCTGTATGGATTCCTCAACCCCCCACCCAAAGATTCTCACATAGCCAGGACAGAGTTCTCAGGGGTGACTGAGCCCATCAACCCCTGCATACAGTGCCTGGACTGGTCCTTGAACCCAGTTCTGCTGGGACTTCACACATTTGGGAGGCCTGGAGACAGCAGATGATCCAAACATTCTTTCTCAGCATGTCCAGATCATGCTTTCAGCATCAGACCCCAAGAAACAGAATTAAGGAAAACCCTTTTCAACTGTAAAAACTTCTTTACAAGGACCAAGGAAACATGTCAACGGAACTAGAAAAAGAAATGTCAGTTCTATCCATCTCTCCAGTTCCTGTGGGGGATTAAGGTAAGAGGAACTGCCAGACTCCCAGGAATTTGCTGTTTTGTAACATTTCCCTCAGCAGTGCTGGGCATTGCTGTAAGAATGAGGTAAACAAGCCGGGCTCGATGGCTCATGCTTGTAATCCCAGCACTTTGGGAGGCAAGGCAGGGAGATCACCTGAGGCCTAGAATTTGAGACCAGCCTGACCAGACAGGAGAAACCCCCGTCTCTACTAAAAAAAAAAAAAAATTAGCCAGGCATAGTGGCATATGCCTGTAATCCCAGCTACTCGGGAGACTGAGACAGGAGAATCACTTGAACCTGGGAGGCAGCGGTTACGGTGAGCTGAGATTGCACCACTGCACTCCAGCCTGGGTGACAAGAGCGAAAGTCCATTGAAACAAAGAAAGAAAATAAAAGGGGAAGGAAGGAAAGGAAGGAAGGAAGGAAAGGAAGGAAGGAAGGAAGGAAGGAAGGAAGGAAGGAAGGAAGGAAAGGAAGGAAAGGAAGGAAAGGAAGGAAAGGAAGGAAAGGAAGGAAGGAAGGAAGGAAGGAAGGAAGGAAGGAAGGAAGGAAAAAAGAAAAAAAAAGAGAAAGAAAGAGAGAGAGAGAGAGGTAAACACATCAGCTCTCCTCACCTCAGGACCCTCAACGGAGAGCATGAGCACAGGGAAGAAAAACAGCCAAAAGCATTGACTACAAACATTTAACTATTTACAAGAGGAAGACAGAAAACACTCAGGAATGCTTCCAGACTTCCCCTCAGCTGCGAGGTGGCCTCGGCCCTCAGTGGCCACTTGCTCACTGGCAGCCTGCTAGGCTGAGCCAGGCAAGGCCGCCAGAGCGCATCTGCCCTGCCAGGCGCGAGGTCTGACAGGAGCCAGACGCAGTTAGGTGATGCCTAACTGTACCGATGACCTCTGTGCAGAACAGGACCACGGGAGGTCCAGAAGGTTCCTGAGGGAGGTAGACCAAATTGAGTCTTCCAGAGCAAGAAGAAAATGTCCAGACATCCAGGCAGGGAAGGGATTAGAGGCCAAGGGAAGAGCAAGAGGAAAGCCCCAGAGGTGGCAAGAAAGGATGCGGGGTGTCTGGGCACAGGCAGGGAAAAGGAAGATGGTGGGGGGCTGAGCTGGGGCTCAGGGGGCAGCTTAGGTCTGAAGATTAGGGGCTACTGGCAGAGCTTGAAGGGGGTGCTCACAGATCAGCATTTGGGAACCCAAGAGGACCTCCTCAGGCTTAGGGAGGAGGGTGTGGGTGGGTGGGAGGCCACGCACTGTTAACCTTCTCCTCACCTGAGAGCCAAGGGCGGTGGTCTCCGAGGAGACTGGGTACTGAATGAGGACCACAGGCTGCCTTGAGCATGCGGCCACGGAGATATTCTGCCACCCCAGCGGGGAAGGGGACAGCATCAAAGGGCGGCCATCTAAGGTGTGTCTTCTGGTCCTGCCCGTCCCCTACCCAGTGAACTTCCCATCTGGCTCAGAGCTGTGACTCTGAATTTGCGACAAAAAGTCAGGCTGCCTTCCAATTCTTTGTGCTTTAGCAGACGGAGGCACCGGAGGAAGGGCAGCAGCCCAGACACTGCTGGAGAGTCCACCATCCAGGCCGTCTCCCTGTGCCCGCTGCCCGGGATGGAGAAGGCAGGGAGGCAGGGCGAGGGTGAGAGCAAGCCTGCGGTGCTGCATGGGGCAAAAATGGCTTTTGACAAGGTCTGACCAGCCCCAGGGGACCAGGGGACCCCTCACCCTACCCTTCCTCCAGGAAGGCTGGGGCACCAGGACCCACCCTCAGGGAGAGACCCTGAGGAATTCCGCAGGGGGAAGAGCAGCCCCTATGCGGTGCATCCCAACACAATCTCCATGACGCCGTCAGCCCCGTCCTACGGCAGCACTGGCCCACCGCTGACTGCTGTTCAGAGCGCAAATGCTACCTGCCACGCCAGCCGCTGATACGCAGAGCCAGGTTTCCCTGCACATCCCTCCTCTGACATCAGATAAGGGAGAAGAGCAGCCCCTCCAGCCCCCTCCCCACAAGGTTTTGCACAGTTCTTGAGAAAACAACCTTGCATCTACTGTGGCCCACCTTCCTTTCCAGTCACAGCCCCTTGACAGCTGGCCCGTGACCGTGGGACCTGTCTCGTGAAGGCTAGGTCTGGTCCATCCCCATCACAAACTGATGCTGCTTAACTTCCAAGCCCTCCCTGCGTTCTTATAGCCACGAAGGAAGCCACCAGCAAGCAGAGCCACGAGCACTGCCAAAGGTAAGGCGCCAGCCCTCGGCTCTTTAGGCAGCAAATAAGCAGCAGTTCCTACTCAGCGGCCTGACAGCCCGCTACGTTCCAGGCAGGCCAGAGCATCTCAGCCTGGGATCCACCATGGATGGGGTGGGGGTCCTCAGAGGACGGGGCAGGACGAGCCATGCCTGAGCCCACTCGGGCTGTACCTTGTTGAGCTCTCTCAGTTTGCTCTTGGCGGCAGCCGCGTCTTCCTGCTCTGTGGCCAGCAGTTTTTCCTTCTCTTCCAGCTGGCGTTTCAGAATCGCCACAGGGTCACCCTTCTGAGTGGCCTAGAAGTACCCAGAGATGTGTTAACAGAGGGGACAGATGTGACTTGGCTCATCCCTGACTCCGGACAAGAGCAGAGGCCCGAGTGCTTGATGAAGTGGAGCAGGGGCTTCGAGTCAAGGGCTCCACTGGGACTCCAGATTCTTGTGGGGAAAGGTAGCCCGGCTGGGACCCCAGGCCCAGTGTGTGCGTCAGGACTGTCAAGGCCAAAGGCTTTGCATCCCCGGAGTGGCGTTTAGGAGTGTGGTGTTGCCAGCTCCTCTGAGGGGCAGCTGGCCGCCATTTCTGGCCTGGAGCCTACCCTAGCCGGGCGTGCAGCCCATAGGCCTATGGCTGCAGCATGGGGGCCGGGTACTCTGGAGACAGGGCCTGAGCAGGGCTGGGCCTCTCCCTGGTCATCTTGATTTCCTACGTCCACTCATACCCAGGAGAGCCCCCAGTGATGAGTGGCGGGCTCCCAGCACCACTGAGACTGTCCATGATGTGTATGGCCAGGAAGGGAGTGACCCACTGGCCTCAGGGCACACCTGAACATCTCTAACCACTAAATTCTGCAGCAAAGTTACTGTGGACTCTGATTCCACTGAAGGAATGTGCCATGCATCACTTCTTGTGGACAGCTCTTGGCCAGAGGCACGGGACAGCTCGGAGCTCTCAGCCTCTGAACTTGTCCCTGGCAGCACGAGGGAGACCAGGGGTGCTTCCGGGCTGGGGAACCTCACAGGGCCCCAGACAGTGTGTCCCTACACCTTCCTTTCTGCACCCTGAGCTCTGGCCACAAACTGGCTAGCTCCCAGTTCCCCAGATTCCCTGCAATGCAGAGCCCTACCCCAGCCCTGACTCTCTCAGCAGCCGGGCCACAGGTGGCTTGACAGAAGTCAAAGCACCTGCAAGCAATCCCTCGAGGTGGCAGAATTCTGCCAGGAAACAGAAGTGGAGGGTGTTTTATGAATGTTATCTCTGTGGCGGGGCAGGCTGTGTGTGGCCATCCTGATGGGCATCTGGGGATAGTGGGAGGCACGGGGCCCGAGAACCCAGGTAACCATTGCAACTCACTGGCCCCTGGGGGGAGAGGCAGAGGGAAGGGCAAAACCGCCCTAGCCAGCTGCAGTGGCCTCTGAGTGTGGCCAGCGGGAGGGTGGGCCTACCTTGTGCCAGGTGTCCTGAATGATGCCAGCCTTCTCAGACAGGATCTCGATGAGCCGCTGGGCCTCGCCCTCGTTGAACACCATGCTCCCAACTGTGGAGACCAGCGTCTTGTAGGGGAGGTAGAGAGGGCCATCGGCATCTGGGGGCCCTGTGCAGTGAAAGGGAAGGAGCAGAGACTCAGGCCCATACGCCATGACACACACGGCCATGAAGCCTGTCACACCAAGAAGGTTCTGGTCACAGCCAAGAAGAGCTCTCTGACTGCCTGGGGTGGGCAAGCTGAGCACGGCGAGTCTGCTCCGGTGTCTCCTGCTTTTTCAGGACACCGAGAAACTGATTCAACGATGGGTCCCTGCACCGTCCTAACTCGCCCATAGGAAGTCCCGGCCTAGAGTGGAAGCAGCACCCCCTCTTTTTTTTTTAACCATCAAGATGACCTGGAATAAAATTAGACGAGGTGTACCTTTCCCAAAGGCTTTTCTCTCTTCCTTCTTTTCCCGCAAATGCACCGGTCCCATTCTCGGCCTGCATGGCTCAGCAAGGTTCTCCCCAGTGGCTGTGACTGAGCCCCGGGGCTTTATGGAACCTGACTAGGCAGCAAATCCACTGTCCACCACACACAGACACCCAGAGCCACACTCCTGCGGCCATGGGAGGGGCACAGAAGGTAGGAGAGGCTGCTTCCTTCCACACATCAGTGCAAACCCTCTATTTCCAGCTCCCTGGATGAAGCTTAGGCAACAACAGGTTTTGGGAGAGGAAAAGCTGGCTGGGTTCTCGTAGAATGAGCTTGTCCACTCGCCAGTCCACGAGTGACTGCCTGGAGGACAGGGAGCCATCTGTCAATAACCAACCACCAACCGTCACTTCTGAAAAACTAGAACTGCAGACACCCGCCCCCCACCTCCCAGTTTTGCTCTCACTGGGGCTTGAATGCAGCCTTGGAAGCAAGAAACGGTGAACCGGCCTGAGTGCCTGGACTCTTTCACAGCTGAATGACAGCACCAAAAAGGAGCCAAATCAGAAAGCAGACCGGCCTACAACAGCCCCCTCAGCTGAGCCCACCTTGGGAGGACAATGGAGAGGGCTGGTTTCCATAGCAACCGTCTATTCTCTGGCTTGTCACAATATTTTCACTTACTAGTCACAATATTTTCATTACAAGTCAAAGCATTTGGCACGATACCTTAATACGGGTAATGTGGGATGTGGGCGAGCTGGTTGCTATGAGCACCTTTATTTCATAAATTCTTATCCTGGTGAGGCTCAGGAGATTAAAAATAACCACGCTGACACCAAAGGCCTAAGAGCTCACAGGTGCCACGAAAATGGGTCCCAGCAGAAGCACGCCCCTTCAACCTTCTTTTTACTGAAATAGGTGTATGCATATTATGTAATTTTAATGCACACACACGAGAAAATTCTAACCCAAAAGCCAAAAGAAAATAAAAACACATGGCTGGGGGTATGGTGGCTCATGCCTGTAATCCCAGCAATTTAGGAGGCCGAGGCGGGTGGATCACGAAGTCAGAGATTGAGACCAGCCTAGCCAACATGGTGACACCCTGTTACTACTAAAAATATAAAAATTAGCGCGGCATGGTGGCATGTGCCTGTAGTCCCAGCTACTCAGGAGGCTGAGGCAGGAGAACTGCTTGAACCCGGGAGTTGGAGGTTGCAGTGAGCCGATATTGCACCGCTGCATTCCAGCCTGGTGACAGAGTGAGACTCCGTCTTAAATACAAAAGAAAAAAAAAAAAAAAGAAAGAAAAAGAAAACCACACACGGCTGACTCTCAGGAGAAACCCCCGTGTTAGTTCACATTTTGGTTCCCAGCCTTCCTGCCTTCCCCCGCTCAGCCTGCAAGTGCGTGTCTCCTGCCAACGCTTCCCCGGAGATGGAGGCCACTTGTTTCAAAGGCACTTCTGTAGTTACAGACGGGCAGGGCAGCTGCTTCAGCCTGCGTCTAGCTGCTGGCTGCACAGACATTTTCCCCTCCTGACTCAGAAAGGTCTCCTCCTGCGCTGTCTGATGCGCGGGGTGCCAGCCGTGTGTGGCTACTGGGCTCCTGCAACGTGGCTGGCGTGACTCAGGATGTGCTACGAGTGGAAAGTACACACAGGATTTAGAAGATGTGATATAAAAAAAAATGTAGTATCTGTAATAATTTTATATACTGATTGTATGTTGAAATAACATTTCAGATAAACTGAGTCAAATAAAACGTATCATTAACATTCAGTCCATTTGTTTCTTGCTTGTCTTTCTAAACGTGACCAACTAATAATATTTACATCACATCCATGGCTCACATGTATGTGGTCACGCTTTCTCCTGGACTGGCTGGTCTATTCTTCAGAACCGGGGACCCCCAAAGCACCCCCTGCTGAATTCCTGGCAGCCCCTGGTCCTACAGAGGTTCCAGAGTGACCCAAGAGCTCTAGCCTCTCTTGAACTCTCCCCTTAAAGAACACCCTTCCAGGGCCCACTGCCCCTACTGCACTGCTGGGTGGGGAACATCTGGATATGACAGCTGGAGAGCACTTGCTCTGCGACACCGCTTCAGGCACGGGGGTCATGGCCACATGCTTACCCCCTGCAGGCGCGGTCCACAGTGCTCCCGAGAGCACTCTCAGAGTGCCAGTCTCATAAATCTTTATTAAAACTTTCTAATGCAATTCAATTTTATTAGGTATTTTAATATAAAAATAAAAGCTTGTAACAAGGGAAACAAATGCAAAGCCGCGTACAGCAAAATTGAACACTTTCCTCTGCCCATCCCTCATGGCCCCCAAGAAACTTCCACAGGCTTTGCCACACAAACACTACCTTTTAAATTAGAGAGCTGTAACTTTACAAAACATGTTTCATTAAATCTTTTAGGTAAAAACTGTGCTGTCTCAATTGTCCCCAGATCAAGGGCAGCGCAACTGAAAGAAAAAAGGAAGGCACTCGGAAGCAGAGGCAGATTTTCTGGGCCTCTCAGTGAGCTGCATTTAAATAATGTACTAACGAGAGCCTAAGGCGTGTCCAGCACATCACTCAGTGCTCCAGCAAATACTGGAAGACGCCAGTAATCTTCGGAATTGTGAAATCTTAAGGCACTACACTAAGTCTGTCAGACTCAACACCTAGTCTGTGAAATCACAGAATTCAAAAGGCCCAGGGCGCAGTGAATTCTGGAACAGGTCGGCTCACTGAGAGCTTGCTCCTGTGGCTAATGCTTTGCCCATCTTGGCAGATGTGAAATACCAGAAAGGGACAGGCCAGGGGGCCTGGGGAGCGACCAGGGAGGGAGTGGGAGAGCCGGAGTACAGACGCAGGCCAGTGTCTCACTTTGATGGCATAACTGAGACCTCTGTCTGGCGGGGACACAGAAACACCCCAGAGGCCAGGCCCTGCATGAATGCGACAGGCACTGTGACAAATAACCACCCAGGCCTGGGCTCGGTGCTTCACCTCCAGGTGGCGGCTCCCATGGGGGAACCTGGGCCAGAACCCCAGATCTGCCCAAGAGCCTGGAAGCAAGATTTTCAAGTGCCATCTTCTCACCTTTACTCTTGACGGCTAACTCAATCAAAAATAAACAAATGAATAAAACCACTGTCCAGATGGAGAAACACACCCCTGGGCCACATCCAGTCTGCAAGTCACCTCTGTCCTTGAGCCATGGGGCATCAAGGTCAGAGCAAGGCCTCTGGGACCAGGTAGCCTGGGGTCGAATCACAGCTTAGCTTCTTCCTGTGTCCTTGGACAAGCGGCTTAACCTTCCTTTGCCTCTGTTTCCTTACCTATGAAATGGGGATGATCACTGTTCCCCACCCCCCAGTTTGGCTGCAAAGATTAAGTTGCAATATGCTTGGAACCATGCCTGGCGCAGGGTAATGCACAGCAAAATAAATCAGCATGGCCAGCCTACAAGCAGCTCACAGCAGCTCAGATAACGCACCTCACACCCCAAATTTCAAAACAACTCCCTTCTGCGACCACGCTGGGAGGCTCAGGCACCTAAAATTAAACTCATCAGGCAAAGCACTTCGGGATCTCTCTGTCAACTGTGGCATCCTTGCACGAGGCTTTTCTCTCTGTATAATTTCCAGGATCCCCCATGGCCAGGGCTCAGCCATAGGAGGAGGACCTCAGCCACAGGCAGCCTCACGAGATTCAGCAGCCAGCCCCGCACAACAGCTGCTGGAACCCCCCTGCACTGCGCACACCTGGCTCTCTCAGCCCACGGGGAGGGTGTCGGAACCACTCCAGGAACTGCTGCCTGAGCCCCAGCAACAGCTGTGGTTAACAGGAAGGGATTTTCACCTCGGCCCTGGGATGCTGGGATGGGCCCCATAAAAGGCTCCAGCTCAGCTCCAGCTGCCGCCACAGGTGCCCAGCAGCCCTGCCCAGGGTAGGCAGGGCCAGGTGGTCTCTGGACACAAAGTATGTACCACCCGTGCACCTAGCAGTCCATGAAATGCTGGGCTTGGAAAAGTAATTTCCAGGTTGGGCTGTGGCCAAGAGAGGCAGAGGACGCAGCACCATAAGGCAGCAGGGTGACACAAGGGGGACCTGGGGAGCGACGGTGGCAGCAATGCCGAGAAAGGCTTTAAGGCAGGGTGCTTGGGCCAAGCACAGGTGGGTACAGAGACGGTGAAGGGCTTTGGGCCCTAGCGTGTCAGGTTTGTACCCAAGGCTGGAGTAGGTCCAAGTCTTCATAGGCCCTGGGAATCTGGATTTTACCCTGCAGGCAACGAGTGATGCCTAGAAAGGAACGTTTGAGTTTGAGAAAATGATTTCAGGATGCCCAGGGGGATGAGGCTGGAAGCAGGGAGACCAGCAGGCCTGGACCCTGGTCCTAAGAGCCCGAATCCCTGCTGGATTCAAAGAGCCCAGGACCAGGGTCCAGGCCCGAGTATTCAGGAACTAGGTTGGTGGGAGGACGCCCAGGTGTCGACCCAGGGACCCTGAAACGGCGTGGACTTAAGGGCTGGGGGAAGAACTCCACTGGCAAAAACTCATTTCCTAAGGGACTTTGCAGATTGGTTCTAAGGACCCCTCCCTCAGACGCACAGATCTCAGTCTGAATAGTTGCTGCCTCTGGGCCTGCATAGGGGGACTCCAGACTGTGCAGACCAGGGAACCCAGCATAGCTGCCCCTGTGGGAAGAAAGCCAAATCGCAATCTTGAGCTGCCTTCCATGCCCTGCAGTCCCCAATCACCCCAGCCAAACTCAGGTCCGCTCTAAGAAGGTGGAGACCCTAGGGCCCAGGAAGGGGCTCTCCCATGCCTCCTGGAAGCCCAGCACCCCACAAGCAGTCATCAACCTCTGCACACCAAGATTCGGAGGCCGAGGACAAGCTCCCCATTCCTGCTGACCCAAAGTTCAGAGAGCGTCTCTCTCTCAACCTGAGGAGCCGGCTCCCTTCAGGGTCCTGCCCCGAGGTGGGACGCAGGACGCTCTCTAGAGAGGAGCTCTGGCCAACAGCACTGCTGGCCTCTCCCAAAGCACTCGTTCCTGGACTGTGGACATGAGGGCTCCTCCTGAGCCTGCGGGTGAAGTGAGCTTTATGAGACCCTCGAGGAAATGAAGATCTACCGAATGTTCCCGGAGGCAAACTGCGACTCCTGCTGTCACTCACTGCTCACCTGCCCACAGTTAAGGCAGGCCCTGGGCAGCATACGAATGTTGGACTACAGGCCCAGCTCAGGCCACAGAGCCCAGCCTTGCCCAGGCGCTGGTCAGCTGCTCCTGAGCCCGAATGCCATGAACAGTCACATCCACAGCTTTAAGGGCAATGGAGCTAAGTACAAATAATGTCAAGAACAACCTGATTCAGGGCCTTTAAATTAGTCCTTTTCCTTTGGTTGGAGAAAAAAGCAATCAGCTACCAACTTGGGGAGTCAGACATTTAATGGTATCTAATGGAATTAAAAATATCCTATAGATTGAAGGACTGTTTTCCTCTTTAAAGTTTTGGTTTTTCCTCTGAATTTCAACAAAACCAATTTTATACCTGGAGTTAAAACCCACATTACAGTATTTCCAAAAGAAAGACGCTCCCTGGAGGGGAGTGTCCCTGGGCAAGGGCTTTCCCAGGGCACACAGGCTGGCCCAGGAGGATCCGGGCTAACAGCAATCAGGGCTCTACCTAATGCCTGCAGAAAACAGCAGGGATTTTTAATCCTGGGCTGTCTGACCACAGCTGTCTGGGGGCAGTGACCGGAGTCCCAGCCTTGCCATGTTTCCAAGTGGTTGAAAAGAGATTCCTGGAAGAGTGTCATCTAGCAGCTTCTCACATTGATACTTGGCTCACTTCCCTAGGGGATGTTTTTGTTCTTCTTTAAAAAAAGAAGAAAAGAAAAAGCTGGGTTTGCAGAACTCACACAGAAAGTGAATAAAGGCTCAGAAGCCCCAGAGTTTTCTTCAGAGCTTCAGACCCTGAGAAACTGAGTTACTTTAAAAAAAAAAAAAACAAAAAAAAAAAGTATCTGACTTGATCTCTGTGCACACCTCTCTGTACTCTGCCAGTGAGAAGGGCGCAAGGGCACCTGCCAGGCAGGGCGGGGGGGGGGGGACTCGGGGGAGGGGCTGCCCACACATGCCACTCTGCCATCTGCTGGTCACCTTCATGACTTCTGGGAAGTCTGAGCTCTGGCTTCTGCTTTTGTCCAACAGGTAAAAACTCAAATCCACCTAAGAGAATTGCACAGGGGAAAAAGGCATGGAAAGCAGCCTCCTTCACTGTACATCTGAACAAACACCGGGTTGGGAGCATGGTGGCGTCATACCCGCTGTGCTACGCAGTGCCGGGCCTGGAGCACAGCAAGCCACGCACTGGGAGGACAGGCGGCGGTGGGAGCAGTGAGGAGCCCGGAGCAAGGGGTGTTCCCACCACCAAGTCAGATCGTTTAAGATGAGGGCTCTGCTACGCTAGACATCTTGAATACTGTTGAAAACTCTTTCCCCACGCCCACCGACCTGTGACCCCAGCCCCATCAGATTGCAGAACATGACTTTGGACTTTAGGTTGTATTTCCTATTGTGGGGGTAGAATGGGGGCTCGGCAAGACTGCACACCACAGGGAGCTCCTAGACCCTCCCATCAGGGCACTGCCAGGCTCCAGGATGTGGGACCTGCCTTTAACTTCCCACCTTGCCCAGTTCATGAATGCTTCCCGGGCGCCTGTGTGCCAGGGCTGGGACAGGCACTGGCCTCCTGGAGGCCTCAGAAGAGCTGGCACTGCCTTTCCTCACCCCAGGCCCCAGAAGGAGCAAGGCACTCCGTGCTGCTCCTCAGAGGACGCAGAGCCATCTCAAAACACCCAGAGGATGAGAGTTCCACCAGCTTTGGTACAAGGAGGGCCCATTTATTTAACTTAGAGACAAATAATGGAGTTTTTGTTTCTTCTCCATAAAAAAAGAGAAAAACTGTAAAATGCAGAAGGGTGAAAGGGAGATACTAACATTTACCCATAATCCTACCTCGCAAAGGTGGCCCTTTTCCCACATGGACTTATTTGACGACATGACCAGGACGGGCCTCTGAAATGCCTGTTTCTGTGTGTTTGCCACCTCACATACTTGGGCTCCCCTGGGCCTTGACACAATGGTCTCTCTGGCCACAGAGTAAAACTGGCTCGCATCAGCAGGCTGGGGAAAAAGGGCCCCATAGAAAGCTGGCCCACAGCCAAGAGGGAAGTGCCATGACCCCAGGGGTACCCACCCCCTTCCATTAGGCTGAAAGGTCACAGGTCCTTGGGTGGGCTTTAGACTCCCCAACAGTGCGACAAGGACCCTGCATGCCTGCATCTCCCTGAGTGACGTGCTGGCAGAGGTAAGGAGCAAACAGCTGTTTCCACCCAGCAGCAACAGTGAGTGAAGCACACTCCAGTTAAAAGCATACTACTCTGGCGCACGCGCTAACTGTGGGGTCTCTAGAATGTACATATGTCCTTCCTCAGTCTATGCCCACACTGTAGGATCCAGACTCGATTCCAGGTGCTGGGTGGGACAGCTCTCCTGCCAATGTAACACCCAGATGGCAATTAGTACGAGATCACTGCAGCCCAGGGTGGGAGACAAACAGCATAATCCTGCAAAGACTCAATCTGAGGATAAAAATAGATTTAAAAAAAAACCAACACCATTGCATACACATGCATCCTGTGCAAGAAACTTGGCTTTCCTAATAGACACTGTGCACACATGCTCAGTTAACTATCAGAGAACGAACCAGCTAAGGCCTGGACACGTGCGTCCAGCTGACAGTACCCCGAACACGGGAAGCTTCGGCTCTGGAGAAATTACACTTCCCGAGGATGCCGTCAGTTACCTCCTCTCCAAACATTTATTAAAGAATTTGTGCCTTTCATTTCCAAAGGAAGGGGTTTTCCTCCTTATCCCACCTCTGGGTTTATAATGCTTCTGCCACCCCAAACTTCCTGAAGTTAGAAGCATTTCCAGGGCAGCACAGCGGCATCGTGTGAGCAATGCTGAGTCAGAAAACAATCATGTGGACCTCTCATCGTAAAGTGTGAAACACTTCTGGAGAGCAACGCAGCACTGTCTTCCTAAATTAAAAATGTAGGCACCTTTTGACTCAGCAATTACTTATCTAGCAATTTACTTTGTAGAGACACACAACAGTGTATGTACATCATTGCAGCATTAATTTTAGCTGCAAAATAGCTGCATACTACTTAAATGCCATTTAAATAAATTATAATACATTCATGCTAGGGAGTATTATGTAGCTGAAAGTGGCAGCTTCGCAGGTGCAATATGGAAAGATGTCACCAATAGAGTTAAGCAGACAGCAGTGTGCATGGCAGCTCCCGTCTGTGGGTGCCCAGGTGAAGAGAACGGTGAATTTCAGGTCCCCCCGCCCCGGGAAGTGGGTGGTAACTGGGATGGAGCAAAAAGAGTTTCTATTTTCACCTTCCATGCTTCCATACTGTGAATTTTGTTTGCTGGAAACACATATTTATATAATAATAAATTGCAAAAGGCAAGGATTAGGAAGGCAGGTGTTCACTGTCAAACAGAGCCATGGACGAGTGGTAAAAACCTGCTGCACGGCCCCAATCTGCTCTTGGAGGAAAATCAAAGCCGACGTTCTGGATGAGCTCCAGCCTGGGTCTGCAAAAACGTGTCCTGGGCCTACCACTCCTGCCGGGTCTCCCTCTGGGGTACCTGTCAGCGGGGGGCCCTGCGGGACCAACCAGGTAACGGGTAAGGCCAGGAAGACAGAAGAAACAATACAAGTCTCTAGTGGAGCCCAGCTCCAGCACTGGTTTTGCTGCTAATCTGTCACGTGCTATGGGCCAGCCACAGCCTCTGTGACCCCTCAAGGCACCCCACTGTGATATGGAGGTCAAACAGCTCACCCCACCCTGTACTCAGGACACAGCAGCCAGAACAAAGCAGGAAGGGCACAGCGCAACACCAACACAGGGCTGCACAGACCTGCCAGTGACCCGAGGCCCCTCCTTTCCAATGGTCCTGTCTAGAGCAGTGCTGTGCAGAACTTTCTGCTCTGGCAGAGGTGATCTGTCTCTGCACTGCTGCTAGCCAAGTGTGAGTAGGAAGCACTTGGAATGTGGCTAGTGTGACTGACGAATGGAATCTTTAAATTTATTTACTTCTCACTGATTTAGGTGATAATTTAAATGGTCCCATGCACCTCCCGGATCCCCGCAGCAAAGCCACCCAGCCACCTTACTCCTCACCCAATACACAGCCACAGGTCTTTGTTTCTGGATGTCTAGGGCCAGTCAGCCCACCCAGAGTTCTGCCTACGGTTGCCTCAGGTTGGGCATACATGGCCCCAGAGAAGATGGAGTGGGCCAGCCCCATACTGACAGGAAGCCCAGCCCCAGCCGAGGGGCGAGGAGGCCCAGGGCGGCCAGTGGGGGCCACCACAGCCTTTCCAACAAAGGGAGGAACACTTGCTCTAATGGATCTCATCAGGCCTGCTCACCCAGCAATTAAGTGGGAATCCAATTAATTCTGGAACACAAAGCTCCACATATAAGACGTGGCTGCAAGGGGGGAACCAATTCCATAAGCCACTGGCAAAAACCTGTGTTCTGGACTCATGGATTTCTGCTTCATACCCTCGGGCACCACAGCTCATGGCTAACTGAAAACGAAGAAAATCTTCCGAGGGCACAGAGGCAAGGTGGGAAATCACTGCGAGTGATGGAGAGTGACCGGAGCAGAGAAGGGCCTTTGCGAGGTGAAATGGCCAAGCATCCAGAAAGTGCCACTGACAACTGACTCCGAAGTGGCCAGGAACTCTGCCATCTGCAGCTACGTTTCCACCATGCCCGGCGCGCCCTTGGCCTCTTCCCTGCGTTTGCGCTGTGTGTGGGAACAGCACTCTAACTGTGAGGAGAGACGCACACTTCACTGAGCCCACCCAGGGCCTCTGTCCTTTACAGACAGCTGCAAAGAACCTGGGAGCTGCGTGCTTCGGAGACAGTCCTTGTTGCACATGCCACCCAGCAGTGGCTCAGGGATTGGGCCCCCCACCCATGCTGTTAGCAGGAAGATGGCAGCCACAAATAAATCAAGAAATGTCCCTGAAGCCATTGGTTGCAAAGGGTGGAAAATACATGTGTGCCAAAGAATAAGCAGATTGTGACAGAGTCCAAATAAGGTCAATCCATACAGATCACAGGCCAAGAATAGCCCAGCCCTGGCCAGACATGGTGGTTCACGCCTGTAATCCCAGTTCTTTGGGAGGCCAAAGCAGGCAGACCATCTGAGGTCAGGAGTTCAAGACCAGCCTGGCCCACATGGTGAAACCCCATCACTACTAAAAATACAAAAATCAGCTGGGTGTAGTAGAGGGCATCTGTAATCCCCGCTACTTGGGAGGCTAAGGCAGGAGAATCGCTTGAAACCGGGAAACGGGGGTTGTAGTGAGCCCAGATCGTGCCATTACACTCTAGCCTGGGCAACAGAGCAAGACTGTCTAAAAGAAAAAAAAAAAAAAAAAAAAAAAAGAACAGCCTGGTCCCAAGATAGACAGAAAGAGCCACACACACGCGCGCACCTCACAACCCCTGGCCACCAAAGACCTACGCTGACTGGGACATTAACATTAGATACCCAGCAGCACAGACCAGAGAGAAGCACACACTCAGCGAAACCGTAACGCATGAACCCACTCCTGTTTTGGTTTGACAATGGCCATGCAGGGTCTGACCGCTGTATTAAAGGACACAGCAAAAGGACAGGATTCTCCATCCCAATCACTACCCGCACAGACTGGTGTGGGCCCCTCCATGTGACATATAACCGACCTCTTCATATCCCAGGGCCAGTACCCTCCCTTCACAGTCTCCATGCAGGAGACTCATGTCATTCCAGGGACTCCAAGGTTCCCTACATCCTGAGTGTGATCCTATCACAGAACTGGTGGCAGCAGGAGCTGAGTGTGAAGCATCTTAAGCTGGAATCCTGAATGCTGCTTCTTGTACAGAGGCTGCTCCCCCCGTGAGGTGGTCTCCACCTGGGACCATGGAACTCCAGGTACATTAAGGACGTAAGGGTTTTCTGTTGATAAACTTGGAGCCTTATCAATACGCACTACCGATTCTGGAAAAAGAAGTAGGCTGCATACATATGCTTGTTAACTGGGATTTCAAATACCTCGAATTTCGGGCCCTATCACCCAATCACATGTGTGTTTGCTAGTGAGTGCCTTCCGTGTTCATAAATGCCTCCTTTCATCTGTCCTGGGTTTTTGTCGCTTCAGCACCATGGAATCATGGAGGGTCTCTTCACTGTGGCTGGAGCCCTGGACCCGGTCACCAAGTCCACGCTCCCCTATCAACAATCCTGGATGACTCTACAGCCTGTGCTGCTACAAGCCACCCTCAGGCCCGAAGGTCTGCCCGCTGTGGCTCTCAGGTCCTTCTCTGCACTTCACCCCAGAACTACTAAGATGAACCCATAGGCAGGGGCCTGTGGTGCTGAGCTACGTCCGGACACAGCACGCAGGAGCAAGAGTTTCAGCAGCCCCTGCCTTCCAGGAATCTTTTTCAGTTGTTTCAACATCTGGAACTAAGGAAGTATCAATATTCCTTTATTTTTTGGAATGGTAAAGAGAGTGTTTAAGATAATATATCAAGACCCAATTTATCTCCCTAAAATAATCTCTAAAGGGCATTATATCAGAAAGATTTTGATAGAAAATTCTCTTCTTCGTCAGCTCACTGGAATTCCTGTCCCAGGAGCATTACTGAAAGCTTTCCAAACAGCGTTCCCAGCTCCAGGGGGCGCTGTCACAGCCACAAGATCCTTCAGCGTTGCTTTTTGACTTTTATTTTTTCTTTCTTTTTTAAATTTCTTGTAGAAACCAGGTCTCACTATGTTGCCCAGGCTGGTCTCGAACCCCTGAGCTCCAGTGATCTTCCAGCCTTGGTCTCCCAGAGTGTGAGCATTACAGGAGTGAGCCACACGCCCAGGTGCTTTTTGACTTTTGAAGAGAAAACCATTACATTGAAGAAAAAAATCAGAAAGGAACTGGTGCTCACACTGTAGTGTATTTCCTACAGTTCTTGTTTATCTTGTTATCACTTATCTAACGTCTCTGCCCTCCATTGTTCTCACGGCATCTAAAGAATTTGGCACCTGACTTTTTCAACTAAAAGTCACACGTGACCAAGTCTTTGCAGGTTCCTATGGGAGCTTCACAGGCATCACTGTTAGTGGCTGCACTGTGTCTCGGTGACCAAATGAGGCCCTCAGGGTGGTCCGAGGGACACGCCAGCCACTCACCGGCAGACCTGGCTACCACAGTTTACAGTGTTTCCTGGGGGAAGTCCGGGAGAAGAAGAAAAACCACTAGCCCCTTTAAGGCTCTTGATACATTTTACGAAATTGCTCTTCAAAATGGTCACACAATTTGCTGTGCCAGCATTTAAAAAAATGTTATTTATTATAGTAACAGTTTTTAATAAAGCTTATTTGCTTTAAGGTGAGTTTTCAAAATTGCCAGTTAAATGACGATGTCTCCTGGTCCTGACTGGCCCCACGTATGGAACCAGGACCCCCAGCATCAGCAGCTCCCAGGAGCTGCTCAGAAATGAAGAATCTCGGTCACCTCTTGGGAGCTGCTGAGTCACCACAAGATCCTGGGTGATTCATCCGCATGCCAAAGTTTAAGAAGCACTTCAGGAGGGTACATCTCCAGGATCCTCATCGGAGTCTGGGGAGCAGCCCAAATCCACCGCAGAGGGCCCTGAAGATGCCCTTGTACATCAGCCACGGGAAAACAGGCCTGAGATTCCTCAGTGCGAACTCAAGAAACGAAAACGCAAGTCCAAGACAGAACCTTCCCCATGTTTTCCAGACTCCTGACATTGAAGAAGAAAGAAACCGCCTTGCGGACAGCGTGTTGGTGGCACAAGTGGGCCTGCCTCTGCCTCCTCCTTGTGGTCAGGCAGCCCTGCGTGGCTGTGTGTCAAGCTCCCCAATGCCAGCCTTGGCAGTGTCTTCTCATGACAATGTTAGAGTGGCCATCTTCCACCATCTGGGTTAATCCATATTCATTTCTTTCCAGATTAAATCTATTTCATCCAAATCTTACATTTTTATAGAGGCAAGTGTCTGGCAGGTATAAGGAGACTTTTCCAAATTATGAAGATATGAACACGCTGCCCTGGATTATTTGCTGAACGTTTCCCTACTGTAATATGATGCTTCTCTCATTCAAGTTCTCAGGGCCTTCTATTCCCCTACTTGTAATTACAACAGTTGAGAGATGCTCACACATCAGACAGGACTGGCCTTCTAAAAGCCATTTAAAAAAAATCTGTTCAATTATTCTTACCTATTCTTCCCTCAGATGGGACTTTTGGAATCATCTGTCAAGTTAGGGAGAAATCTTGCCAAAAAAGTTTAGCTGGAATAATCGTAGGCCACTAAATTAACTTGAAAATTGCTATCCTTCCATTGACAATATTTAATCTTCTTCTAGAACATGGGGTTTATTTTCTCGGATCCAGCTCTACCACCTCACTCAATGAGCTGCTGTGTTAGGTTTACAGATGTCATGCGTAGGTCTCATCCCTAACAAGGTTCTTTATTACCTGCAAATTTGAACAATTTTGTCTTTCTTTCCAATATCATCATCACACTTCTGTTTCGTATCTTGTTTCAAATGTCTAAAACCACACAAGGTAACAATGACCATGGGATGCAGGAAGCTCTGGACATGCCTGATGTAGAAGAACCTAGTAGCAGCCAGTTCTCAGCTCCATCCCCAGCTTTGGGTCAAGTGGAACGGCATGTTAAAGAAAGGGCAGCATGTTGCCCGCCAGCCTCTGCAAGCGGGGCTGAGGCCGAGCGTCTGGGTTTTCAAAGGGGTTGCAAGGCCACCTGACCTGGTGGGGTCAGGCAGCTGATCCCTGGCTTCCCGCAGGAGCCTACAGCCACTCACAGGGGACAGAGCCTCTCACGTGGAGCAGGGAGCTGCTGTCCTAGCAAATGGCCCATCAAAAACAGTCGGAGGAGGAGAAAACCCGACTAAGGTAACAGCCTAACAGAGGCAAGATAGGGAAGCCCAGCTTAAGACACAGAGCCTGTGAGACCCAACACTGCTCCAAACATTTCACATCTCTAAGATACCATTTATCAACGCAAATGCAATTATTTTTCCAAATCAGCTAATGGCTATTCAAAAACTTTAAAAGAAAGAAAGAAAGAAAGATAAGTGAAATTGAATGAATGATGAACATGAAACAGGAACTCCTTGGCCCAATTTCTACAATAATATACACTAAAAAGATAAAGGTAAACCAGTGTGGTATATGATCACGTATCTATGTAATCCAGTGTCTATATATAATGCCTTACTACATGACTAGCTGGGGCAGGGGAAGGCAGAGGGGGAAAGAACGAAACTGCTCCTTAAGAACGCCTTCCGGCTGGGCATGGTGGCTCATGCACGTAATCCCAGCACTTTGGGAGGCCAAGGTGGGTGGATCACAAGGTCAGGAGTTTGAGACCAGCCTCCTGACCTACATGGTGAAACCCCATCTCTAAAAAACAAAAACATCTTCCTACTGTCATTCATTCAACAAGCACAGATACACGAGTCAGGCTACACAAAAGCATCAGGTGAGGTAAGAACACCAAACAGGCTGAGAGAACACAGCTGGACAGGTAAGAAAGACTTGCCAACAAGCAGAACGCTTCTAGACGGTGTGGTGGAAAGAATTACTGCTCCTAATTCCTCACCTCTCCTTGTGCTCCCGTATGTTTAAGACATGCCAAGACACGGACCTATTGTTCGCTCCTCACCTCTCCTTTCTCACATCACCCTGCAGTCCCTTCTCCCTGGAGACACAGTGGACTCCCTGCCCCTTGACTCAGGTTCAGACACATCGCTTGTTCTGGCCAATGAAATGCTGGCTTGAAATGCCCCTTTGTGCCTCTACTGTAACCATGAAGGGCCTCTGCCCTGGAGGGCCCCAGAAGGACCACACGTGGAATTGACCTAGCTCAACCTGCAGCAAGGAGTTGCCAGCCCAGTTAAAGCCAGACTGAGGCAGAGACACCACCCGAGAAAACTCACATTGGCCAACTTCCAGAAGCATGAGCAACAATAAATGACCGATATTGAAAGCCAATGAATTTTTGGAATGTTTGTTACACAGTCTTATTATGGCAATATCTGACTAATAGATTCCCCAGAGGGAATCCACAAGTCATTTAAAGACAGCCTTTCTTTCTAAGTTCATAAAGAAATCAGTCACTTACCAGGCTCACCTTTTTTCTTCGAACCAGACTTCTTCTTGGCAGGAGCCTCTTGTTTTGGTGCCTCTGGGCTCTGGGCCACATCTGTATTTCTGCCCTGGACAGGAGCTGATTCTGCCTTTTTACCCTGATTGGCAGCTGCATCTGCCTTTTTGCCCTGGTTGGGGGACCCTTCTGCCTTTTTGCCTTGACTAGGGGACCCTTCTGCTTTTTTTCCCTCTGCCTTTTTGCCCTGATTAGCAACCGAATCTGCCTTTTTGCCTTGGTTGGGAGCTCCCTCTCCTTTTTTGCCCTGGTTAGGACTCCCCTCTGCCTTTTTGCCCTGAGCCCCCTCTGTCTTTTTACCCTGATTCTGGCCCCCCTCTCCTTTTTGGCCCTGGTTCTGGGCCCCCTCGGCCTTCTTGCTCTGGTTCTGGGCCCCCTCGGCCTTCTTGCTCTGGTTCTGAGCCCCCTCAGTCTTCTTGCCCTGGTTCTGAGCCCCCTCAGTCTTCTTGCTCTGGTTCTGGGCCCCCTCTGCTTTCTTGCCCTGGTTCTGAGCCCCCTCGTTCTTCTTGCCCTGGTTCTGGGCCCCTTCAACCTTTTTGCCCTGGTTCTGGGCCCCCTCAGCCTTTTTGCCCTGATTCTGGGCCCCCTCTGCTTTCTTGCCCTGGTTCTGAGCCCCCTCGTTCTTCTTGCCCTGGTTCTGGGCCCCCTCTGCTTTCTTGCCCTGGTTCTGAGCCCCCTCGTTCTTCTTGCCCTGGTTCTGGGCCCCCTCTACTTTCTTGCCCTGGTTCTGGGCCTCCTCGGTCTTTTTGCCCTGGTTCTGGCCCCCCTCGGCCTTTTTGCCCTGGTTCTGGCCCCCCTCCGCCTTTTTGCCCTGATTCTGGGCACCCTCAGCCTTCTTGCCCTGGTTCTGGGTCCCCTCTGCTTTTTTGCCCTGGTTCTGGGCTCCCTCTGCCTTTTTGCCCTGATTCTGGGTCCCCTCTGCTTTTTTGCCCTGGTTCTGGGCCCCCTCTGCCTTCTTGCCCTGGTTCTGAGCCCCCTCAGCCTTTTTGCCCTGGTTCTGGGCTCCCTCTGCCTTTTTGCCCTGATTCTGGGCACTCTCGGCCTTCTTGCCCTGGTTCTGGGCCCCCTCGGCCTTCCTGCCCTGATTCTGGGACCCCTCTGCCTTTTTGCCCTGGTTCTGAGCCCCCTCGGCCTTCTTGCCCTGGGTTGGGGCCCCCTCCGCCTTTTTCCCCTGGGTTGGGGTCATATCTACCTTTTTACCCTGATTCTGGGCCCCCTCTGCCTTTTTGCCTTGGTTTGGGGTTCCTTCTGCCTTCTTGCCCTGGTTTGGGGTTCCCTCTGCCTTCTTCCCTTGGTTTGGGGTTCCCTCTGCCTTTTTCCCTTGGTTTGGGGTTCCTTCTGCCTTTCTGCCCTGGTTTGGGGCTCCTTCTGCCTTTTTGCTTTGGTTCTGAGCCCCTTCCCCCTTTTTGCCCTGAGCAATGCCAGGGGCTGGTGTGTTGCCCTTGGAGCCCACTGGGGGCACCACCACCATCGGCACCTCCTTGGGCGCAGTTTCCAAGATGGCAGCCTTTGAAGCAAGAACCTGGATGGAATTCACTACGGAACTGACAGCTGGTTCCACTTTTGCCACTTTCTTCTCCTTCTTCTTTTTGTCCTTGGGGGAGGAGGCCAGCTTCTCCTGGGGCATGGCTGGAACCGTGGCGACAGGAGCAACAATAACGGGGGGCTGGACTGGGGTTGGAGCCACAGCCACAGCAGGAGCCCGCACTGGTTCTCGGAGGAGCACAGTCACGTTGGGGGCCAGGTCGTGATCAGGTATCTTCCCATTAGGTTTCTCTTCCTTTTTCTTGGTCTTTCCTTTCTTCTCCACTGTTTTCTCCTTCTTTTTCTTCTCTACTTTCTGGTGGTTAGTTTTTGCCATCTCCTTGCGCTGGTTGGCTAGGGCTTCTTCATATGACGTTTCCTTCATGGAGAAGGTCGACACCAGGAAGATGCCAATGGCAGAAACAACCATGAATCCGCCAAAGACCACAACCCCCAAGGTTTGAGTGTCGTAAATATCCATCCTGGCTTGCTTTCCTTTCACCTGCCAAACACATACACGGAGGTTACTATTTGTAGAAATGGAGGCATTCAATAGTTTCCATCCCTACTCAACCACCAAACTTCAGGTTTCACTAATTCTTTTTTCAGACTGATAAGAAGCAAACCCAGGCACTCTCTGATGTCATATATTCTCCTCTTTAGAAGTGAGCAATTTGTACCCAAGGCATGAGCGGTCCCCATTAGTGCTGGGAGATACAAAGCAACAGCAGAGTCAGAGCAGAGTGCAGGTCTGTCTCTGGAGCACACACGCCCAGGAGCCTCGGCAGCCATGACCCTGATTCAAGATGCTCCCCACCACACGGGCAAAGGTGCACAGGAGCACAAACGCAGGCCAGGTGTGAGACCATGGGGAGTGGTGGAGACTGCAGCAAAAACACCTGCCTCCTAAAATTAGGCAGTGACACTCTGTCAGGGCCGACTGCCCTAGAAATGTGATTGCTGAGTTGAGAGATCTTTTGATTTTTCAGGTTGGGCCAGACATCTTTCAAAAAATTTTTCTCACAACATGACATTGACTGATTTAAAAAATACGTGAACCAAACCAACATATCTGCAGGCTTCAGCCACATGCATTTGAGCCAGCAGGCCCGCAGTGTGCCATCTTCACTCTGCTGCTTGCCTTTTCCCGGTGCCAGTAAATGCCGCTACCCAGGGTCAGAGATGAAAACTTCTGCGTTACAATCCTAAAACACGACCAACAATTCAGCAAGGGAAAATAGCCTGTTGCCAGCAATAGCTCCTGAGGAGTTACGGAACCTGCAATTTGCATGTTGGGAAACAGGAAGAATGAGTCTTGGGAGGCCCAGAAGGTGCCAGGTTTGGAATTTCACATCCAGAGGCTGCACGGAGGGTGAGGAGACAGTGTCACCAGGCTCTTTCAGACAACACACCCCAAACCATGAGGATGAATAACACCATTCTCACCACCTATGGACAAAAGTCCAATGGGTCAGAGGCAACCAGGTTCACACACCTTCCTGCCACAGCCCAGGCTAAGTTCAACTTCACTGAGGAACTCTAAGAGGTTCATTTATTTGGATGCATTCAACCCATCCCGAGTACCCCTAAAGAAGATAAAAGGAATGGGCAAAGAGAACACAATGGTAAGAAGGGGTGGGTAAGGGGAGGCAGAAAGAGGTGGGCGAGGACGGGAAGTGGACTGGCCTACCCCAACACTGCCCTGCAAAACCTCCAGATGACGTGGGAGGCTGGGTCTAGGCTGGTTAGTGGCTTAGACATTGAGATTCTTCTCCTAAGAAATTGAGATTTGCACTCCTCTTGAGTGGATATAAGGGGAGGGAAATAGAGTAGGAATGTCTAATCAACAATCACGAAATCCAAATTTTGAGATTAGGGCATTTTAAGGAAGGGGCTGAGAAGGGAGACTGTTTTCAATGTCTTGGCATTGTGTTCTAAGAAAAATCACTCTCATCACAGAATGAACACATGACTTTGGCCTTTCTGAGAGCTTTGCAGGAAGAGGGTTTAAAACACCTGTGACAAAAACTTTCCAGCATGTGCCCTCTCTGGGGACAACTCTAACAGCTGCTGTGGCAACACTCACTTCTCCCACACTGTCACTCTGCGTTGTGGGGGCACAGAGTCACAACTGTTCATTCCTGACTAAACCTCTGCAAGCAAAGGGGAGCTCGTGGAGGCCTCTGAATCCTGGGTAAGGGAGCATTTATGTTTCCAAGTGAGTTCTGGCCTCTGGCCACGGGCAGTGACAGTGTGACCCACAGCCAGCGCACTCTCACGTTTGATCATCAAGGGAGGGTACCAGGAATTGGCCTTCCAAGAACACAGTCTAAAGCTGGGTGTGAAAAAGGAAATCGCACCCTGCTCAGCCGTGGATGGATTCAGTGGGTAGGAAGATGGGGACAAGAAGGTTTGGAACACGGTACAGTCAACCCTCACTTTTTGGCAGGTATCCACCAACCAAAACTCCTCTGGGTGCTTCCAAGAGTTTCTCAGAACTCTGCCAAAATGGACGCGTTCAGGCACATTATAATCACTACATTCAAAAATCCTAAGTCCAGGCATGCTGGCACAAGCCTGTGATCTTAGCACTTTGGGAGGCTGGGGTGGGAGGATCGCTTGAGTTCAAGATCAATCTGAACAACATAGTGAGACCTCATCTCTATTTAAAAAAAAAAAAAAAAAAAAATCTTCTAAAACACTCCCCTTCTCTAGAGAGACCAGCATCAGGGGCCTGGGTCACCCTGGCCGAGGCTCTGTATAAGCCCCGAATGGTTTCCCAACAACCACGTGCTCGAGGGCTAGTCTCCACGGAGCCGCGGTTGGCACTGGCTGCAGACCGTGATGCCGTGAACGGCCATGCACAAAGCAAGGCCTGTTCACAGCCGAGGACTGTGGGGCTCTGTGCAGCCTTGTGGTTTCCAACTTCTAAACTCCGGCAGAAAAGCTAAGGCTGGAAAGTGAGCTTTTAATCTTACTCAACATAGGCAAACACAGAATACAAAAATATATTCTCTGTTGGGATCCAGAATCGAGAAAAGCAAACTTGGGAGAGTATTTTTCCTTTGCAATGCACACAAATGTATGTTTTATAGCAGCACAAATGTGTCTTCCCAACTTCTGCAGAAAAAGAAATTACATCCCCACCACGAATTCCCAAGTTAGAATTTTTAAAAAGAAATCTTTCACAAGAAAATGAAAAGCCCTAGTCTTAAGTAGTAATACACTGAAACATTTAAGGCTAAGGCACCACAGACAGCAAAGAAATCGAAATGAAAAACAACCTTTCTGCTGCTTTGCCGAGTCAGCTTCAGTGGGGCATAAACATCATGCTGGGAGATCCTTGAGTCACAGAAATGAGGAAGCCAGGGATGCCTCTCCAACTTGGTTATCAAGATCAGCATTCCGGGAGCTTCACTCCTGAAATCTGCATTGTGGTAAGAGGCCCCCAGCAGACACCTTCTCTAGTGCTTCCTCCTCTGCACCAAAGAATTAGGGCAGATGTGTGCCCACCCACACCCTGCAGGGTCTGACCACAGGAAATCTATATTCTGTTGATTCCAGAAACTTCTGTCAAATATGTACTTTTACTTACTGCAGTGGTCCCCCTTATCCTCTGGGAATATGTGCCAACACCCCAGTGGGTCTGAAATTGCGGTAATACTGAACCCTACATACACTGTTTTTTCCCTGCACCTACATAGCTATGATAACATTTAATTTGGAAATCAGGCACAATATGAGAGTAACAACAATAAAAAAAATATAGGACAATTAGAACCATATGCTAGCACTCTTGCACTTTGGGGCTATGATTAAGTCAAATAAGTGTAACTCAAACACATGCACTGTGATACCAGACAGTGGATCTGAAAGCAGAGAGGGCCACCACGTGACGCACAGGCAGGTAACAGAGACGGCGTGAATCCACCGCACACAGATGGTTCACATCCCAGGCGAGGCGCTACTCAGAATGGCATGCAACTTAAAACCCAGGAAGAGTTACTTTCTGAAATTTTCCATTTAATATTTTCAGACCACAGCTCTCTGCTGGTAACTGAAACCACAAAGAGTGAAACCATAGATAAGGTGGGACTACAATATTGCCAACATACTCAGACTGTAAGACAAAGAGACGAAGGCCCCCACAGGGAAGGATGTGGGAGGCTGCCCAGAGCCTCGACGGACTGAACTCACTGGTCCGCCTCTAAGGTCTCAAGAGAATGGCTCTTCTGTTCTTAAGATTCGGGGAACAAAAGTAAAAGGAAGCCCCAAACTCTTTAGACGCGGAAGGTATCTGCTAACTCACACGGCCCACCTAGGCCAAGGTGGGTCCAATTTGGCAGCTGGGATTTTGGTGGGTTTTGTGAAAGGACCCTCAACAGCTCCCGGAGCTCTGTCTCAGCGCTAAGCAGCAACTCCACGGGGCACCCTGTGTCAATGCTGGGAGAAGCCGTGGGGTAGGGGTGGTCAGAGAAAACCCCCATATCCACTTCCTGGGCATAAAGTGACCTGCTAGGAAGGTACAGAACTACAACAGAATGACAATAAAACAGAGACTCAAGCATACATGGCTACATCAGAATCAACAGCTCCTGATTTTTAAAAATTATGAAATAACTCATACAAAAGGCTAAGAAGAAAAATATGAACATCCATTAGCCTACCACCCAGGTTTACCAAACCTGAACATTGTCATACGCACCTCGGATATATATACATATATGTGCATGTGTATATACATGTATATGTGGACACACGTGTATGTGTATATATATGTCATCTCCCTCCCAGAGGGGACAACACCCTGAATGCATCACTTACCACTTCCATGTGCTTATGCTTCTATTACATGCATCTCTACAAACAAAATATAGGTTGCTTTGTGTGCTGGTAATTGCTGTGTAAATGATATTGTTCTGGGTGCTATTTGGCAACATTTTTTGACTAAAGTTTGTGAAATTTATTCATATAGATACAAACAGCTTTGGTTTATTCTTTTTGTTTTTTTGAGACAAAGTCTCTCTCTGTCACCCAGGCTGGAGTGCAGTGGCACAATCTTGGCTCACTGCAACTTCTGCCTCCCAGGTTCAGGTCCTTCTTGTGCCTCAGCCTCCTGAGTAGCTGGGATTCCAGGTGTGCGCCACCACGCCCAGCTAATTTTTGTAGCTTTTAGTAGAGACAGGGTTTCGCCATGTTAGCCAGGATGAGGCTTATTTGACTCCTGCATTACATAGCTGAACCACAAATTATTATCCACACGCCTATGCTTTCAGGTTTTAAAAATTTATGCTGTCGCACAAAACTGTACTGTCACATGTCTACCATGCTGATTGGAAAATCTCCTTTATACCCCTGATGCCAGCCATCCAGGGTCCCTTCCTGGATACAACCATTGTGACAGAAGTCATTTTACTGTTTAGAAGTTATTTTCTTTGAAAAACTTTGGTAATACATTTCAAAGTCAGGTGTTCAATCACCAGGAATTTACTTTCGTATGTGACAGCAAACAGTGATAAAACTTTCCCCATCAGTTTAATTACCCAGCACTATTTCCTGACTGGTCTTTTCCTTCCCCTATAGACTCAGATGGCCATCTCTGTGGCATTCAGTGGATCTGTTTCTAGATTCTACACTTTGTTCCACTGTTATATGTATGCCCTGCATCAATACCCCACTTTCAGCTTAAGCATCCCCTACAAAATTTCTACTGGAATTTGTATTTGAACCACACTGAGTTTATACATGAACGTAGGAAGGACTGATATTTCCAACTATAGAAGCTTTCTGTCAATGAATATGGTATGCTAGAGCACTACACTGATTTAAACGTTTTCTTTGAAGCGTTCATATCTGTAGTCCAAGCTACTTGGAAGGCTAAAGCAGGAGAATCACCTGAGCCTCGGAGTTGAACACCAGCCTGGGCAACATAGCAAGACCCTCTCTCTTAAAAAAAAAGTCTTCTTCCATACTTCTATAAAATTTTGATGATTTTCTCCAAAGTCTTACATGTCGTTTTGTTGATGGTGTCAGAACATCTTTTGTAAATTACTATTTCTATTCTCCAGCTACAGACAACCAGCAGAGTTACTCATTTCTGCGTATGTATCCTTTACCCAGCTATCATCTATGCTCTTGTCCAATCTAGGAGTTTGTAGATTCTTTTCAGTTCTCTTTATTAAAAGTCAGCTGTGGAAAAAAAGACAGTATTGTTTCTTGCTTTCCAAACCATATGATCTCATTTCTTTTTCTTGGCTTAACAGAGCTGGCTGAGAACTCTGATGCAGTGCTGAGCTCAGTCTAGGCAAGAAGCTGCCTGAGGCATTCCCAAGTTACTGCCTCTCACGTTGTGCTACAGCGTTGTACCAGCTATCAGTTTCCGGCTGAAATCCTTCCTCAGGTTAAATAGCATATCTTATATTCCTAGTTATCTTTTAATATAATTGAGTATTGGATTTTGCCAATTGCTTTTTCTTTACCAGGTGACGTTTTCTCATTTAATCTGAAGTATGTGGAATTACAGTAATACACAGTCGAATGCCAGTTCACAGGAAGTTTCTACGGTTTAAAGGTTTCTTGATGGAGACGCTTTTCTTTTTTAACACATCACTAGGTGTGGCTTGTTGACATTTTTAGGTGCGATTTCTATGTGTGTTTTAAACTGAGAAAAATCAGGGGTCATTCTCAGATTGCTCTCTGATCTTGGTATTAGGGTCACTTGAGTCTCACAGAAGGAGCTAATGATCATTCTCTTCTCCCTATTCTTTGGGACAGTTTGTGTAAAATTAGGGTTATCTGTTGCTTGTAGATCTCTAAGAACCTGCCCATAAAACTGTCAAGATTCGTGTTCTAAGATCTTTTCTTAAAAGGGGAAGGGTAGCTCGAGGGCTGATTTTTAACTGTTAATTCAATTTCAATGATGACTCTAGGACCAGTTGCTGGATTTGTGATCCAATCTGTAAAATTAATATTCATTATTCCTTCCTCCATCTTCCATTGGTTTATTCTGTCTTTTCTAACTTCCTGACATGGCCATTTATTAACTTTCAGTCCTTTCTCTTTTCTTGCTGCAAACATTTAAGGCAATAGATTTCCCCCTAAGTACTGCTATAACTTTATCCTACAAGCTGTGATGCTAACACATCTTAATATCCATTCACAACTGAATTTCACGAATGCCTCCGGCTGCCTCCCCAATGGTGGAACCGCCTAAAAGGTCTTAGGTCTGGTGCCCTTCCCCGTGACATAAGCCCCCATCACACACACATCTGGGCTAGACAGTGTTGTCTGGCTCTGGACAGCTGATACTTGCTTGTTTAAATTACCCAAATGCTGGCCATCTGCTCTTCACTGCTTCTGGGATCTCATTCCTTTTTTGAGGATCTTGCCAAAGTACATCCTTGAGTAGTTCTTTCAGCAAGGATCTCTCCTTCATAAACTTTCTCAGTCCTTAAAGCCCCAAGAAAATTTAGTTCACCTTCAAGGATTAACTGAGTATAGAATTCCATGCTGACAGTTTTCTCTTACCACGTTGAAGATATTATTTCATTTTTCTTCTGGCCCTTTCTTGATGGGATGTTAAGAAACACACTGCCAGTCAACCTGTCATTCCTTTATAGTTTCTTTTTAATCTCTCATTACTTTTAAGATCCATTTCTGGGGTTCTAAGGATTCAGCAAAATGTTTTAAAATGTGTATTTAACTTATTCAGGCTCACTGTGCTGAGTGTGAGGAGCTACATTTTTCATCAATTCTGGAAAATCCTTGGCCACTCAGTTCTTCGAAATGGTCTTATCCCTATTCCTTCCTGTTGAGCTCCTAATCAGACTTCAATCTCTTTGTGCCACCACTGGGAAAACTCAGACCTACGCTCCACTCTTCAGCCGAATCTAACCAGCTTTATAATCAGTCCTTTGAGTTATCTGATTTTTTTTTTTTTAAGTCTGACCAGTTTTTTATTTTTCATTGTCTTCTTTTCTATCTTTAATAGTGATTTTGTATTATAACTTTGGTGGGGCTTTATCACTGGCAACCCTTAATGGGCTGAGTTGTGGGCCTGCCTCTAATGAGCTGTTTTATCTTTGCTTCAACTAGGACCTCAAGGAAGAGCAGCCAGGGACTAACTTTTACAAGAGGCATGGTTTCCCCTTACAAATTCTCAGGAGACTCTGCCTCCCTTTCCTGTGACAAAACAGATAAATTCTTACATGTCATCTCCCCTTGCTACTACGGGGCAGATGTTCTCTCTAATCTGTCCTCCCATTGAGGATACAGCCCTTCAAGGGTTCAAGTCTTAAGGAGAGATGTGAGAAGGCTCTGTTCCCATTCCCAATCTCAGATAAAATCCCGTTCCCCCTGGACATTAAAGCCAAAGACTCAGATGACTCCAACTGATAATACAGCACCCTTACCCTGTCCCACGGTCAGCTCACTGCAGGCCCCAGTCACTGCCCGCAACCTTGGCTTATAAACTCTGGTCATCTCTTTCCCTACCTTGTGAGTGCACTACTATGCATTTTAAAGAGTGCTTACTAACTATGTAACATTTCTAAGTGTTTGGAGAAGTGGGTTTCAGATCAGCTGATCTAAGATTTTAAGTGTAATCTCTGATTTTTTTTAACCCAAAGAAACTAAGAGAAAATGCAGTAACTAAGAGAGTCTAGAAAATTTTATTTCATTTCTAGGAGGATACATATAATGGACTTCCTATTTTAAAGAAACAATGTTACTCATTTCAAAGAAGAGTTGAAACACTAAAAATAGAAATGTATTCTATTATAAGCCTTTGCTTATTCATCAGCCATTTCAGATTCAATTTCTCTGCCTGTGGGGGAGAAAAATAAAGAATTGACAAATTGGGTCTGGCACAGTGGCTCATGCCTGTAATTCCAGCACTTTGGGAGGCCGAGGTGGGCGGATCACGAGGGTGAGGAGTTGAAGACCAGCCTGGCCAAGATGGCGAAACCCGTCTCTCCTAAAAACACAAAAATTAGCTGGGTATGTTGGCAGGCGCCTGTAATCCCAGCTACTCAGGAGGCTGAGGCTGAGAATTGCTTGAACCCGTGAAGCGGAGGTTGCAGTGGGCAGGGATCGCGCCACTGCACTCAGCCTGGGCAACAGAGAGAGACTCCGTCTAAAAAAAAAGAATCGAAAAGTTTTGGTGTCTCTCCAAATAACAGCCTTTGGAAAGCAGGTACTTAAATAGACCTAACTCTTCTGCAAACTTCCAAGAAGCCTACAGACTCCACCTTATTAAGGAAGAAAACATGCCTATGAGGTGGGAATCAAGAACTGATGTCTCAAAAAATGGACACAAACTGTCCCACAATGGAGTTCTTACTGCGGTAGACATTTGTCTCCCCAAAGCCGGGGTCAGTCTCACCTGTACTGCATCCAGTCAAACCTCACCACATCAAACACGGTAAGTGATGAATCAATCGTCTACTCAATATCACATCAGGATCACATGTACTAATGTATATGGTTATAAGGATCAGATCTAAACAGAATAACCCAAGTGTCCAGATGGAAAATAATACACACCACAGAGTCTCACACATTTTCAGAACTACTTCTTAGTTCTTCAGTTTTCACACTTACAAATGGTCGCTCTCAAGTTTCATTTTCTGCTTGTTGTTGGTATATGGAAACGTTAACCGATTCCAGTAGGGTGCTTTTTTTTCCCCCAGCAACTTGCCTAATTCTAGTAACACATCTGTCCATTAAAAAAAAAATTCTACATATATAAGCATATGAATCACAGTTTTGTTCCTTTCTTCCCAGTTTCCTATCCTCTGCTTAATTTTTCTTGAATTTTTACACAGGGTAGGACCTTCAACACAGTGCTCAAGAGAAGGAATGACAGCAAGTATTCTGTTTTCTCTCACATCAAAGGGGAAGATTTAGGTGTCTCTCTTCAGTGTGATGTTTGCTAAAGCCTTTTTGTGGACACCTTCATCAGGCTGAAGAGGTTGCTTTCTTATTCCTAGTTTACATAAATGGATGCTGAGTTTTATCAAATACTTTATCTGTATCTATTAAGATAATCATACTATTCTACTCCTATAATCCATAGGTGTGGAGGGTGAATATAAACTTATTTTTAAACGTTAAACCAAGTCTGAATTCCTAGGATAAATACGATTTAGTCATGCATACTGCTGGATTTGGTTTGTCTTTTCAGGAATGAGATCTGACTGATGGTTTTCTTTCCTCCTACTGTTCTTGTCAAGTTTTGCAACAAGGTTGGCTGGCATCGAAATGAGAAGTGTAGGATTCCTTTTTCTTTTTTCATTGTTTCTACTATTCAGCAATAAGCTTTAAGAAAGCAGTAACACACAGCATTCACAAAATTCAAAGTTAAAGAAATCTTTACCCGCCCCATTAATTCTATTACCCCTTCCAACTTAGATGTTACTGTTTTCACGTATTTAATCTTATCCTTCTTCCAGCCTCTCCAACATTACTCCTTTATATGTATTTAGAATTGTCCAAATATTTACCACTTGACTCGCCGCTGCCTGTCATACCCCACTTTTCCCACTTGCCATCACCTTCCTTCCAAGAGTATCCTCGAGAAGTTCCTTCAGCAAAGATCTGTCAGCAGCTATCTTGGGTTTCTGTCTTAAAACGATCTTTTCACTCACTGTTGAATTTTTCCCTCGAGTTGCTGTATCACTGAACTGTCTACATGTGGATTTGTTTTTTATTTATCCTGCTTGTGTTTTAGTTTTGAATGGGTGCCTTATGCATTCTGTAAAATTCTCAGTCATTAGTTCTTCAAGTGTTGGCTCTGTCCTTGCTCCTCTCCTGGAACCCCAATTAGACATACTTCTGAACCTACTCTTCCTGAATCTTAATTGACCTTACAAATTATTCATCTATGTGGTTCTCTAAGATAAAGTCTGCGTATTTTCTTCTTCTCTACTTTCCAGTTCATTCACTCTCTTCAGTTGTATTTAATCTGCTGGTAAACCTATCTGTTGGATTTTTATTACAATTAGAAAGACGTGAACTTTTCACGTCTACAAGTTGTTCCTGGTTCCTTTTTCAAATTTGCTAGTCATTGTATAGTTTCCTCTTCCTCGTAGGTATTTTTGATCTTGCCTATTATTTTGAGCAAGGCCTTTAAAATCTGTGTTGACAAGTCTATTATCTTATGTTTTCTGAGATCTGCTCCTGCTGGTCCTCATTCAGTGCTTCCATCCTTTGCATTGAGTTGTTCCTAACTACGGACTGTTCTCTTTCGGTTGATAATTACACCTGGGGATTCGGTGAGCCAAGGATAAAGGCGCAGTCCTTCAAAGATCTGCTTGCCCCTGGACTGGCCCAGGAGCACTAGCTGTGCAGGTCCACTCTCAAATAAAGAATCTTGAAATCAGTTTCCCACTACTCAGGTCATGGGATCTGCATGAGGGACAACTTGTGATACCCACTTCTCAGAATGTGCCCCTTCCTACCCTGCCTGTGGGGTGAGAATGAACTTCTTTCTGACTCCCCTTCTTCCTGAAAGTATCATGGCCCCTTGTGGTTCCAACTCAGCAAGCCAGCATTAATCTCTGCCCCCGGTGCCTGGAGATGCTCTCAGAACTTAAGAGTTTGTCCATTTCACTCAAGGCCCTCAGGGTTGTCCTTATCCTCTTGGGTTACTCCTTTCACCACCTGCCTCAGTATCTTCCATTCTAGGATTGTCTAAAGCTATTTTAATGTCATTTCCCTCTTGCCCAGGCTGTTCAGCACGTTAGAAGACTCGTTCAGGCCACCCAGCCTAACGGATCACCAGAAACCCAGTGTTCTCTCCCCCAACAGCCAAAATCCCAGCCAACCATGCTCTTCAAATAAAAGAGCATGTGGCTGCCATGGCCAGGAGGCTGGCTGTGCCAGGGAGACTACTTCCAACTCTGGAACAGGATATACCCTCCTTCAATACCAGGTGGGCCAGGGAGGAAGGGTTCCTGCAGGAAGATCCTGACAGCCAACCCCTGGAGGTGGGCGGAGCTTCTAATTACAAACATTTGGGCTGGAGCTAAGTGAGGTCTGGCACCCAACTGTTGGTTCCTTTGTTTTTAAGAAATTCACTTTGTGGGGGCAGAGTTCTGATGAAGAATTCAATCTCAAGATACAAGCTTTGCTGAACTTGCTTCCATTAACACCTTGGAGAAGAGATGCATTTCCACTCAGATTTATATCAGGAAATATCACCTGCTCACAGGCAATAAAAGCTGACCCTCTAACAAGCCCTTTGCAAAGGCCCACCCTTGGTTAACGAATTCTGCTGGCCAAACAGCCCATCTCTCTGACAGCAGAGAACTTCGGCATCAGTGAGTCATTTCTTATTCATTATCAGTGGTCACTCAAAACTCATTCTGGTTCCTCTTTAAAATCAGCCACTTTATTACATTCCAAGGTCTCTCTCATTCATATACTGTTGGTGGGAATATAAATAAGTACAAGCGCTTCAGATAAAAAGTCTGGCACTTTCTTTTAAAGCTGAGCACACACCTCCTTCTGGTCCTGCAATTCCACTCCTAGGTAGATAGACCCAATGGAAATGTGTACAGACATTCACCAAAAGTCTGCGGCATGACCGTTCACTAAGTATTATTTATAATAGTCCCAGACTGGAAACTCTCCAAGTACCCACCTACAGTAACATGAATGAACTCGTATATTCACATGCTGGAACAGTGAACAATGAGAATGAATGAACAAACTACAATTACCCCAACAACCTGACGATCTTACACATAACACTGAGTGAAAGACACAAAAGAGCATATGCCGCGTGAGTCCATTTACATCAAGTTCAAACACAAGTGAAATCAATCACTGGTATTACTAAGAAGACAGCAGGGATTCCCTGCCCAGAGACAGGGAGCAGCTGGAAGGGGGGCACAAAAAGACTTTGGGGAGGTCGGGAATCATCTATTTCTTGATCTGCTGGTTAAACAAGCATGTTTAGTTTGTGGATACTTATTGTGTAGACTCATGACAGTACATTATTCTGTGTATGTTTTACTTTAGTAAAGAATTTAAAACGTGTGTCGTATTTCCTTGGAAAATGTGCCCCCACAGATCCTGGAGAAGGAGCATCTTCAAGGCCTGAAGAATCTGTTACGGAGCCCTCTTACTACTGCCACTTCCCAGCGCTCACCCGCACATAAGATCGCTCCTTCCCCAGACAGGAAGTAACTGGGGCCAAGGCAGGCAGTCACCTCCTGACCTGACAAGGCAGTGACTCAGCGGGACCCACAGCCCGTTATGGTCCTGTTGCCATGCCACCATGCCGAAGTCTTTTTTTTTTTTTTTTTTGAGATGCAGTGGCATGATCTAGACTCACTGCAACCTCTAGCTCCCAATTCTCCTGCCTCAGCCTCCCGAGTAGCTGGGATAACAGGCATGTGCCACCATGCCCAGTTAGTTTTTGTATTTTTAGAGATGGGGTTTTACCATGTTGGTCAGGCTGGTCTCAAACTCCTTACCTCAGGTGATTCGCCTGCTTCGGCCTCCCAAAGGGCTGGGATTACAGGCGTGAGCCATCACACCCAGCCTACCTGCAGTCTTTTTAAAATCAAACTGTACAGAATAAGTCTCCAGATCTTCCAACTTAAGAGGGATGTGACTTAAGATAGAAAGACTAGCTGAGCTTCAGAGTAGTGGCTAAAGTTGACCTTTTAAGAGTCCTTTGACACATCACCAATAAGACTCTTCATTAAGGGTTTCAATAATTCATTTATTCTCCAGCAATGACTCCTTTGCGCCTTCAATCACTGTGATTACTAGTCTGAAAATTAAGACTTTCCTTTTTAATTACTACAAATACCTAGAACTACCAAGGAAATAAAAATGTATTCATAAAAGTAAAGATACATCTAATTCCTATTCAGGATCAGTCTTAATTAAAAACCAATTTGATGCAGTTGAGTTGTACACTTTAATCACTGAGTGAGAACTTCAAAAAAATACACCACCTGGATTTGAACAAGGGTCTTTCACCTTTCCAAGTAAAATGAGTAGGTCAGATGTTCCCGTGAGGAAGGGCTAGGAATCGAGGATCTACTCTTCTTCACCTGAAATCAACAGTGGAGAGAAGGGAAGAAACAAAGGACAGGGCTGGACCTGGCATCGCCTCCTCCCAACCAGACCACCCTGCCTCAACCATCGCTCCTCCCACTCAGCGGGCTGCCACGCGGTACTCCTCTGAGAAAAGAAAAACACCATGAGGTGAGGCAGGAGAACCCTGTCCCCTCCTTCACTTCCTAGCATGATGAGGACTGACCAAGAGAAAAAAAAAATGTCATGCGAACTATGAGAATTCGCCCTTCTCCCCCCAAAGAACACTTTTGCCCACTGAACACAAAGTTTGCCTCTTTTCAGAGCAAGCTGGCACACTGCTCACACCCAAAACAAACGTTTTGTTTCCTGGTGAGTGTGTCGTCACTGAGATGCTCAGTTACTCTGCAAGGCCCACCTCACACTCGTTGGTTATACAAGGGGTTAAAGGACGCTGACAGCCAAGTCTCCTCCCCAGAACTGGTGCATGCACCTGGGCAGGGCCCAGTCCTGCCGAGGTGCCATTCATGATGGACTCCCAGAGACAGGTAGCACTGAGCTCAATCTAACAAGGCTGGAGACTGAGGGCTCTCAAGAGAGAGCCAACATCCACATCTTCTCCTAAGGCTCGCTTCAAATCCCCGCCTCCGCTGGCAGAGCATAATGTCCACATTTAACAGTGCCCTCTGCATGCGACTGTCAATTTCTCCACTGGAGCCAGGCTGGAAGTAATCCAAACTTGCCTTGCATTTGGCTCTGGAGTATGTTTTTGTGTTTACAGTTGATGCTCTAGGAATCTGGACTACTTCGGGCTACATGATATATTCACAGAACACCAGCACTAGAGAATCATCTCCATTAGCTCAGCAAGAATGGGCCCTACTGCGTGCCGGTCACTGCCCTTGACACTGGGTGTACCGCAGGAAACAAAAGCTACATCTCTGCACTAGTAGACCTTACGCTCCAGAGGGGGAGATGACAAAGTCAGTCAAATACGGGAAATGTCAGGTGAAGAGAGAGCCATGCAGGGAAAGGGGACCGGGAGTGGGGGTGGGGGAAGCAGCAGAGGCTGCCACTCCACACGGGCTGGCCAACAGGCCTGGAGGAGGCGAGGGAGCCAGCCCTGTGCCATCTAAGGGAAGGCTCTGCAGGGAGAGGCCAAAGCAGGCGCAAAGGCTTTGAGGCAGGAGCAAAGGCCTTGAGGCAGGAGCATGCCTGAGGAATGCAGCGACCACCGTGGCTGGAGCAGAGGACAGGGAGATGGCAGGAGTAAAGCCAGAGCAAAAGGGGGCCCTCGGAGGCCACTAGAGATGTTGACCAAGGAGGGCCTTGAACAGAGGAGTGACATGGTCTGCTCTGGCATGACTAGAAGGCGGGGAGCCCCTGGAGGCTTGTGAAACAACACAGGGCAGAGGTGAGAGCAGGCCATGTGCCCCGGCTCACGCCTAGGATCCCGGCACTTTGGGAGGCCAAGACAGGAGAACTGCTTTCGCCCAGGAGTTCAGGACTAGCCCAGGCAACGTGGCAAGACACCATCTCTACAAAAAACTTAAAAATTCACTGGGTATGGTAGCGTGCACTTGTGGTACCAGCTATCCAGGGGCTGGGGCAGGAGGATTAACTAAGCCCACAAAGTTGAAACTGTAGCGAGCCGTGACTGTGCCACTGTACTCCAGCCTGGGCGACAGAACAAGACCCTCTCAGAAGTAAGAAATAAAAATAAAATGGTAAGAGCTGTTTGGTCCAGGGAGAAGACAGAAGCGGTGAGAGTCACTCTAGCTATCTGGAGGGCAGAGCTGATGGGACCTGCTGTGTGTAGGGTACAGGTATGAGATAGCGAGGAGTTAAGGAGAAACCGAGGTTTGTGGCCTGAAAGGGGGAGCTAGCTGGCCTAGTTTCATTTTACAGGAGGAGGAAACTGAAGCTCCGGGAGGAGAGGTCGTGTCCAAAGTCACACACTTATTCCAGGGATTAGAACACCCAACCAGAACTTTTCCTACTGCTCTGCGCAGCAGCTCCATGGGACGTGGTGGTGACTAGCCCGGTCACACCAGACAGCCCCCAGCCCCAAGGGACTGCCAATACTCAAGCGTGTCATGTAAATTAGGGTAGGATGCTGGGCACTGAGCACATAGGCCTCGCCCAGAGAGGACAACCACAGTCCACAGCTGCCACACAAGAAAGAACCTGGTGTGGCAGAAATTCCCATTTTCCCCTAGAGAACCCAAACATCTAGATTTTGTTTTCGCTTTTTGTTTTGAAAGAGTCTCACTCTGTTGCCAAGGCTAGAGTGCAGTAGTGTGATCCTGGCTCACTGCAGCCTCCACATTCCAGGTTCAAACAATCCTCCCACCTCAGCCTCCCGAGTAGCTGGGAATATAGGCACATGCCACCAATGCCTACCTAATTTTTTAATTTTTTGTAGAGATGGAGTTTTGCCATGTTGCCCAGGCTGGTCTCAAATTCCTGGGCTCAAGCAATCTACCCGCCCCGATCTCCCAAAGTGCTGGGATTATAGGGATGAGCCACCGTACCCAGCCCAAAAATCTAGATTTTAATGAAAAAAAAATTCCGTTTTTAAAAAGTGACTCAATTGCTTAATAACATGAGGTCAGTGAAACAAATCGCATGTGCGGACCGAGTTCACTTCACACAGGGCACCAGTTTGGAATTTCTCTCAAGGCAGCCTCACAGACTTTGTTTGCTTATAGTTTGCCCAGGGTTAGGGTACAGAATTAAGATTTGAATTCAAAATGGTCTTTTATTCCAACTTTTGAGTCAGCAGATGACATTCACTATCACTATAAATAGTCGGTAACTTCCAGCAGTCTCAGTGGGCCTCCTTTTTGAGCAGAAAGAGATTAAGCAGCTGTCCATCATTCAGCTTCTTCCTTTAAAGTTAAACTTTGGTTTTATGTTATTCTTTACAGAGTACTAATACTAAGATGAGACCATAAGTACAACCCAGAATTTGAAAAATCTTCCCCAATACTGCACAATGATCCTTTCAAAGTTATATGGAGGCCAGGCGTGGTGGCTCACACCTGTAATCCCAGCACTTGGGAAGCCGAGGCGGGCAGATCACCTGAAATTGGAGTTCGAGATCAGCCTGACCAACATGATGAAACCCTGTGTCTACTAAAAATACAAAATTAGCTGGGCGTGGTGATGCATTCCTATAATCCCAGCTACTCAGGAGGCTGAGGCAGGAGAATCACTTGAACCCGGGAGGTGGAAGTTGCAGTGAGCCGAGATTATGCCATTGCATTCCAGCCTGGGCAACAAGAGCAAAACTCCATCTAAAAAAATAAGTAAGTTATATGGAGAATAACAGAGCCTTGGAAATAGTCACCAATGTAGGAAACAATTTCTGCCCCCCAAGAACACTGGGACTCTAATACTTTGGAACTCAAAAGGTTTCGGGACTGGGCAGGTATTCTAGTCTTGCCAAAAAATCTACGTTAGAAATGATAGAATGTTCTTGCTAAGTTAAAGTTGCTGCCCATTGGTGACAAGCAGAAGACATATGTTACTGAATGCACATAAAGGACACACAGATACGTCTGGTTTTGGGGGAAGTCTCCCTGCCTAGGCACTCTCACGTAGAATTAAATATTTACCTTCCCTTCTAAGCCATCGCTTTCTACCTAACATCTATCTATTTTCTGTCTTTGTTACAAGTCTCCATTTCAGTGCCGAGGGCATTGGGTAAAAATCCTTCCAGGACAAGGCCACTATCTGTGTAGCCCCACCCCCCCCAACTCCCTTTTCTAGGAATGCAGTTTACAATGCATAGGAAGAGGAAGAGGCGGGACTCATGCTTTCTCAGGATGAGATCTTATCAGGTTGAAGTGTATCAACTGCCACCAGTCAACTGGTTTTGATCTACAGAATGGGCAATTTCGTGTGGTTCAACGTATTTCCACATGATCAAGAGGGACAGAGACTGTCCAGAACTTTCGGTGATGATGGAAGCCATCTACACCCACACAGACTGACTTGTGACTACCGAGCACCTGAAATGTGGCTAATTTGACTAAGAAATTGAATTTGAAATTTTACTTAATTTGAATTGTTTAAACTTAAATTGCTATTTGTGGCCACTGTATTGAACACGGTTCTAGACAATGGCTTTTTCAGGCGAAAACTAGGTCTTACTTGCAGTGTTTGAAGGCCCACTACACAGGAGACACTTGGTGGAAAAAAAAAAAAAAATGAAATGAAAAACACCTTCTACACTGCCAGATTTTCAAATGCCTCCCCACCTTCCTGCCACTGAAGCTCTGAATTTTGATCTTCAAGTTCTGTATCCTCCCTTGGGTAATTACTGTCCCAGGAAGGTGAAGATATATGGCCAGGAGGGAAGATTCGGAAGGCCGGGCCACACCGCCTAGGAACTGGACAACAGGAACTGGCAGACAACCTCCTGACCAGCTGGGCCTCCACATTCTCATCCACTGAATGGTGACAACCATTCCCACCCACTAGAACAGAGTTACTGTAAGGCCTAAACGTAAACCAAAGTTGTGGAATCTGATTCTAAAAAGTGAACCTTAAAAACCAGGTTGGGCTCAGCTTCGTTTATCCAATGAGACAGCTGGGAAGAGCTTAACAGGTATGGTTATCCACCTGGTGTAATCAGTATTTTTGATGTTATAAACCTGGCCTTAACTACTGCAGGCCCAGCATGCACAGACAGCACAGTCCCTGCCTTCATCATTCTGACTTGACCATTATTTTTGTTTCCCCTGAAACAAGATTTTAGCAAAGAAAAACTGCTGTCTCAACAGATCTGTTGATCCTCTAAGTGTCATTTGTCTATTAGTTAAAATTCCCAGGGCTAAAAGGGCAAGAAGAGTCTGGGGTCCCGACACTTTTAAAGGTGTCCCTGCTACGTAATAAGCCAATACTCCAAATCAATCACTGGCATTCAATCATTTAAACTGACTTTGGTGCTATGTAATTATTGCAGCCTGTTGAGTTAGGGCTCATTTCAGCAAAGAGCGTAATTGCTCAAATATGACTTGATCTAAGACTTATTTAAAACTCTCCTATCACCAAAACATATTCATACACCATGATACCACTGTAACTTCTTAATCTCCCTTTAAATGTTCAGAGACGGATTCCTAACTATGAAAGGTAAGAGTTGTTACAGTACCTAGAGCTCTAAACCCTCTGCTTCTAAACCCCAAGATCCCTTTCTGGTGCCCCCTCCCCCAACCTTAGTCTCCTCCAGGCCTCCACTGGCCTAGGAACCCTGCAAACCGGCTTTGCGGTGGTGCTCTGTGCAAAAGGAAAACTTCACCTACTAGGAGGTCTGCCCTCGCCTTTGCTTCAACCGAGAGGGAAGTGGCACCTCCCGGACCTCAGAGCCGGAAGCTTCTTTCTGGAAGGAAAACAGGTTGGCAGATCATAGTGGGAGTGACCTTTGGTAAGTCCATAAACGAGTCAAGACATCACATAGTAAGCGGCATGTTGCAGGGTCACAGATTTCTCTAGGTGCCGGATTAACAGGAAGTTAAATAAGGAGAGTGAGGAGAGAGGCAGGGGCAGTGGGAGAATGCCCCCAGCTGCACCGGGAGTGGGGGGAGTGTGGGGGGGGTAATATTCGCAGTTGTTCTTCCTGGGAGTGCTGGACAGATGTCCTGGCTCTCTGGGGACACCCAGTTCTGAAGAGGTGTCTAATGTAAGATGTGAGGCCCTACCAGACTCATTTCTCCACATTCCTTAAAATGCCATCCAGATGGCCCCTACCCTGAAGGTTCCAGCACACACAGTGAATAGCTGGGCAGTGACGTGGGAGGCTCCTCAGGGACCTCCGAGTTTCATTTCCTTGGTGCTTCCCAGTCTCTCCTAACCTCTGACCTCCCAGAGTAATTGCCAAATTGCCTTCTGTTTGTACAAGGTCCCAGCACTTCCCGGCGTGGTTCCCGACGCTATGAGTGGGTGGCGCTGTCTCCAGGCCACAGACAAGGAAACTCGGGTTCAGAGGAGCTAAGGAACCTGCGAGGAGGCGGCCAGTACGTGGCCCGGACGGAGACAGACTCCACCTTCCTCCTGCGTCCCGCAAGCCCCTACAAACGCATCCCAACTGGAACAGCCAACACTTGTGGCTCCTAACTGCAAGTGCTGGGTCTCTACAGCTTTTCTCGCAAATCGAAGCTAAGAGGAGCCAGGTTTGCAGACGGCGAAATGGAGACCCCGAGCGAAACAATTTAGCCGGGATCACCCTCGCTGTTGCCGGGGCACTCTAGAGTTAAAACTCGAGACTTATCATCCGGGTAGGGGTCCCTGAAGCATCGCGGGCGCCCCAGTGGAAGCGCAGACCCCGGCTTCCCTCCCCCGCCCAGGGCGCAGAGGGGGAGACGGGCAGGCTGGGGCGGGCGCCAGGCCGGGTGCCAACGCGCTTGGCCAGCCCGGAGGTGTCCACTTCCGCCCGGGGCTGGCACCGCCGGCCCATTCATCGTGGCCTCGGGCGGGGCTGGCCGAGCCGGGCCGGGCCCCGGGCGCCCTCGTCCCCCCGCTGGGCGCCCTCGAGCCAGACTCCACGCAGCCCCGCCGGGTAAACGGTGGCCCCAGCCCCGCCGCCAGGGGGAGCAGGGAGCCGCCTCCCGCACTCCGGGAAGTTGCCACCACGGCCGCCGGCGTCCATGCCCTGCACAGACCCCGGCTCCCGGCGCTGCGAGCCCCGCGGCCCCGGCCCGCCCCGTCGGGGGCCGTCCCAGCCCCGCGAAGAGCCAGCGGGCCGTGTCCTGGGATCAGCGCGCTGGGCCCGCGGGCCCCCATTCAATACCGCCCTCCTCCCTTCAGCCGGCCTCCGCCGCCTTCCGCCCGCACCCCCACCCCTCCGGCCCGGACTCCAGCCGGGCAACGTCATCCGGCGGCTTCCCGAAACTTAACCCCTTCCTCCGCCAGCTGTGCGCCGCCCCGCCCCGCCGCCAACTTTCTTCGCCCAACTTCGGAGCGCGCGGGCCGGCCCGACGGCCCAGCCGGGAGGTAGGGAGGGAGGCAGGGAGGGGTCGCCACGTCGCGCTCGCCGGTCGCCGCAGGTACACCGACGACGAGGGCCGCGGGGTCCACACGGCGGGGCGCGTCCTGCCTACGCCCCTGCACGGCGCTCGCCCGGCACCCCCGCCCCGAGTCTGACCCCGACCCCGAGGGTGCACAGCCGTGGCGGGTGGCGGCGGGCGGCGGGCGGCGGGCGGCGGGCGGGCCGGGGGAGGGGCCGCCCAGGAGACGTGTCACTCGCGGCGCAGCGCGGTCGACCCCGGCTCCCCGACGGCCCGGCCCGCGCGCCGCCGCTGCAGGGCCCGGCCAAGTTTCTTACCTGCAGCCGGAGACGCGAGAGGGCAGAAGCCGCTGCCTTCACCGCCGCCGCGGAGCCGGGAGAGAGGAGCCGGCCGCGCCTCCGCCGAGAAACCGCCCCCGAGCAGCTGCAGGCGCCGCGACCCCGACGCCGCCCGCCCCGTCCGCCGTCCGCTCCGGCCGCTCGCTGGCTGCGTGCGCGCGTGTGGAGTCGTGGCACTTTCTGCCTCGGAGCTGGCGAACGGCCCCCTCCGCCGGGATCGCCGCCTCCTGCCTTCCCCACCCGGGCCAGCCATTCATCGAGTCGCCTCTTCCCATTGGTCCGCACCCCGCCACTCTGCGGGTCGCTGGCCAGTCAAGACGCGGGTGGCCGAGCCGCGGCGGCGGCCATTGGGCAGAGAGGAGGGTCTCCACCTCGGCCAATGGGAGAGGGGAGGAGCTGCGGGGAAGTGAAGGAGGCGGGGCCAAAGAGGGGCGGGGCCGAGCGGCGCGGCGCTCGGCTGTGCGCGGGGCGGGGCGGAGAAGGAACGCCCCGCCCACCGAGGGGGGGGTCTCCGGCCAGCCCCGCCCACTCTGGGCCCGCGGCGCTCCCAGCAGTCGCTGACTTGGAGCCGGCTCTGCCTAGGCGGGAAGCAGAAGGTTCGAGTCCCGACGGCCCGGGGCCTGCGCCTCTGGATACCGCTGGACTGACATGGCGGTGGCTGTCATCCTGAACAGGGTTGCGCAACCGCGAACGGCCAAGGAAGCTGCTTTATTTAAACTCAACTGACTTCCCCCGAAGCAGCGCCCCCTCGGGCCGCCGGATGTGAGGACAAGCTCTGCTGGGGGTCAGCCCAGGGAGGACAAGTTCTTATCTTCAAAGAAATGGAAATCAGCACCAGAAGGAATTTCCTTGAGTAAATGGAGGAATTGGGGCGGAAGAGCCAGAAGGTGCACAAGGAATTGAAGCGGATGTCATTGCCCTCGCTGTTAGGGAGGGTACAACTGAGGCATGGTCTATTTAAGATACTCATCCAAACCACAGCCGGCAGAGCAATAATTACATTCCACTCTGTGGCGTTTTATTCCATGCGGTGGGGAAGGTGAGAGGTTCTGACCTAAGAAAACTCACCCGTGTCCCAGAAAAAGGAGCAACTGGTACTTCCTCATTCCCTGACTTTCCCTCCAATATCAGCCAACACTCAGTCTTCATAATCAATCCTGATTTTTCACCACTATGTCAGCGTCTCTTAAAGCCAACCCTTTGAACTTGAGCCAAAGCCAGCCTCTTTGGAATTTTTGATCCTGAGAGACCAAAGGCTGCCTAGACTGCCCACACCACTTCCCCAGCCCCCTTTGCTGCAGAATCCCGTGCCTAACATCTATTTATTGGACAATTTTCAATCTTCCCCTCCCCCATTTGTCACTGGTACTGTACTAGATGTTATTAGAAAGATGTGAAAAATACAAGCTTTTATGGGGAATAAAGAGGGATTGGGTTGAAATTAAACCGTTCATTCCTATTTTTAATCTTGGCGGTTCCTTAGCCCATTAATGATTAATCAACGGGAATTAACCTGGATTAGCTCTTGAACACGCAGTCATTTTCCAGCAGTGAGACCAGGCTTCAAATGAAAGTCAAGAATCCCAGCTTCTGACTAGCAATTGCTACCAATGAGTCCTATTTGACCAGGACTGGGCCATCTAACCTTTCTGAACATGGGTATACTCCTTTAGGACAATCACTCCCTCCTCGGTTTTATGAAGGAAATTCGTTCATTTATTCATTCATTCACTGGTGTTTGTTGAGTGCCTGGTATACAGTGCAAGGTTGGACAAGCAGCCTGGAGTGACACATGGGTCAAGGGAAGACACAGCTGCCCTCAAGGGCCTGTCCAGAGGCAGGGACCTCCTTTATCCAGTTCACTGTTTGTCTTTTCTCAGAAGCAGATCCTGGCAGTAGGGTTTGTTCAAGCATTCATTTGGGGGATTATCATAAGAAAAATTGGTGGAGAAGTGGGATGAGAAAGAGCCAGTAAAGGGACCAAGAAGCCAGTGACTGCTGTGGGTACACGGAGCTCAGTGTCTCTGGGGATGCTGTGAAACTGTGTAGAACACACCCAGAGAAGTCCCAGCTGAGGGGTGAGGACCTGGTTATTTATTCACCCACTCCCAGTCCTTACTGGTTAACGGCTCCTTCTGGGGGGACTTTAACACTTGTGCCCAATCAAGCCGGAGAAAGCCTTGTAGCAAGAAGCCCTTGGCAGAATGGTGAGTGCCCGAAGGCATGTTGGGGGCCACAGCAGTGTCTCCCACACTGAACCAGCATCCTACACAGCACCTGCACAGAATGGAGGCTCTGTGAATATATGTGTTCTGTAAATATTGTCACATAAGCGATAACAGTACAAAGTCCTTAGGAGTGAGGAGTCTTTACAGAAAAGGGGCTCCGTCAGTTCCCTCCCATAACTTAATGTTTGATTTGGCCTCAACACAACATTTGTTTCAGGATGGAAGAGCAGCTCTGTCTAAGCCTTTGCATTCCTCCATCCCTGTCCCTTGTTCGCCCACAGCCAACCCCAGTGTGCTATGAAGACTTCCAGCAGCATCATCCTCATGCCCTTTGAGTAAATAAATCAGTCTTGCTGCGCCCGGCTCTGTCAGGGCTAGTCTGCCCACCCACAGGATGGCCTTACTCTCACAGCCACTGCTGTGCCTGTGGACACCCAACCTTAGCCCCCGGCAGCCTCCTCAGCTCTCCCAAGGCATATCTGGGAAAAAACAGACCCATCCTCAGGACTAGACGGACAGGGGTCGCCTGTGGGCGGAGTGAGAGGCATCCTCCCAGGCTCAAGTCTTCTGCCAGATCATGCAGCCCTCCAGCAGCTTGAGAGAGCCCATCCCACTGTCTGGCCTCCAGGCTGTAGGTGCCCAGTGCCAGGCTTCAGGCCAGATCCTGGGAAACAGGTCCCTGCCATCCCCCGATGGCAGTGCAGCGAGGGGCTCTCAGATGGGAACAGGTCATTTCAAACCGACAGCAGTCTGGGAGCCCCCGGGCAGGGGATTTATCCCACCCTGAGGGGAGCAGAGGGTGACAGCAGAGGCTTGAAGGAGTGGGAGGTAGCCAGGCCAAAAAGGGCACAGTGGCAAGGAACAGCATGGGCAAAGTAAGGCATGATATTAGCCGGGCATGGTGGTGTGCTTCTGCAGCTCCAGCTAGCAGCGGAGTTGTCTGAGCCCAGGAATTGGAGGTTGGAAGAAGAAGGAGAAGGGGGAGAGGGAGAGAGAGAGGGAGAGAGAAAGGGAGAAGGAAAGGGAGAGGGAGAAGCATGGTGATCTCAGATCACATCATCTCAGTTGATCTGTTGAACAGCTCAGTTGTTGGCAAAGGCTGAAGGATGAGGGAGAGGCTGGGAAGAGCTGATTCTCCACAGGTGATTATAAGGGAAATAGGGAACTTTCCTGGGGTGGTGCAGATGTTTCATGTCTTGATTATAGTGATGGTTACATGGCTGTGGTAAAACTCATCAGATTGTACACTCTTAAAAAGGATACATTTGGTCCGGAAGCAATTTTTGTTTCAATCAACCTGACAAAAAAAAGATGCATTTGGTTTTAGGTGCGTATTAAAAACAAATAAAGCATTCTTATTAGAAAAAATTAAACAAACAAGAACAATTACCTAATATGGTCCATTAACTCATGACAATGCTTTGCTTTCTATTACTAAATTGCAAAGATTATCTGAACGAGTAGACAAAAAGATGAGAATATACTATATCTTACAGTTTGTTTATTTATTTATTTATTGAAATGGAGTCCCGCTCTATCGCCCAGGCTGGAGTGCAATGGCATGATCTCAGCTCACTGCAACCTCCACCTCCCAGGTTCAAATTATTCTCTTGCCTCAGCCTCCTGAGTAGCTGGCATTATAGGCGCCCGCCCGTAATCCAGCTAATCTTTGTATTTTTAGTAGAGACAGCATTTCATCATGTTTGCCAGGTTGGTCTCAAACTCCTAATCTTGAGATCCGCCCACCTCAGCCTCGCAAAGTTCTGGGATTACAGGTGTGAGCCACCACACCCGGCCTATACATTATAGTTTAAAAAGAGATTTTGCTTTGTCAATAACTATGAAAGGATGACAAATGACAAGTACAATAAAATATCATGTGAAAATAAAGCCACTGTGATAATATAGAACGTTTAGGTCTTTGGCGCCAGGTACCATTTGAGACACGCAACAAATATGTAAAGTTATGTAACCCTCAGAACAACTCTATAAGGGAGGTAGAGTTATCTCCATTTTAGAAATGAGGAAACTGAGGCACAGAGAGATCGAGGAACCTGCCCATGTCACAGAGCTTGTTGGAGGAGGAACATTGGGCCCCAGGGCCCATGGCATAACCCATGCCTTCGGCACCAGGTTGCAGAAAGTGTGCTAAGCCTATAGAAGGGGGCAGGAGGCCGGGCACGGTCGCTCAAGCCTGTAATCTCAGCACTTTGGAAGCCCGAGGCGGGTGAATCACAAGGTCAAGAGATCGAGACCATCCTGGCCAATATGGTGAAACCCCATCTCTACTAAAAATACAAAAATTAGCTGGGCGTGGTGGCGCGTGCCTGTAGTCCCAGCTACTCGGAAAGCTGAGGCAGGAGAATTGCTTGAACCCAGGAGGCAGAGGTTGCAGTGAGCCAAGATTGTGCCACTGCACTCCAGCCTGGTGCCTGGTGACAGAGTGAGACTCTGTCTCAAAAAAAAAAAAAGAAGGGGGCAGGGCTTGAGCCTAACCTTCTGGGAGTGGCAACTCAAGGAAGGATTTGTGACTGATGACAGCTGTGACGACTTCTTTGGTATTCTATATTTTGGATGGATGCTCAGCTAGGTTTGGGGCCCACAGGATTGGGAGACCCATCCATCACAATATCTCAAGTGAGAGGTGACGAGGGCTGGAATGGGGCAGTGGCAGGGGTAGGCAAGGTCCTTCATGAGGGGTATTAGGACATGAAGTAGTAGAAAGTGAGGCTTGGGGACCAGCAGGTGTGGAGAGAGAGGGGTTACCTGTGAGCCCCTGTTTCTGGCCTAAGGGACAGGGAGGATGGCCGTGTCACTGCTGGAACAGGGCACACAATAGGATGAACAGGTCGGGGGCAGAGGCTGGGGGAAATGTTGTATTTTGACATGCTGGACTTCAGGAGCCTGAGGAAAGCCCAGGTGGAGACAGTGTTTCCATAGTTCTGAGGCTCAGGGTTGGATGTCAGGGGCAGTGATGCAATTTGGAAGCCTAAGCATACCCATGGAGGTTCAAACCCCAAGGACAGCAATGACCATACTCCCTGGATAGGGTGGGAGTTGCACGTGGATGGGAACAGGAGAAAATGCTTGAGTCCTGAACAGAGAAAGGAAAGCCCAGAAAAGAGTCTGTATCAATAAGTTTTGCTAGGTAACAAACCACTCCCAAACTCAGTGGCTTAAAACAAATATGGTTTCTTATTAGAGCTCACACGTCTGTGGGTCCGCTGTGGCTTGGCTGATCTTGGCTGGCTCTCTCATAGGTGTCTGGGTGGCCTGGGAGCTCACCTCCAGCCTGAGCTTGGCTGGGGACCTTGCAAGCTCTGCTCCACCTGGCTCACCCCCTCTTGTTGTGATCAGCAAGCTAGAAGGGGCATTCCCTTCTCATGGTGATGGTTGAAGGAAAAGAAAACAAGCAGATATACATACACGAGGTGTGTTTGGATAGGTGAGCCCAGATTCAAGGGGTGAAGAAATGCAGGCAGGAGTAAAGCAATGGCACCAGTGATACAATCAGCTACTGAGTCCAAGAAGGAGCGTTGGAAAAGGTAAATCAAGCAAGGATGGCCTCAGGGAGGGAAGAGATTTTCAGGAATTGGGGGATGTTAAATGTAATCTGGAAATCCAGCAAGACAAGGATCAGGGTGCGTGGCAACTCAGGAATCACCAAGGACCTTGGGGAAATAGCTTTAGAGGAGGGGTGGCTGGTGAGGAGACCACCAGATCATGGAAGGCTGAGAAATGAATAGGAAGGGTGAAGGTAAAAAGAATGTACATCCATTCATCCAATAGATGAATGCAGCAGACGACCCACTATGTGTCAGTCACTGTTCTAGGTGCTGGGGAGACAGCCACGAACAAACAAAGGGTCTTCTCTCATGCAGCTCACATTCTAGGGGGAAGAGAGACAGTAGACAAAGGAACCAATACCTAAGTAAGATGAACTGAGTGGTGCAAAGGGCTATGAGGAAATGAGAATAGGTTCAGGTGATGGAGACGGACAGGGATTTGGAGATGGGGAGTGCAGCGGATGGAAAGATGGTCAGAGAAAGCGTCTCTGATGGTTGAGTTGAGACTTAAACAATGAGAAGAAGCTGATCTTGTCTTGGGAAAAGGAAGGATAAGTACAAAAATCCTGGGGCAGGGAAGAGCTCAGCAGCTGGTTCCGGGAACAGAAAGAAGGCCGTGTAGCTGGAGCTCACAGGCAAGTGGAAGGGAGAGAAGGGAAGGTGGTCTGCAGGCAGGGAAGTCCCAGACCAGGGAGGCCTGAGGATACCATGGAAAGCTGAGGTCGAGTGGGAGCTTTAAGCAGAAGAATGATGCAACCTGACGTGCGTTTTCAAAGGTCACTTTAGCAGCGATATGCAAGATAGATTAGACAGTGTAATAAAGGATTCAGGACTCAAGTTAGAAGACTATGGCAAGATTCTAGGTAAGATATGGTTGATGATAGGCTGATAAATATTTAACAACTGACTCTCAGAGGTGCAGATGGGGATGGGTGCACTCCCTGATTTACAGCATCTGCCAATTTCTGTGGTGTAAATATTCCCATCAGAGCCAATCTATTTCAAGCTATGGAGTCATTGAAGACAAAGATGGGAAGAAATTTGCTGTAGCACACCACCGTCTACTATTTCTACCATAAAAACATGAGAAACACAAATCTTTCCAAGAGTATACATGATAATGCTAAAATGTAGTAATTAGGAAGTGATGATTTTGAGTGTATATTACCTTTGTTTTTCATATGATCTATTTCATTGTAAGTTTATATAATTTAATTTTTAATAATGGCTGTGTTTAACAGACTGCTCAAAAAATTCCTAAAAATGTAAGTCCGCTCTCATAAGCAAGCTGGCTCTACCATACCACTAAATACAATAGTCACGTGGATCAGAGTAGAGAGTGGTTGTGTGTGTGCGTGTGTCTGTGCATGCACTTCTGAGTGCATGAGAAAGAGCGTGAGAGAGCCCAAGCAGGATTTTTAAATGTTAGAAAAATTAGATGGGCATGTTCATATTGGCATTTCTGCACACATATCATCTCCCTGTCTGAGCTGTGGATTCATTAGAATCAGTGGCTCTACCCAATGTTTAATTATGGACACTTAGTCCGATGCCTTTGTTCTGGTAAGAATTTTCTCTAGGTTACATCTCCCCAGAAGCAGACCCTGAGAAAAAGGGTTGGAGTGAAAGCCACTGGAGGCTGATCCCAGGAATCACGAGTAGGGGAGTGGGGAAGTAAGACACGGAATGTGAGAAAGTCAGTGAACAGTGCATCATCAGCAAGTTACCACTGTGGGCAGCTGATGTGTAATCCCATTGAGGAATTCTCCTGCTTCCAAACTGAGAACAAGGAAGTGGAGTACTTATTCACCAATTCCTATCCATCACTTGTTGAAGGCTGCTCCTGGAGGCATTAGCTCTCTGGTATTTCCAGCCCACATCTCAGAGAAAACACTTAGGAAGAAGGTTGCTGGTGTTTGCAATCACAGGCTGTTGATATGCACAGGAATGGCAGAGGGGATGTGGGCAGAGTGCCAACAGTTATCTACTCCAAAACTCATAAATATTTATTTAATGAATGAACAAATGAATGAATGAGTGTAGGGCCTTTTGAGCTTCTTTAAACACAGACTTAGGGTTTAAAAGTTTTAAAACAGAATGGAGGCCGGGCACGGTGGCTCACACCTGTAATCCCAGCACTTTGGAAGACTGAGGTGGGTAGATCACCTGAGGTTAGGAGTTCAAGACCAGCCTGGCCAACATCTCTACTAAAGATACAAAAAGTTAGCTGGCATGGTGGTAGGCATGTGTAATCCTAGCTACTCAGGAGGCTGAGGCAGGAGAATTGCTTGAATCCGGGAGGCAGAGGTTGCAGTGATCTGAGATCACACCATTGCACTCCAGACTGGGTGACACAGTGAGACTCCATCTCAAAAAAAAAAAAGAAAAAGACAAAATAGAATGGAGAGCCTTCCATTCCATAGCCAGCACAGGTATCATGCGCTTTTGCAAAATTTAGATCAGAGGATTTATGTGATATCCTAGACAATTTAAATTCTGCAATAGTTTTACTCAAAGCCAGATTAATGTTGTTACACAAGAAACATCTCTAGAGACTGTAGTAATCATCAAACCAAAATAAAATATACTCAAAGGAAATAGACGTAAGTGTGAACCCAAGTTGCCAATTTTTGTGGCTGCAAGTGGCAGTAAAAGAAAACTTGGGAAAAGAATATTTGGTTTGTTCTTTGGGTGACGTTAGCATTGAGCTTAGAGATAGGAGTTTTTGCAAAAATGACAATGATTGTCTTAGTGGCTCGTGGTGAGTCTCCAAAGAAAATAAGAAAATCCAAAATAATAGATGCGTGATATTTATCTGACACTTTTCTCTTTGTAAAGTGCTTTGTAATAATTCTTCCTATTACCACTATTATTATTATTCTCAGTTCACAGGGGAGGAGCTGAGGTTTACAGAAGTCCAGTTGCTTGCTGAAGGCTTCACATTTGTAGATAGCAAAATTAAATAAGCCTTGAAGACTCCAGAAATGGCATCTTTCTAGGATACATCTCTCTGCCTCTCCCACAGAAATGCCAATGGAGAAATGAGCAGGTATAACAGACTAGAACTTCATCTCCCATTGATCATTGAGTATGTTCATTCACTCAATAAATATTTATAGACCACTGCAGCATAGTGTAGTCTATACTAATTGCTAAGAATTCAGCAGAGAATAAGACAAATAGGATCCCTGCCCTCAGGGAGTTGATAGTCTGTTGGTAATAGGGGATCAGGGTAATGGGGGGAGGCAATCGGTAATTCAATAGACAGACGCTTAATTTGTGGTCAGTGCTCCAAAGCAAATTCACAGGGCGAAGTGGTATACAGAAACTGTGAAGGATCAAGCTGTCTTTTTTCTCCCTTGCCTTCTCTTTCCAATGCATCCTGCTCACATTTAGCAAACTTAACATTCTAAAACCACTAGTTCTGTCTTTTCTTGTCTCCCCTTCAGGAGCCTAAAATGGTACCCACCATGTCAAGTCTCTTTCTCTGCCTGAGTTTTGTGGACCTCCAGATACCAGCGCCCCCCCACATTCACCAAGCTCCTCCTCTTCCCGTTTGTACCCTACGTGCCTCTGCCCAGAGCACACTCCCCACAGCCTTGTGTGCCACTCTTGCCCTCTCATTTTTCAAGAGCTTTCATTGGTCATTCATCCTGTCGGTGGTGCTAAGTTTGCCAGACACCCTTTTGTTGATAGGGGTGCAAAGTTGGATTGGACTTGGTTACTCTCTGCCCTTGAAGAGCCAATGGAGCAGATTCTTCCACAGAACCCCTGAATACATAGCTACGACCCTTTTCCTCTGCCCCACCAACTCCCTTTGGAGACCACGACAACACAACTGGGCACCTGAGTTCACTGCTAGATTCTGTACCTATCAATCCTGACTCTTCAACAAAATAGCTTATAAAAGGCCTGAGTCATCCTTTGCTTTTCCGTCTGAACTCCCTGTGATTTCAATTCTGCAATGAGTTGCTTTTAGCTTCAGGAAGTCCTTTCTTATGTCTATCTTAAATCACTTCTACATCACTGTGCGTTTATTTCTTAGAATCTTATTCTTCATGGCTTTAGGGCAGAGCTTTGGCACCCTGCTCAATGCTGGGTCTCTGCTAAGTGTTCACGAAGTGCCTGTCACTTGATTAGTAAGTGCCTGGTACTTAAAAATCATTATTTGATTCCCTCCTCCAGGTTCTTCCCTCCAGACTTAAAAACTGCAGCTCCTTCAACCTTTCTTCCCCAGCCACTTAATCATCACGTGACACTTCTCAAATTCTGGTAATCAGCTTTTTTTTTTCTTTATTTTTAAATGATTAGTGAGAGTTTTAAAGAAGGCCCTTAAACCAGAAACAAAAAGAGAAAACAGAAAATTCAGAAAGGTTGTGCCAGGGCGATTGAGTTCAGCTCCCTGTCTTTGGTCCGGCAGGCCCTTCTGCCAGATAATAAATCAGCCAACTGCCCCAGCTCAGCACAGTCGTCCTAGCCTCTGATCTGAATGTGCACTGCAGAAAAACTAGATTTGCAGGGATGAGCGCATAGCCTGCAGCCCCATCAGTACCCTTCTTCAAAATGCTACTAGTCACTGTGGTCAGAAAACTCCAGACCGGCGCAAAATTTGGTTGGGTGGTTGAATTTAGGCAACTTTTCATCCTTCCTTCCAGTGCCATTTCCTAGTGAGTCTGCAGATTCTCAGGAAATTTTAGGTGCCGTGTGTGTGTGCGTGTGTGTGTGCTTGTGTGTGTCTGTGTGTGTGAAAGACAGAGAGAGAGTTGACGTCAGATAAACTAATTTGCACTAAAGTTTTACTGACTTACCATGCAATGCCTTTTGAGCATTTTTGCCACATACCTCTAACGTCATATAAGAGTGAAGGTGGACACCAAGGAGGGGTGTGGCCTTTAAGCCATCTGTCCGAGAAGACGTTGAAGTTACCATTAAACACCCAGATGATTTTTTCTTTTCTTTCTTTTCTTTTCGTTTCTTTTTTTTTTTTTTTTTTTGACGTCGTTTTACTCTGTTGCCCAGGCTAAAGTGTGGTGATACGATCTGAGCTCACTGTAACCTCTGCTTCCTGGGTTCAAGCAATTCTTGTGCCTCAGCCTCCTGAGCAGCTGGAATTATATGTATGTGCCACTATGCCCAGCTAATTTTTGTATTATTAGTATAGGCAGTGTTTCACCATGTTGGCCAGGCCGGCCCCAAACTCTCGACCTCAAGTGAACCACCTGCCTCAGCCTCCCAAAATGCTGTGATTACAGGTGTGAGCCACCACACCTAGCCCCATGTGCTTTATTCTTCTCCAAGCTATTTCTACATAAGCCAGTTTTGTAAAACTGGAAACAATATCATTGTTATTTTTATGACATAAGAGTAATACATTTGAATGCATAATACAGTTAATACAGGACAAATTATCAAGAATAATGTAAAAGTCACCAGAAATCCCAACCCCTTGATGTGATATTTTAAATTTTTTCCCCTTCTACACTATTTTCTAAGACATATTCCTTGTTTTAATGTAACCAAAAAAAAAGTTTTTAATTACTTACCACTGCATAAAAAGATTCTGGCTTATTTTTGTGGTAGCATCAGGTCCAGGCCCTGGGGAATTGGCCCAGCCTGATCTCCACTTTGAAAAGCTGGCACTCAGGTGTCACCTCTCCAGGAACCATGGCCATTTCACAAGAGGAGGGAAGAGACAGGGAGAAGAACTTTCTGGAAATGCATTGCATGGGCACTTTAGGGAGGAGTGGGGTGCGTTCCTGCCTTTGCTCAAGTCACCCGCAGGCAGCAGGTGGCCATCAGCGTGGACGATGTCTTTTGCAGTGTATTGGTGTTTCCCTGAATGACCTACCTACAAACCTAGATTAATCTTCCTTGCAGGGAAGTTTCACCCTCCTTCAGCAAAGCGCTAAACATGCCAATTTCCAAAGAAGTGTTTTCTTTCTTTCAGGCACGAAAATTAATGAGCTCCATCTTTGGCATGGCTTAGAAAATTCCACTTTGGCATTGGCAGAGTTTATGCAGCACCAGAACTTTAAAGCAACCTCGCGCCGAACGCCGTGCGGAACAAAGGTAAGGCAGATTTGTCTGATTTCCTTGTCCACAGCGGGTAGGAGACGGGGGAGAGGAGGCAAGAACAAATCACCTGGCTAGGAGAGGTGTGTCCAGTCGGGGGAGGTGCTTTCCTGACTTCTTTTCAGAATGTGTCTCTGCAGGCAGCACAATGCCCTCCTTATTCCCCCATTCTCACACCACGGTGGCCGACGTGGAGCCTGACGGGCAGTGGCAAGCATTCAGATCTGTGGCCGATGGGCACGTCTTGGACGGATTCCTTCAGCCACTGGGGTGGGAACAAGCCGCGCTCACCTCACAGTCTCTCCTTGTTGCCTTGAATTGGCAGATTGAACTGAATACATACAACGTGTGGCCTAATTGTCAATAAGTGCTTGTTCATTCATTCAGTTAATGATTTTTGAGCACCTACTGTGCTCCAGGGTCTGGGCATACAGCAGTGAACAAAACAGACACAAAGCCTCTCCACAAGGAGGTGTGAGCTGGGGTGGACAGTCAGCACAAAACCAAGACCATTTCAAGTACTCACAAAACAGAGTGATGGGACTGAGTGGGAGGAGGCTATTTTGGGATGCTTAGGAAAGGCCCCAAGAGACATAGGAGCTGAAATCTGAGTCACCAAGGGAACCAGCTGTGAGGAGATGCAGGGGCAGAAGTCTTCTAGGCGCAGGGATCAGCACGTGCAAAGGCCCTGAGGCAGGAATTGATTTGACAATCCTAGGAACTGAGTACAAGCTGGTGAGGAAGTAGCGCTCATAAGCAAGGGGTTAAGAGGTCAGAAGCAAAGGCAAGGGCTGGATTTATAATTTATTATGTGAAACATTACAGCTAACATTGTAGTGTTTTGTAGTTTGCAGAGGGCTTTTTTCTTTTCTTTTCTTTTCTTTTTTTGAGACAGAGTCCTGCTCTATTGCCCAGGCTGGAGTGCAGTGGTGCCATCACAGCTCACTGTAGCCTCTACCTCCCAGGCTCAAGTGATTCTCCTCCCTTAGCCTCCCAAGTATCTAGAAATAGAGGTTCGTGCCACCACGTCTGGATAATTTTTAAAAATTTTTTCTGTAGAGACAGGGTCTCACTCTGTTGTCTAGGCTGGTATTGAACTCCTGGAATCAAGCAATCTTCCTGCTTCAGCCTCCCAAAATGCCGTGCTTATAGGTGTGAGCCACCGCACCCTACCTGCAGAGGGCTTTGAACATACGCTATCCTAATTCACTCATCCCAACTAACTATATAGATAAGAAAACTGAGGCTCAGGAAATAACTTCTTTTAGGTCATAAAAGGAGGAAGTAGTGGCACAGGGACTTTGATCAAGGACTCCGTTTGCACAGCTCCAGAGCTGCTGTAGCCCACCATAAGCACTTGCCTTTAGCAGCTCATAATTAAAAAAAAAAAATAAGATTTTCATTTTTCATTCTATCATTTAAAAAGTAAGTCTGGGTGTGGTGATGTAATCCCAGCACTTTGGGAGGCTGAGACTGGAGGATTACTTGAGCCCAGGAGTTTGAGACCAGCCTGGTCAACATAGGGAAGGCCCCATCTCTACAAACAATAATAAAAAAAAATATTAGCTGGGCATGGTGGTGCACGCCTGTAGTGACTCAGGAGGCTGAAGCAGGAGGATCGCTTGAGCCTGGGAGGTCAAGGCTGTCGTGAACCATGTTCACAAGCCTGCACTCCAGCCTGGGCTACAGAGTGAAACTCTGTCTCAAAAAAAAAAAAAGTAGAATCACATAGGTAAAATTTTGGTGAATTTAAGAAGAGAAAAAACATATCTATCATCTCATCTGTGAAACACAACCACTTGCAACCACTTGCACATTTTAGTGTATTCTTTCTAGTTTTTTTCCCTGAGAAAAACCTAGGGTGTGTGTGTGTGTGTGTGTGTGTATTACACATTACACATATACGCATCACATATCCATATGCATGTATATAGTCACCTTTATTGAGATGTAATTTACATGCTTTAAAATTCACACATTAAGTGTACAAGTCAATGAATTTTGACAAATGTATGCACCTGAGTAATCATCACCATGGTAGAGATCTGGAATATTCCCTTCGTCCCACAGAATCACCTGTGCTGTTCAGCCTGTTCTCTCATCCCCGACTCCAGGCAATCATTGCCCTTATTTCTGTAGCCTCAGATCAGTTTTGCCTATTCCAGGGCTTCATGTAAATGGAACCCTGCGTTTACTCTTTTATGTCTGGCCTCTGTTGCTCAGCATAATGTTTTTGAGGTTTATCATGTTATTATATATGCATCAATAGTTTGTTCCTTTTGTTGCTGATTAATATTTCATTATAAGAATGCACATTCACCTGTTAATGGACGTTTGGATGTTTTTGGTTTGGGGCTATAACGAATAAAGTTGTTATGACCATTCCTGCACAAATCCTTTTTTGGACATGTTTTCTTTTTTCTTATTTATTTATTGTAGAGATAAATAAAGTACTGAGATTACAGTCATTAGCCCCCACCCCCAGCCTGTAGACATGTTTTCATTTGTCTTGGGTAAATACCCAGGAGTAAATGCTGGGTCACAGGGTAGGTCTTTATGTTTAGTTTTACAGGAAACTACCAGACAATTTTCCAAAGTGGTTATATTATGTTACATTATGTGAGAGTTCCAGTTACCCTGCATCTTTGTCAATACTTAGTGTTGTTGCTCTTTTTAATATTAGCCATTCTGGTGAGCATGCAGAGGTTTTAATTTGCATTTCCCTTATCACTAATGATGTCAAACATTTTTTCACAGGTGTTTTTTTGTTTGTTTGTTTGTTTTGTTTGAGATGGAGTCTTGCTCTGTCACCCAGGCTGGAGTCCAGTGGCATGATCTCGGCTCACTGCAACCTCTGCCTCCCAGGTTCAAGCTATTCTCCCACCTCAGCCTTCCAAGTAGCTGGGATTACAGTCATGCGATACCACACGACTAATTTTCAATATTTTTAGTAGAGATGGGGTTTTGCCATGTTGGCCACGCTGGCTTTGAACTCCTGACCTCAGGTGAACCACCCGCCTGGGCCTCCCAAAGTGCTAGGATTACAGGTGTGAACCACCACACCTGGCCAGGTAACTGTTTTTATAGTTGTAATTCTTTTTCTAGAGGCAGGGCTAAAGGCTATTTGAGGCCAATTTTTGAGTCCTGGGTAATGCTGAAAATGTTTATACTGTTATTGATGCAATGCTCTGGTACGGTAGACTTCATTCTTCCTCTGACCAAGTTGAAATGTGGAGGAAAACAACTCTGGGTGCCATGTTGCCCAAGAGTGGTTTGTGTGAATGACCAGCCAAGCAGAGACTGGATCTTTTCGGTGGCAATTCCAGAATTTCAGTACATGCTGTGTCTGACTGGAAGGCTGGAACTGGACTTGAAGAGGACTTTCTCACCATATGGTATTTTCATTTGGATCTCTCTGGGAGATCTGATGGTGATAATAATGATGATGGTGATGATAAGGTGGAGAACGTGGAAGGAGTTAGGGTAGAAATGAAGGCCCACTGCAAAGGCAATGGCAGAGTTGCATTAATCCTACCATAGTGCAGGTGTGAGGCCGGGCATAGCACAGTACTGAGCAGAGCACCTAGGATAGCATATTAATCCTAAGAGGCCAGCAGATATCCCTAGCGAGCCTTCACGCACGCGAAACTCCCCCAAGAGCATGAACAAGAGCCATATTTTATATGGTGCTAGCTCCACCTCCATATGCTTATTCCAGGAGGAATTGTCCAGGGAGATGGAAAGAATTTGTGTAACAAATCAGTCCCCTGGGGGTAGCACATTCAGGCCCCCCTGTGCAGAAGAAAAGTCCTTTGGGCCAGGTTGCCAGGCCTCCCCCTGAGCATATCAGCTCATGTGTTTCCTCAAGAGATTCTTGATAATACTCCAAAGTCCAACCAGCAGAACACCTCCAACTGCCCTGAGACCTGACACTCACCAGTTCCCAGATGTTCTGCATTGTACCAAGCCAATTTATATACTTTCTCCGTCTAAATGCAAACTTATAAAGAACAGCCATCATTTCTTATTTATAAAGTCTTAGTTGGGGTTTCCCCTGAAGCAGACCTGAAACAAGGATTTGAGTGGAAGTAGTTTATTTGCAATTTGATCCCAGGAAACGTAGGTAGTGGAATGGGGAGGTGAGGCAAGGGATGGGGGCAGCAATGTGGGGTGTGTTAGCAAGCCGGTTGCCACTGTGGACACTGATATGGTTTGAATATTTGTCCCCTCCAAATCTCATGTTGAAAAGTGATTGCAATTTTGGAGGTGGGGCCTGGTGGGCGGTGTTTGGGTCCTGGGAGCAGGTCTCTTGTGAATGTCTTGATGCTGTCCTCATGATAGTGAGTTATTGTGAAATCTGGTTGTTTAAAAGTGTGTGGTACCTCCTCTGCCTCGTTCCCACTCTTGCCATGTGATACACTGGCTCCCTGTTTGCCTTCTGCCATAATTGTCAGCTCCTTGAGGCATCACTGGAAGTGGAGCAGATGCTGGCATGATGCTTCCTGAACAGCCTACAGAACTGTGAGCCAATTAAACCTCTTTTCTTTGGAAATTACCAAGCCTCAGGTATTTCTTTATAGCAACAGAATGGCCTAGTATAGGCATCTAAGGCTCGGTCCTGTGGGTCCTCTGGTACACGGTGCAGAACAGGCCTCCCAGTTATTCCACCTGGGCAGGGAGGGAGCTGGGGTATTTATCCACAAACTGCTAATAGTCATTGAATGAGGACATTCCTGGAGGCTTTAATTTCTGGATCTTGCAGCTGCCCTTCTTGTAGGCAGGGTGGACTCCAGCAGCTGGAGAAAGCCCCCAAGCAAAGATATGCAGGTGCCGACAGCTGGGAGTCAGGCTACCTTTGTACAATGAAGTTGCAAGGCTAAGAGGGTATGGGCAGGGCACTGACAAAGTCAGCTGTGCTTCCCCAATGAACAGATCCTCAATAAAGCATGCTGGCTGAACCCAGAGAGCTCAGCCAGCTTTGGCCCCAAAGCTACAGCTCCTGTTTATTCTCCAGCAACCCCAGAATACTGCCATCAGCTGGTAATACTACTTCAGGATCAAACCTGAGAGACCAGCACCCTTACATGCTCTTAAAGTGCGTAGTCCCAGAGCAAGCAGCCTGAACGTGACCTGGGAACTTGTAAGAAATGTGAATTATTGGGTTCTACCTGAGACCTACTGAATCAGAAACTCTGGCAGTGGGGCCCAGGAATCTGTATTTTAAGAAGTCTTCCAGGTCATTCTAATGCTACCTGAAGTTTAAGACCCACTGTTTTGGACTCTAAAATCTAGGGCAACCCAGCAATTTCCAAAGCGAAGCCATTTGCTCTTGGTTAGAACTCCTCCACCCCCAATCCCAAGCACCAATAGCAAAAGTGGATGGGGCCTCCAGAAACATGTGATACTTTGCCCCCTTTTTTGAGTTTTTCTTTTCTTTTTAGGCTTAGTAAATATACATTGTACCAAGTTATCAATTACCAACAATGGAAAGTAGCCCAGGCATATATACTATAGAAGATAACCCAAAAGGCACCTGTGCTGAATTTAACTTGAAGGTGGGAGGATTTATCTTTCTGCTTGTTTTCCTGAGCTAATATTTAAGTTACTTCTCTTGCCTTGAATCCCTACCAGATGGGCAGTAGGGGGGAAGTCATGGGTGTATCAGTAGAAGAAAAACCTGCCCTGGGATTTTAAGTCTATTACAGGAGATGTACAAGGAGCTGTGGGTACCTGTGAAAGTCGCTGTGTGGGGAAGCTATGAAGGATGTGCCTGGTTTAGCTGAGCTGACCCAGGCCAGGTGAGAATAGGAACCGTGGCAGCAAGTGGCAGCAGATGGATCCATAAGCAGTCTTCCAGGCCGAACCAGGCTGTGTTCCGCACAGCAGACACCCCTCACTCCTTCCAGCAACCCCAGCTGAGAACAGCACCTAGACAGGCCCATTTCTTCTGGAGAGGCTCTTCTTACTCCTGCTCTGCCCTGTGCCCTGATGCCAGCAGCCACAGCAGCCCTTCTTGTTCCCACCCCCTGTGGTGTGACATCATAATGTAGTCCATTCAGGATCTTGAGACTGATTTGCCCCATGGGCCTAGGATGTAAGCTCAACCTCCGGCCTGCAGTTCCAGATCCAAGGTGACTAGGACAAACTGCCGGCCACCACTGGCTTATCAGGAGCACCTGGTGAGTATTCGGAACTTCCCCAAGCAGCATGGAAGGAGATACAGCCAATAGCTGGCTGGCTTAGCACTTTGGGATCTCATTCTCACACAGGTTTAGGTGGGCCAAACTGGTGGCCGGGGGTTTGCTGGGACAAGCCCCAGACTCTTCCTAGGAAAGCTGACTCACCTGATGGACACACCCCTTCCGAGCTCCTGCTGGGTCACCATCTGCGGGAGGCGGTACTCTAGTCTCCCCTAAGACTCGGCTTACCACCTGTATCAGCTCCCTGGGCAAAGGTCACCTGTGTTCTTAATAGACAGGGCAGAGAGGCCAGGCTCTCAGATAGCAAATTCACTGGAGCATCACTTCTAGCCCTAATTGAGGTCAGGGACAGCCATTGGCCAAATGACACGCCACTAGCAGCAAGAGCAGAGGTAGCTGGCGCAGCCACTGGTGCAGCCACCTCCTGTCCAAAATGTGTACAATGGCCCTTGCTTCCTGTAAAAGGCCTTCCTGCTTTGGGTGTTTTTAAATCTACCTCCTGGTGACCCTCTGGTACATATATTGGTTCCTTTCCTTTGGGACAGTAAGAGAGCTTTGGGATGGTGACAGGAAATGAGTAGATGGATTAGGACACCAGGAAAGTCAGCAAAATCTAAGATGGAGGGGCCAGGGACAGAGGCTACAGACATCTCTCAAAGAGGATGCTGGCTCTTCCCAGCTGGGCCACCCGCACTCGGTCGAGGGTGCTTTGAGGCCCAAGGCCTTCTACATCAAACAGTGGGGACCCACTCTGGGCCCCAAGAGGCACAGCTGCCTCCCCACCACGGCTCGTTCCTGTTTCCCCGCAGTCTATCCATGGTCCATTCACCATCTGTGAGTGCCAACACGTCCACATAGCTGCAGCAACGTCCCTTCTCTCACACAGGAGTGGCTTCTACAGGGACCCTTTGATTTTGAGAAGGCTCCTGGCTCACCCTGACTGTAAGGTAGAAAGAGAGGTGGGGGTGGGTGATAAGAGACATCTCTTACCCATAGGCTCTGCCAACCCTCCTTAGTCTTAGGTGTGATGGGCTGAAGCTAACCTCTGCTTCACACACAAGTCCAAGACGCCAGTGGTTCACCAAGCATGGTAAGAACATTTTAGCCCATCTTAGGCTTCACTGGAAAAGGAAAAAAAAAAGCAGTAGAGGGGACAGCATGAGAGCAACCTGTGGTCCCCGACCTGCAGCAGGTTCAATTTGGAGAGGAGAAAGGGAGAAAACGCTGCACTTCCTGTGCCAGATCCGCCACCTGCATTATTGCTGGGTTTTATTTTTATTTTTTCTTTTCTTTTTTGGACAGAATCTCACTCTGTCACCAGGCTGGAGTGCAGTGGTACGATCTAGGCTCACTGCAACCTCCACCTCCCGGGTTCAAGTGATTCTCCTGTGTTAGCCTCCTGAGTAGGCAGAACTACAGGTGTGCGCCACCACACCCTGCTAATGATTGTATTTTTAGTAGTGACGGGGTTTCGCCATGTTGGTCAGGATGATCTCGATCTCTTAACCTCATGATCCTACCGCCTCGCCTTCCCAAAGTGCTGGGATTACAGGTGCGAGCCACTGCGCCAGGCCATTATTACTCTTAATTCTGACCTCTGTGAAGTAGGTGTTCTCAGGCCCATTCTACAGACATGGAAACTGAAGACTGTTCTGTGCTGCGCTTTGCATTTAAAGAGGGACATTAACCTGGAACATGCATTCACTCTCTATGCACCGTCTCCAAAATTAGAGCTCTCTAAAAAGAGAATGGGCTGCTTTGCAAGGGAGCGAGAGTATGCAGGCCAGGGCTCTTCGGTCGGCATAGAAAGGAACGGCATTCTTGTGATCAGCTGGGAGCTGGACCAAAAGACCTTTAAAGGCTGTTTCCAAATCCATGATTGTAGGATTCTGGGTCTTAATACTTTGCCCACCATCTGCGATTGAACCCAGATGGGTCATGCATTTAAGGGGGCTGCAAACTTCCCATTAGGCAGGGAGAGCTAGAAGGCACCACAGAGATCACCTACGGGCCCCGGTAGGAAAGAGGAACCCAGGGTGGTTGAGGGCATTTTCCGAGGCTCCAGAGCCAATTTGCAGAGTTAACCTCTGTTGACTGAACAAATGGGGGAGCCAGGCCCGAGTGCTGATCAAACGTCTCTGTGCCCATCTCTCTTGTTCACCTGGCTCTCTCCTATCAAGGCTGTGATTCAGCCACCATTTATGCAGCGCCTACTGCATGCCGAGTGTTTCTAGAAATGATTTCACTTAGTCCTCCCCAACTCCACGAGGTGGGTGCCATTCGCCATGTTTCCCAGATGAGCATGGTTAGGTAACCGCCCCAGAAGTTCAGGTACTTGTGGAGATGTCACAAATACTAAATGACAAAACAGGCCTTGCTAACCCCAAGGAAAACTTATGTCTCCATCTGCCGCCTCCCAGCTTGTGCGAGGAAGCACTTTCCTTTCTTATCTTTTCCCTAAGACAAACTGCCATCGACGTGCCAAGCTCCACGGTGGCTATTTCCAGCCCCTCCTGGACGCTGCCCTGACAGATGCTGAACTCCCTGTGGGCCCGCTGGGTTTGCTGGCCTGGCCCCTCGCTCTGACGGGATGAGATGGAGCGGTGTCTATGCACAGACAGATGTTAGGCACCGAGGAGGAAAATTTGCTAATCGAAAGCAGCTTCGGCTAATTGCGGCACTCTCCCTTCTGCGTGGTGCCCTGAAATAGTAGCCACGCTCTGTTCTTTTTTCACAACAGGGAGCCCCAATTGGCAATTTAAATGAGGTTGCAAAGAAGTCAGTTACACAGACCTCTGCTGCCAGTTTCCATGGGTGAGGCCTTGCTGATGCTTCTTGGATAAGGCCTGTGTGCAACTGTCTGTGGACTTGGCTTCTTGCTGTGGGTAATTTGGACTCGCTGTTGGGCTGGAAGAGCTTCATTTAACCCTGGGGAGAACTGGAACCTCCAGAAATTTGATGTAAGCCCAAAAGCACACGATCTGACCTTAAACTCTGGTTCTGACCTGCTTCTGATTTATTCTGTAGCCATCTGAGCCAACAGAACTTTCTTCTGTCATGGGAATATTCTATCTCTGTGTTGTAAAATATGATAGCCACGAGCCACACAAGGCCACTGGGCACTTGGAATGTGGCCAGTGGGACTGAGGAGCTGCACTTGTTGTTTAAATGGCAGCTTAGATTACACAGCCGTGGGTGGCCGGTGGCTGGTGTGCTGGACGCTGCCGACTTTTGTGACTTCATCCCTGATCTCATTCCCCTCCCCTGGCTTTCTCCTTCCCTCCGCCTTCACTCCCAGACCTCCTGCCCTTCTCGATTTTTGCATTTGCTGTTCTCTCTGCTGGCATCACTTTTTCCTCTGATCATTTTATGGTTTGCCCTTGTTCAACAGGAGGGCCTTGGATCAAGTGCATGTCTTTAGAAAGACCGTCCCTATTTTATCGAATAGTGCCCCCAGCCCCACTCCAATTGCTCCTTATGTCTCTGAAGTTATCATGTTTGTGGGTTTTCTTATCTACTGCCCTCTCCCTGGGTAAGAATACCAGTTTCACCAAAGCAGGGATGCGATCTGTCCTCTCCCATTCCAGCTCTGTGTCTGGAACAGCACCTGACAGGCAGAAAGTGCTCAGCACAGTGCCCAGGGCACGTGAACAGCCTGCAGGACAGCCCCCACTTCAGCAAGGAGGAAAGGCAGTCACGGCCCCAGTAATTTCTGCTGTTTGACAAAATAACGTGATCACAGCAGCCTAGAACAGCAAAGATTTGTGATTTCTCCCAATTCTCTGGGTCTGGAATGTGAGCAGAACTCAGTTCCACGTTGTGTCAGTGAGGGTAACTCAGCTGGGGGCTGGGCTGGGCAGGGTGTGTTTTCCTTTCTCCCATTTATCCCTGGATAAGGGTCTGTGGTCCTCTGTGGCACTACTCCTGTGAGGGCCCATGGGCACCCAGAGTGCCCGAGCCCTGCCTGGGACATGCCCCTCACTGCTGCATGGCTGAGGGAACTATTGAGAGGTGCAGAAAGCCACATGGGTCTGTACTTAGGAAAACACAGCCACCCAACTGGCAAGGTGGTGGCATTGATGAGGTTGAAGGGGCTCGAAGTTTGGCCAAATCCAGAGAGTCAGCACAGACAGACACCAAGAGTGCCAGGCTGAAGGGTGAAGGGAAAGGAAAGTCCCTGGAGCCAGGTACATGCTTTAAATCCAGGGAGAGATTGTGGGTCAGAGCTGGGGCGTGCTGACGTGGGGGCGATCGTTATAGCGACATTACCTTTGAGACCCTCATTAGTCTGGGCGTTTCATATGAGCTCATTCTAAGCCACTCAGCGATCCGGCTCAGGGATGATCATGACCCATACAGATCAAGAAGAGAAAAGTAGCTGTTGGTTGGTTGGCTGAACTTACAGGTATGAGCTAAACACTAAGGATTTAAGCTCTGGCTCTTATCTTGGCCAAGTATATCATCTTGGGCATGTTACTAAACTAAGTCTCCATTTCCTCATCTGGCAAATGGTGCTTAGATATGTTCCCACAGCATAGCTTTGTTATGAGGATTAAAGAAGATGTCTGTGAATTAGCAAGACACCCAGCCCATCCATAGTAGGGTATCCTTATGTGATGGTGGGAATGGAGAGGTGGGAACAGATCCACCAAGTAAAGGGCAAAGCCAAGATCAAATGCAGGTCCAGCCGGCTGCATAGCAGCTCCTCCTGCCTCTTCACTGCCACTGAGAGAGGGGTAGCATTCAATGAGCAGATGGCAGTGGCTCAGAGTGCAGGTCAGTGCAAAGGGCTTTCTCAAGTCTTCTCTGCAAAGGAGGGATGGCATACGTGTGTCTTTGGTCATTTCCAGGTGATTCTATCCAAAGTCCATGCAGGAAAGTAGATGCTGTGAGCAAGATGGAATATGCATATCGAAAGATCTAGAGCCAGGGCCCCAGGCATGACTGATCAACATCTAAATGCCACAACACTCAAGGGCCACGCGGTGGGAAGAGACCAGGGACTACGTTTTGGCACTTTCAGATGGGTTTGCAAGCACTGGAAATCAAACCTTCACCAGGAGATGCTTTTGAGATGAAAATCCCAGCAGGGATTTCAGGGATGATGCGGGGAGTAGCATGTGGCCCCTGAGTGGGAAGTTGGAAGTACAGCAGAATGGCAGTCCCTGTTTGTAGACGTTTTTCACGGGGAAGGTCAAAACACGTCCCAGGGAAACCACATCCAAGGTTCAAGATGAGAACCACCTGACTCATTTTTTTTTTTTTTGAGTCTGAGTTTTGCTCTTGTTGCCCAGGCTGGAGTGCAATGGCATGATCTTGGCTCACTGCAACCTCTGCCTCCCGGGTTCAAGCTATTCTCCTGACTCAGTTTCCCAAGTAGCTGGGATTACAGGCATGTGCCACCATGCCCAGCTGTTTTTTTTTTTTTTTTTTTTTTTTTTTGTATTTGGTAGAGATGGGGTTTCACCACATTAGTCAGGCTGGTCTCAAACTCCTGACCTCAGCTGATCTGCCCACCTTGGCCTCCCAAAGTGCTGGGATTACTGGCGCGTACCACTGAGCCCACCCCGGCCAAGATTGTTTCCTAAGAATCAAAACTTGACCACAGGCTGAGTATAGTGGCTCACACCTGTAATCCCAGCACTTTGGGAGGCTGAGGCAGGTAGATGACTTGAGGTCAGGAGTTTGAGACCAGCTTGGCCAGCATGGTGAAACCCTGTCTCTACTAAAATAATAATAATAATAATGAAAAGCATTAGGCAGGTGTTGTGATACATGCCTGTAATCCCAGCTACTCAGGAGGCTGAGTCAGGAGGCTCATTTGAACCCAGGATGTGGAGGTTGTGGTGAGCTGAGATCATGCCACTGCCCTCCAGCCTGGGTGACAGAGTGATACATCTCAAAATAAAAATAAACAAACAAACAAACCCTTGACTACAGAGGCTGGTAACCTGAGATCCCTGATCCACAAAAGCCTGAAATATGATGTCAAATTTTATTTATATGTGCAAGGGAGTATTTTCCTTGAAGGAAGGTCTACAGCAGGAGAGGCAAACTGTGGCATGGCTTTGTTTTGTTGGGTCCACATAGCATTATAAATATTTGAATGACTTCCCAACATTTAAAAATTGGGTACTAGTCCAGAAAAATCTAAATGTTGGGCTTCTCTTGAAAAGACTCACAAGATCTGGTCACATGGGACCCACATTCCAGAAAGAGGTGGCCTCCTTTAGATAGGGTGTTGGAGCCCAGTCAGCTACACGGTCCACAGCACTTCTGTGACCTCCCCAGTGGATGTCCAATGTTACTCCTTATTATCCACATCTTGCACTCTTTTCTTCACTGTTTTATTTTTTAAATGTACCTGGTTCCTCTGGCTTTTTCTTTTGCAACCCATGATTTGAACTTTTAATTGATGCTCAAAGGGTGGCTGATTTCAAGAAGGTCATTGAAACTGAGATCTTTTTTTCCAGCTTAAACTCTTTCCCAACAATCCAGAGTTGAAATCGGCCCTTAGTAGAGGCAGAACACCACCCTGCTCAGGCCTGGAAGCACAGATGCTTTTCCTCCAAAGGAATGTGTGTGTGCTTTTGTCCAAGGGCACATTTACAAATGGCAAACTTATCTTCTGATGCCATAAAACACCAAAAGCTGTGTAGAAATTACTGAAACGCCTATGTATATTCTCTGCAAGATAGTCCTCAGGTGGCAACGCAATCACTGAAAGCAATGACAATCTGGGAAATCCTTTCTTTACAACCTTGATAATTTGGCTTTGAACGGAAATGGATGTGACAGATAGAACTCTTGCTCAGACCCCTTTTCTGAAGCCAGAGCCAACAAGGCTAGTGCTTTTCTTTGGAAAGGGTCTTAAGTAGGTCTTTGCATTTGGGAAGGTCAGGCAAGTCTCTTAGAGCCGATTTCTGAACAGAGACTCACAGATGCACATAGTCACACCCTTGCAGCCAGAGACACTTGGACCTGGAGGGCTGGAGGGACTCAGCTGCCTTGGTCCTTAGGAGGCTTCAGAACCCCCGTGCTGAGGCCCAGCTGGCAAGGGCAAGACACACACACACACACACACACACACACACACACACACACACACACAATGTGAGAGCAGAGGATTAAAGGAAAGTGAAATCTTGGGCGGGGCATTCTGTCCGGCAAAGCACAGGAGGTAAATATGGGCCTTCAGTATCCTATGAGTGGAATGAAGGCAACGCTTAAAAGGCCGCGCCACTGCGCAGCTCCGCCTGTACACAAGATGCTCCCTTGTTGCTGGGCGACAACTGCTGCATCCCCTGCTTGTATTTGCACCCAAGCAGAGGAAGTCACCCCAAAGCTAGAAGGAGAGAAAATGATTGCCCAGAAGTTCATGGAAGCCTTTCTTAATGCCTCAGTCGTTGAGAGCACAGATATTAGGCTGAGGCCCACTCAGTTTGAGGCCTGGCGATGCCATAGGTCAGTTAGTTTATCTTATCTGTGAAATGGGGTAATCATAGAACCTATCTCATCCCAAGGGTGGGTGGGTGGATGAAATGAGATGATCTTGGTGCGGAGCTCAGCACTGTGCCTTGGTAAGCCTGGATAAGCATGAGCTGCTCTCTTAGGTTGGGTTTCCCCGTCACTGACCTGAGACTCTTAACTGCAGTGCAAGTAGTTGATATGGAAAGGGATGCTGGTCCCATGAGGAAGAGAGTGAGGAAGTGAGGCAGGGAAGGGAACGTGGCCTTGAGCAGTTACCACCATGAGCACTGGGGGCTCCCTCCCACTGGGGATGCCTGGATGTCACCTAATGTGGGACAGGCCCCAGAGCTGTCCCACCTGAGGGGTGTGGGGTTCGATACTTACCCACCTGCTCACATCCTGGCCGGGGGCTGCTCCCAGTGTGTCCCGTCCCCAGCCCTGCCCACTTGCAGGGCAAAGAGCCACCATGGGAACCGTGAGCCTTTGGGGGACATGGGCAGGACAGGGACAGCATCTGCTAAAACTGTCCTTGTTTTTCTGACTCCTGTGCTGGAGAGAGAAGAGCTGGGCTTTGGACCCACCCACATCTTAGCCTATAGCTCATCCCTGCCTTTTATAGCTAGGTGGCCCCTTTGCCTCTTTGGGCCTCTGTTTCCACATCTCTTAAAATAGAAACAATGCTCTAATGCTGCAGAATTCGTTTTGAGGACTACCTGTGACAGTGGCCATACAGAAGCAGGCGCGTAGTAGGTGCTCGGCCACTGTGAGCCACCTCACTCGCCAGCTCAACTCAGTTCTGGTTCTCCCGCTTGCCTGTGATCCTTACTCTGTTTCTAGTCCCAGGGTGAGCCCAGGCGGGCACCAGACCTTCTTTCCGCGTGAGCAGGGACAAGCTGACATCCACACCAGTGCTTGCCTCCGAGGTGACTTCTGAGTGACAGGTTGCTGCAGTGATCTCCCATGCTGTGTATTATCATCCTGTTTCCCCTTTAGCTTCAAGCCTCGTCAGTGTGTGGCTTTCATCAGATCCAGGCAGGGTGGAATAACTGCCTGGCCTAACAGTGGCGGAGCCAGCCGGGAGTGGAATCCCAGTGGGAAGAACTTCGGACGATTGCAGCTTCCCCGGCAGGCAGTGGCCTGTGGGCAGATCTGGGGGCTTCTGCTGAGTCAGGCTATGTGGGAGTGTTGGGGCTGGGGCGGGGACGGGGGGCGCCGGATGACATCAGGATGCCCAGTGAAATTTACATTTAGATAAACAAGAAAAAAACCTCTTCCGTACAGCCTGTGAAATACTTGGGCCATGCTTATACTAAAAAGTTATATAGTGTTTATCTGAAATTCAAATTTCACTGGGCCTCTGACATTTTTATTACCTAAATCTGGCAACCCTACCCTGGTGGGAACAGAGAACAAGCCTCCTGAGAGGTCTGGGTCACAGACCAGCAGAGCACCCTCCCACTCGCTGGTAGGCAAAGGCCAGTGTGGAGCCACCGCTTGCCCCGACATGGCCTTCCCTGGGGTCCCCATCCAGGGCCTGTTAAAGCCCTCAGGGCAGTCATTTTTGCCTGAAAAGACTGTTTAACTACACAGCGGGGTCAGTTACAGATTCACTCTTACCACACTCACCTGTGTAAAGAAAACACGATTCTTTATTCTTAGGCGCCAACAGAGCAGCAGCAAATTGTGCATGTGTTGGGTCGTGTTCCCTGGAAACAGAGCCTGAGACCTGGGCTCCAGTGCCCCTGACCCGGTGAAGGAAGCAGAAGAGAGCAGAGGAGGGGCTGAGAGGTGTGGACCAGGGGCACTCAGCTTCTGCCTGGCCCTCCGGGGGCTCGAGAGCCAGGATGGTACCAGGGAGTTGGCTCCACCTTGAGACAAGGGGGTTATGGTTTTGTGCTTCCGCATCTGCAGGCCATTAGCTGCCTTCAGGCAGAGGGCTGGGCCTTGCAACCTCCCAGGTGTCTCCAGGTGTGGCAGTTTCCATGGCAGAGGTGACAGTCCAGAGAAAGCCACGACCATGCATTGAGGTTCCCTGAAACACTTGTAGCAGCTGGGTGCACCTGCTGGTCAAGGAGACCTGGGCATGGCACCAGCAGCCCCCACTACGCTCTGTCTCCTTGCAATGTAATAGTCAGATTCTCTCCGGACTGCGTTCAAGGATCCCTATTGGGAGGTGCACTCTCCTTAGGGACTGTTCTGCCTCTTGTCCATCCCTCCTAAAGGGTGATGGCTGCCAGGTGGGTGTGTGGAGACAGGTGCTGTGTCTTCAAGGCAGTGGAAGAGGGGACTTTGAATACCCATGGAATCAGCAGGATGACGATGGCCTGAGCTTATGTGGCCGCTGGAATCTGCTCCCTGCTGCGGAGGGGTGAGCAGCCCCTTTTGCTTTTTAGGGATATCTTTAGTACTCATTGCTGCAGCCTGTGGCCTGGCCATTTGCCCATGGTTGCGAGGTCCCCATGCATGGGACTTCTTCATCCTGACTCCAGGCTTCAGTTCACCCATCAGACCTTAAAGCATCTTCTGCCCTATCTTGCCCCGGGCTTCTTGTTGCCAAAAGCCAAGGGCACTGCCTCAAGCTTATCTTCCCAGACACTGTTTACTGCTGCTACCCTGTTGCCCACGACACTTCCAAAGTGACCATTGTTGTCATCTCCTGCCACGTCCTGGAAGGCAAGCCACCAAATCCCATGCACCATTCCCACAGCCCAACAACCTTCCCGACTCTACTCTCTGGAATCTAAAGAGTCTGCCTGCTTCTGGGTTTTTGTTCAGGCGGGAAAGTTCAAGCCCCATGCCCGTGAACATTCATCTTTCATTTCTCTTCCACCTTCCCTGGGAAGGTAGTGTGGATACTGAGGTGAGCCTTCTTCGTCTTTCTAGAATCCATGGGGCGCAAAAGGTAGACTCCCCCTTCCTCTGTTCTGGGGAAACTCCTCCCTCCCCAGACGACATTGCTTTCCCCTTCTCTGTGGGATTATAATGGCAGAGAGAGTTGGGATGAAAATGCTTAACTCACAAGGGGGTGTACATCGAGAGGTAGTTACAGTGCCCCTGTGTTTATTGCGGCATTAGTCACAAAAGCCAAAGGTAGCAGCAACCCCGGTGCCCATGACGCATGAATGGAGGGGCAACGTGTGGTGTATACAGCGAATGTTGTTTAGCCTTGGAAAGAGGAAAAATCCTGGCCGGGCATGGTGGTTCATGCCTGTAATCCTAAATATTTTGAGAGATCAAGGAAGGAGGATTGCTTCAGGCCAGGAGTTCAAGACCAGCCAGGGCAACTTAGGGAGACCAGATGTCTACAAAAATTTTAAAAATTAGCTGAGCATGGTGGTGCACATCTGTAGTCCCAGCTACTTGGGAGGCTGAGGTGGGAGGATGGAGGATCACTTGACCCTGGAGTTCAAGGCTGCAGTGATTGCACTCCAGCGTGGTGGCAGAGCAAAAGTCCATTTTAAAAAGAGAGAGAGAGAGAGAAATCCTGTCGCATGGATGCACCTGGAGGACATCACACCTAGTATAATAGGCCAGTCACCAAAAGACAACTCCTGTGTGATTCTACTTCCATGAGGAAGTAGAGTAGTCAGTTTCATAAAGGCAGAAAGTAGAATGATGTTTGTCAGGGGCTAGGAGGAGGGAAAATGGGGATTTGTTGTTTATTGGGTATGAGAACGTTCTGAAGATTGGCACAACAACGTGAATATATTGAACATGACTGCACTGTACACTTAAAGATGACGGAGATAGTCCAGGGACAGTGGCTCATGCCTATAATCCCAACACTTTGGGAGGCAGAGGCAGGAGGATTACTTGAGGCCAGGAGTTTGAGATCAGCCTGGGCAATATAGCAAGACCCCATCCTTACAAAAAAATTAAAAAATTAACCAGCATGGTGGCTCATGCTTGTAGTCCCAGCTACTTACAAGGCTGAAGCGAGAGGACTGCTTGAACCCGGGAGTTCGAGACGGCAGTGAGCTATAATCAGGACACTGCACGCCACCAAGGTGACACAGTGAGACCCTGTCTCTAAAATAAACATAAAAATAAAAAAGGTTAAGGTGGCAAAAATTTAAGTCGTGTATTTTACCACAATTAAAAATAAAAAGTGGGCTGGGTGCAGTGGCTCACGCTTATAATCCCAGCACTTTGGGAGGCCAAGGCGGGCAGATCACCTGAGGTCAGGAGTTTGAGATAAGCCTGGCCTCTACTAAACATAGAAAAATTAGCCGGCATGGTGGCAGGCACCTATGATCCCAGCTACTCGGGAGGCTTAGGCATGAGAATTGCTTGAACCCGAGAGGCAGAGATTGCAGTGAGCCGAGATCATACGACTGCTCTCCAGCCTGGGTGACAGAGCAAGACTCCATCTCAAAAGAAAAAAAAAATTCATCTGTTACAAATGCAGATGTCTGGTTCAGGGAGGGTGAACTAATACATTTGTCCATTCTTTATATGAATTATTCTATTTCATCAGCTCCTGTTCCTTTGCAGAGAATAGGACCCCAAAAGGGAAGAGAATATTTTCATGAAGGAAAAATGCAACCAGGAATAGTCCCACCTAGAACCCCTATCAGACAAATATGTCCAGCCTGGATAGGATTTTATAGACAGGGGACAATTCTATTTACAAAGTTTGGGAGACAGAGTCATGGGGCAAGAAAGGTGGAGGTTGGACAAGCTGGCTTCTACATGGGTGTTGCAGTTTGTCTTGCTTGCAGGCATGGTGATCTTTGTATTCATCCATAAAGCTTACTTGGAATTGCTGGGGCCAGAAGTCCTAGAGAATTAAAAAAAAAATTTTTTTAATGGGCAATGTGATGCCTCTTTTGTATATTACAGAACATTCCTAGTGGGGCCTGGCTCAGCACCCTGTAAACCCATTAATATTCCTGTGGTGGAGTGTATAAATATTCACAGTGACTGAGGTAATGAAGACTATAAATAGCATCATGTCAGTTCCGGCCAGGGTTTGCTGCCAATTAAGTCTCCCCGCCCTGCACCCCCAAAAAGGATTTCTGGATTTCAGAGCCTTCTGGAAATGAAAATGGTAGCTTAGGGATTGTGGACCTGTATGAATTTTGTACCATCTAGAGACTGTAAATGAACAGAGACAGAAGGTAGGAAGGAACCAGCAGGATGAGGTCAACTAATTCAACACCGATTTTATTTTTTTAAAAAATGGAGGTGACTGGCCCACGGTTGCTCTGCTGATCATTGGTGGAGCTAAAGTCAGACAGAGTCTCCTACCCTCAGCCCAGCTCCTCCAGCAGGAGGTAACAGGAACCTCCAGACCCAGAGTCCATGAAGTTGAACTCCTCTTTCCTTCCTAGTTCCCTGAAAAAGTGAGCCCTGCCTTTGGGAATGCCCCCTTACGGCTAGGACACTGTGTGGTGTGCCCTGCGATGGGCTGTTCTGTTGTCCCTGGGAGAGGCATCTGCGGAAGATATTGTCCCAAGGGTTCATGCACTTAGCTCAAGGCCTTGCATACAGATGGCACTCAGCGAATGTTTCAGGAACTGCGAAATTTATTTAGTTATTTATCACCTGTAGACCCATCAAGATAAGGATGGTAATCGAAGGGCTATATGTGAGACAGCCACAAGGAGCAGAGAAAGAAAAGATCTTGCCCTCCATTGCAGAATCTGAGCTAATGGCAAGGAAGGCAAACGCTACTTTATTTTTGAACAATGAGTATTAATGGTCATTGGAAAATGATGACTAAGCCATGGGCCTGACCCCTCCCCAGCCCTCTCGGTACTTGTTGGATGAGTAAGTGAGTCCATGAGTATTAGGAGTCACTTGTCAGAACTCCGTTATAAAAGGCGCAATCCCAGCTGAATCTGAAGTAAGCAAAAATGCCTATTTGACTTATTTTGCTTGATACAATTGAAAAGTCCAAGGGTAGACGCCTTCAGGCATGTCTAAATCCAGGTTTGCAAATGATTGCTGGGGAGTCTGCCCCTTCCCTTCTCTCAGAGCTGCTCTCCTCCATGCTGGCTTCTTTCCGAGGTGAGCTCCGCAGGTGTGGCGACCATGGCCGCAGCAGGCTCAGGTCCCTCCCGCTGAGCAGCCCTCACGAGAAAGTAACTCATATGGCCCAAGAAGGTGACAGGTGGTCACATGCCCACGCCCGGATACTGTGGTGAGCATGGTGCACCCTGAAAGGTAGTTCCTGGGTGGACTGTACGACATGGAGCCCTATGGAAGCTCTTGAGGGCATGAGCTTCCATCCAAAGTGAGGACCATTTCTCCCTCCAAGGTGTGACTACAGCTAGTGCTCGACTTATGACCACGATTGGGACAGGCAGACCGGTCGTAACACAATTTGGTCGTAAGTTGAGTAGGCTATATGTGCAGTTGAAATGGTGCACGCGGAGATGGTAGTGCTGCCGGAAGCTGGTCCGCACTGTCGTACGCCCAGCTGGGCAACGTGTGCGCTGCCAGACGCGGAGCCGTCGTGGCTAGCGATTGTGGTCGTAAAGTCGAATGGTCTTTCAGTTGCATAGGTCGTAAGTCGATCAATACCTGTACAGCCTGCAGGGCCTCTGCGGACTCTTAACAGCCTAGGTGGGAGGGGGCTCCTCACAGTCCGACCTCAGTGTTGTGGGAAGATTACCACTCTTCTTTCCCTTTCTTTTTTTTCCTTTTTGAGACAGAGTCTCCCTCCTTCACCCAGGCTGGAGTGCAGTGGTTCCACCACGGCTCACTGCAGCCTCCACCTTCCCAGGCTCAAGCAATTCTCCCACCTCAGCCTCCCAAGTAGCTGGCACCACAAGTGTGTGCCACCACGAGTGGCTTATTTTTGTTATTTTTGTAAAGACGAGGTGTGGCATGTTGTCCAGGCTCACCATTCCTTCCTGTCTTTTTATTATTTTTTAAAGACAGAGACAGGCCGTATGCAACAGCTCACACCTGTAATCCCAGCACTTTGGGAAGCCGAGGCGGGTGGATCGCTTGAGCTCAGGAGGTCAAGACCAGCCTGGGCAACATGGTGAAACTCTGTCTCTACCAAAAATTAGCCAGGCGTGGTGGCGCACATCTGTGGTCCCAGCTACTCGGGAGGCTGAAGAGGGAGAATCTCTGAAGCCCAGGAGGCAGAGGTTGCAGTGAGCCAAATTGCTCCACTGCACTTTGGCCTGGGAGACAGAGCAAGACCTCGAAAGAAAGAGAGAAAGAGAGAGAGAAAGAAAGAAGGAAAGAAAGAAAAGAGAGACGGGGTCTCGCTGTCTTGCCCAGGTTGATCTTGAACTCCTGGTCTCAAGTGATCATCTTCCTGCCTTGGACTCCCAACGTGTTGGGATTACAGGAGTGAGTGACCCTCATTTCCATTCTTTCTCTATGAAACACTGGTCATGTGAAGGGAGAAGCTGCAACCCTGGGGAGTGTGGGCAGAGGTACAGGGAGCCAGGCAGCAGCATTGTCAGACAGCGTTCTCTGAGATCCTGAGAGGTAAGCATTTGAGCTCCCTCAGCCTCTACTCCATCAGTGCAGAGGTCCCATCATCGTCTCACTGAAGACCGAGGGCACAGCAGGCCTCCAAGGGACAACCATGGGTTCCTTCTCACCCTCATGCTCTCCCCTCCCCTTGGTGCTGTAAGACTGAAGTGTTCTCGGGGAATAGGGGTAGATCCTCCGTTTTCCTATAAATCTGCTTGGTTTGGGAGATACTTACATTCTCCATATCTTTGAGGCATTAACTATATAATAAAGTAGCTTTTAATAAAGGATATCAGTGCTTTGAATACGTGACTCTACATTTATAATAAAAGTAGAAACAGAAAATGAAGGCACTGAGCAAAAGAAGCAAATTTAACCACAAAGTGAAAGAGCTGTTCATCTATGCTGGTTTCCCTATACGGTCATTAGGGTTAGCTCAGAGCTTCCTAGTAGGCCGAGTATAAAAGGAAATAAGATCTTTACAAATTCTTTGTATCATAAAGGTAGAAATATACCAATTTTGAAAAGCATACTTTTTTCTTGGCATTAAGTTCTGAAAGAAATATATCATGTGGGATAATTTATAAGACAAAATGTGAGTAGCAACATTCTCAACCGTGTTCCCACAGTTGTAGATTCCCCTGCCCAAACCCCGTAATACACCTTGTGACTACCCTCTATAATAGGGGAGGGAAAAATGCTAATTTTAAGTATTAACATCCCACTTCCCTGGGGTAGGCAATACCATATGTGTCTAAACATAAAGCAAACCATGAAAATAAGGTAATCTCACAGTTTCTCAGCAAGAACATCCCCAAAAATGCTTTTTGGCCACTTGAATACATAAACTTTTAGGGATATAGATTAAATAGTCTTACATGTATCATTAGATTTCATAATTTAATTACACACACTTGAAATCACATATTATATAAAATAATATTCAGAAATGTTCATACGGTAATCTGTTAATGGCAAAATAATACATAAAAATATTGCACTTTTCCCATTGACCTTTTGCAAAAACAGTGGTATTCTAATGGGAGTCATTTTTTATGTTGTCAAAGTGTTTTTTTTTTTTTTTTTGTTATTGTTATTTGTTTGAGATGGAGTCTCGCTCTGTTGCCCAGGTTAGAGTGCAATGACGTGGTATCAGCTCACTGCAACCTCCGCCTCCCAGGTACAAGCGATTATCCTGCCTCAGGCTGCCGAGTAGCTGGGATTGCAGGCACTTGCCACCACACCTGGCTAATTTTTGTGTTTTTAGTACAGATGGGGTCTCACCATCTGGGTCACTTTGTAACCCCAAAGTGCTCGGATTACAGGCATGAGCCACCGCGCCCGGCCTGCGTTGTAGAATTTTTAGAGAATAACAACTTCACTTCCAGCCCATGGTGGAAGAAATGTCCTTTTTTGAATCCATGTATAATGTGCTCACTGGTAATTGCATCCCAAGCCCCAAATACTCATTTGTATGGCATTAGAGCAGTTCCCTCATCCTCACCCCATTTATCTGATAGAGGGGGCATATTTGTGATCACTTCCTTATGAAGACCCGTCATACAGCTTTTAAAAATAACCTTAGGCCAGCAAGGTGGTCATTCCCTGCCAGTGTGTCCTCCCCAAATAGGACTTTGTGGTTCAAAATACAGTACAGTCTTGACAGAACACCCTGTAACACAAGAACTTTTACAGGGCAGGATTACGTTGTGCCTGTAATCCCAGCTACCTGGGAGGCTGAGGCAGGAGAATTGCTTGAACCCGGGAGGTGGAGGTGGCAGTGGGCCGAGGTCACACCGTTGCACTCCAGCCTGGGTGGAGGACAAGAGCAACACTCTGTCTCAAAAACAAAAAAAAGCTTAAAGGATGTCAAACATTTGCAATTGGGAGGTCATTCTTTTGGGAATTGAGATTAAATTCCACGGATTCCTTTATGCCTTATTTAAACAAGTAACTAAGCATCTAAAACCAGAATTGATTGTGGTCATTCCCGGCCCATGTGTCCTCCCCAAACAGGACTTTGTGGTTCAAAATACAGTACAGTCATTGACAGAACACCCTGTAACACAAGAACTTTTACAGGGCAGGGTTACGTTGAGACATCTGCTTAGTTCTGTTGTATGATGGCCAAGTGCTTAAGCTGTCCATAATGCACCCAACCCTGCAGCTTGTCCAGGTTAGAAAAGGGATGCCTTAGAAGAGGGGTGCTCCCCTGGGGAGACGGAGAGCTGAGTGTGCTTTGCCAGGTGCATGATCTGTTCTTTTTTTTTTTTTTGATACGGAGTTTCACTCTTGTCACCCAGGTTGGAGTACAATGGCTCGATCTTGGCTCACTGCAACCTCTGCCTTCCTGGTTCAAGCGATTCTCCTGCCTCAGCCTCCCAAATAGCTGAGATTACAGGTGCCCGTCACCACGTCCAGCTAATTTTTGTATGTTTAGTAGAGATAGGGTTTCTCCATGTTGGCCAGGCTGGTCTTGAACTGACCTCAGGTGATCCAGCTGCCTTGGGCTCCCAAAGTGCTGGGATTACAGATGTGAGCCACTGCGCCCCGCCCAGGTGCATGGTCTTGAATAGGTCATTTACTTCCTTGGGCCTTGGTTTTCTTATGGAAGAAATGAGGGGTTTAGGCTAAATTAGAGAAGGATTTTGGGGAGCACAACAGGGGCATGGGGATGGCATCACGTACTGGGGGTTCTCTAGTGCCCTCTTCTCATTTCTGTCAACAGAATATAATTCTTCTTTGATCTACTTTATATAAAGGAATTCCAGGTAACATTTCCTTTGAAGTAAAGATCCCTTTTTTTAATTTAAAAAAAAAAAAAAACAGAGGAGCAGCTTGTTATTGAGGTTTGCATGCTCTGGAGTTCTCTGACTTCAAAGCCATTGAGGTCATAGTTGTCTTCCTATTGATGGCTAATGAGGACATGATGCGCGTGGTGATTTGTGGGTAGACGCTGCCTGGGAGCTGTGAGCTGCACCATATGGCAGCACAGACGCTGCAGATCCCACCATAAAGGGCCGTTTAGCTGGAAGCCCCTCATCCCAGCAAAGCTGCTTGGAATTTTATCAGATAGAAGCGAAGGACAAGACGTGGTTCTCCAATGTTGCAACATACTTGAGTCACTTGGGGAGTTTTTAAGACTTCTGATATCCAGGCCATTCCTTATGCTAATCAAGTCAAACTCTGGAGGTGGGATCCAAGCATCAGTAATTTGTAACTCTCCCCATGCGAGGCCTAATGTGCTGTCAAGTTTAAGAATAAGTGCCACTGGTAAAGCCACTTGGAAAACAGTATGGCAATCCCTCAAACAATTAAAAATGGAATTACCATAAGATCCAGCCATTTCACTTCTGGGTATATACCCAAAAGAATTGAATGCAGGTTCTCAAAGAGATATTTGTGTATCCATGTTCATAGCAATATTATTCACAACAGCCATAAGGTGGGAGCAACCCAAACGTCTATCAACAGATGAAGAATAGACAAAATTGTGTTGTGTACATACAAAAGAATATTGTTCAGGCTTAAAAAGGCAGGACATTCTGAGACGTGCTGCAGCATGGATGAACCTTGAGAGCATTATGTGTTGGAGATGAATGCTCGGTGCTGCAAAGAAAAATTAGCACTGAGACAAAGGATTTGTGAAATAAGCCAGACACAGAAGGACAGATACTGTAAAATACCACTTAAACATTTTTTCTTTTTAAATTCTCCGCAGGGCAAGTTGTACACAGCTCCACTTAGATGAGGTGTCTAGAGTAGTCAACTTCATAGAAACAGAAAGCCAGAATAGTGGCTGCCAGCGGCTGCCGGGAGAGAATGGAGACTGACTGTTCAACGGGTATGGAGTTTCAATTTTGCAAGTTGAAAAGAGTTCTGGAGATTGGTTGCACACCAATGTGAACGCACTTAACACTACTGAAGCGTGCACTTAAAAATGGTTGAAATGGGACATTTTATGTTAGGTGTATTTTACCACAGTTAATACAATAACCTGAAAAGAGCAAGTGGCATCATGAATGTTTTGCTGGGGAAACTGAGGTCTGTGGGCCAGCGGCATCACGTCTCCTTGGAGATGGTCACACACGCAGCATCTGAGGCCTGGCCCAGACCTGCTGAGTCAGCACTCGCATTTTTTAACAAGAAAACTCCAGGTGGTTCGTGTACTCACTCAATTTTGAGAAGTACTAGTTGTAATAAACCAAATATTAGACTAAGGTTTAGAAGATTAGAAGATGTAGCAGACATTGTTGTTTGCCTACCCAGCATTCATTTCTTCTCTTCTTCCTTCCTTCTTAGAGAAACTGACATTCTGTGAGTAGCCTCACGTTTCAGAGGGGGCTCACCTCATCCACGCCCCCATAACCCCATAGCAGTCCCACTCCCCTGGCCAGTGATTGCTTTACAGGTGGACATGTTGCCCAGTTCTGGCCAATGAAACTGAAGGAAGTTCTGCTGGAGAGTTTCTGGGAGAGGTTGCCTCCCCTGAAGGACACCCAAGAAGAAAAAGGCTTCTTCTTCCTTTGGAAGTTTTTTTCTTCTTTTTCTTCCTTTTTTTTTTTGAGATGGAGTCTCTCTCTGTTGCCCAGGCTGGAGTGCAGTGGCATGATCTTGGCTCAATGCAACCTCCACCTCCCAGGTTCAAGTGATTCTCCTGCCTCAGCCTTTCAAGTAGCTGGGATTACAGGTGCATGCCACCACGCACAGCTAAGTTTTGTGTTTTCAGTGGAGACAGGGTTTTACCATGTTGGCCAGGCTGGTCTTGAACCGCTGACCTCCAGTGTTCCAACCATCTTGGCCTCCCAAAGTGCTGGGATTACAAGCATGAAGCACCACAGCCAGCCCCTTTGGAAGTCTGCACATTGGAATGGGACCCCAGCAAAATCTTGGGACCTTGGGAGCAGCTAGCCTGGCCCTTGTTCACACAGTCATTGACTGATAAGATCCTGGGTCCACCTCATCAAAGGATTTCTTGTTACGTGAGATTAGAAATGTATTTACTGTTTCAGACCATGTGAGGCAGGATTTTCCATTACTTATAGCCCAGGGTTTCTATGCTATTAACCCGATGTCCATGCTATTGACATCCAGGGCCAGATAATTCTTTGTTGTGGGGCGGTCGTGTACATGGCAGAATGCTTAGCCGTGTCCTCGTCCTCTGCCCATTAGAGCCAATAGTCCTTCTGCCTCTCCCAGGTGTGACAACTCAAGTGCCTCTGGACATTGCCAACGTTGCCTGGGGAGGTGGGGGCAATGGCCCCAGTTGAGCACCGCTGTTGCAGCCAAAGGTGTTGTAAAGAACGTGAAGACCTTTTTATTCTGGCCCCCGCTGTTGCTGGGGAGCCTCAGGAAGGCAAAAATTGCTGCCTATGTCCCCGCCCCAGACATGGTGCAAGGATCAAAGTGAGATCAGGTGTGTGAGAAAAGCAAACACCCTCAAGGTGTTACTAACCATTACCCGTCTTTGATGCTGCTGGTGCATTGATAGCAATGTTGTAGTTTCCATTTATTCTTAGAAGATTTCATAGGCAGAGATGTTGAACTTAACAGATGGCCAGCATGGATAGTGAATGGAATTTTCCCTCAGCAAAGGCGGAGCAGCTCATGAGACTTTCAGGCTTTTCCTTGCTCAGAAATTCTGGATTCTCACTCAATTCATCAATGCTAATTCTCAATCCCAAATTCATCGTCCCATAAAGCCATGGATGCTGAGGCGTTCCTCTGTTCACACCTGAGATACACACCATCTGTGTGAAACAAACACATTTTCACAGATGAAGAGAGAGTTTCCTAATTAGCTGCTGAAGAGAGACTAATGCCCTCAGCTCACACATCTGTGGATTTAAGACCCACAGAGTCAGGGGACCCTGAACAAACTCTCATGTCTTTTGCTCCCCTTCCTAGGCCACTTTTCTTTTCTTTTTTTTTTTTTTTTTTTTGAGACAGAGTCTCACTCTCACCCAGGCTGAAGTGCAATGGAGCGATCTCAGATCACTGCAATCTCCGCCTCCTGGGTTCAAGTGATTCTCCTGCCTCAGCCTCCTGAGTAGCTGGGATTACAGGCACGTGCCACCACGCCTGGCTAATTTTTCGTATAACAGGGTTTTATCATGTTAGCTAGGATGGTCGCCGTCTCCTGACCTCATGATCTGCCCGCCTGGGCCTTCCAAAGTGCTGGGATTACAGACGTGATCCACTGTGTCTGGCCCAAGGCCACTTTTCTCAGGAGCCCCCTGACTTCCAAAATCAGTGCCTTTGGATCTCTCTCTTCTGGGAGAGTTCAGTGTCTTCTGAAGGGTTCCAAAATGTCCTTCGCAGTAAGAAGGCGTACACAAGGAGCTCAACTTTATAGAAAGATGGAGGAGAATTGGGAGAGTGGCACTGGAGAGGGGACAGGGCTGTGAAAGGGAGGTGCCGGATGCACCTGATCGTTTATATCATCGAATGCTTGCCATGTGTTCGGCAGTGGGGCCGGTGTGAGAGGTAGGAACAAAGGCCATTAGGAGGCTGCTACAGCCTTTGGGGGCCTCATTATCTACTGGGGAACGTGTGGAGGACTTTGGGTCATTCCTGTAACATAGTCCCATATTATGATATGGGGTACCTGTCCCCAAGAACAGGATAACTGTCTCAATTTTGGTTCCCCCATCCCCACACCTGCACCCCATGAGCTTTAGGGACATTGACTCCCTTGCTGAACCCAGAGGTAGAACACACATAACAGACCATAATTTTTGTTTTAGGGATTGGCACATTACAATTTGAACCAGAGAAGGCATTTATTGGGGGCCTCTACAAAAAGACAGCTTTGTGTTTCTTTGGGGGAAAGGGGTGTGCCTTGCAAAAGCGATGTTGCAGCCCAGTTACTTCCACAAAGGAGTTAAGCCGAGGACTGAGCCGATTTACAGAGGAAGGGTGAGTTGAGAGAGCTCCTGGGAAATCAGGCTGGAGCCTTGCTCAAGTCACGTCTGATCTACCTCTGGGCTTTTCAGTAGCATGTGCTAATAACACCTCCTTATTGTGTAAACTGATTTACACTGGGTTTTCTGTTACTTTCATCGTAAACTGTCCAAACTGACACAGAATTTTGTGCCAGGAAGGGAATGCTACAAGGAACAAACCTTAAATGTGGGTTGGTTGAGAAGCAATGTTCAGGCAGACAGCAGCAAAGATGGCTCTGTGAAACTAGGAAGGTGGCAGCGGGTGCGATGGATCACGCCTGTAATCCCAGCACTTTGGGAGACCGAGGTGGGCAGATCACTTGAGGGCCGGAGTCTGAGACCAGCCTGGTCAACATGGTGAAAGCTCATCTCTACTAAAAATACAAACATTAGCTGGGCATGGTGGTGTGTGCTTGTAATCTCAGCTACTTGCGAGGCTGAAAAAGGAGAATCGATTTAACCCAGGAGGCAGAGGTTGCAGTGAACTGAGATCATGTCATTGTACTCCAGCCTGGGGAACAAGAGCGAAACTTCATCTCAAAAACAAAACAAAACAAACAAACAGACAAAGAACAACTAGAAAGATGGCAACCCTCATTTAACAAAATGGATGGCCAGTCGTGCTGGGATGCAGACCTAATACTTATGAAGCCCATAATATTTTGAGATCTTCCGGGAAATATTCAGGATGTTGGCTACCTCTGGCAGTCTTCATTAAGGTCCTAGGAGACTCCACTCCTGGGAGATAGTGGTCCATTTGAAAGTGGAGAGGGATGAAAATAGTTTTGCTAAGAAAGAGTCTTTTTGCCTGGGGCCTGCAATCCAAAGTTGCAGGAAATCGATGAGCAACTCCTGCTGGTCAGGAAAGCTGCTTTATCTGGCTAAAGTTGGAGCACAAGCAGCAAAGGAGGTGACGTCAGCAAAAGCCACCTTCTCTTCCTCCTTTTGAGGTGGAGTTGGTGAGGCCGGCAAGTGCTGGAGCAGCCCTTTCACCACCATGAGGGGAGCCAAGCAGGAATAAAGCCAACCGGAGAATCCCCGAGGAGGGGAGCCGCGACCCATTCCCATCTCTGGGCTTTGGATTTCTAGAATGTGTTCTTTACGATTTGAGCCAGTTTGAAGTTTCTAGAAAGTTTACACTATACAGAATGTGATGAACACTGAAATAAAAGTCTGACGAAAGTGTTGGGTGGTTAAGAGAGAAGGTGGATTGATTAGCTAAGAGAGGCAGGTTGTTGCTTTAGGTATTTAGGGTAGGTGAGTTGGAAAGATCCTGCTGCAGTTCTTAATATGAGGCACACCCTTTTCGTGGAAATGTATTCGATTCATTTGTGGCCATCATTATGCTTCTCTTCGTCCATCCAGGTAGAAATGCATGTGTGAAGGCCTTAGTGAAGCCCGGTGCACCTGCATTTAGCAGACCCCAGGAAATGCTGGGTGATGGAAGGAATTCTGCCACCTGTTGCCCCAGTCGTTTGGTGGGCTGAGGGGGTTCCCCAGTGTCCACACACACTGGGAGCAGTCAGGTATCTGCTAATCCTCCTCTCTCCTCACTGCTGTCACAGGAGATGGACCACATGTCTCCCAGGCTGAGAGCCTTCCTCTCCGAACCTATTGGAGAAAAGGATGTCTGCTGGGTGGATGGCATCAGCCATGAGCTCGCGATCAATTTGGTCACCAAAGGTATCAACAAGGTAATTCATTTTTTCTTACTTCTCTGATTTCTCTTCCCTACCTCTTTTCCCCCAATCCTGAGAGATGGCAGTTCCTGCCATGTGTCCCTGTGAAGGGCCATTAGAGAGCAAAGCTGCCACTTGGCAGGGTGCCACATTCTTTCATGCTACTGAACCCACATGCTTGAGCAGCCTCAAGGGCCTGCAGATGATGAGCACATACCGTAGAATGGCTTCAGCTCAGAGCAGCTGGGCTGGGCATGATTCACTTGGTGTTCAAACACTCAGGGTCAACAGAAGCAGGTCAGCCGCCGGGGTCTGAGACAGAGCTGTCAGGATGTGTGATTTAGGTGCACTCCACATCCCCCTGAAGGGACCCATGGTGTCTTGCTCGCCCCTGCCAGGGCACCAGACTGGCAATGGCAGGTGGAGAAACAGCACCCTGGGGTCTACACCAGAGTGAGTTCATCTATCATGTCATTCCCGGCCCAAGAGTGACCTCAAGGATATCCAGTGGAATTGGAATATTCTTTTCTATGTCATTGTTTGTTTTTATGGGGCTTTTAAAAAGTGACTTGGAGCCTCAGACGAGACAGTCCCAAAGACAACGCGAAGACACTGAGCACAGACCAGGCAGGCTGTGACCTCTCAGAGCATGGCACACTCACTCAGCAGAGGCACCAACTAGAGCTATGCCCCTTGGTGCCCCAAGTCAGCGCACTCCACCAGGCAAGGACAGTGTCACAGAAACACCCAAAGAGGCTGGGAACTGCTGCACGTATGGCTGATGACTAGTTTGGTTTGCATCTAAATCTGAACCATGGGACCCATAGTTTTCTGATTACCCCACTGCTCTGCACTAAATATTCAGAATAACACCCCAATCTGAGAGCCAGTTTAATGTCCAGTAGACGGTATCATCAGAAATGGAAGCTCCCCTATTGGGTAGATTGGATTCTTTCTTCCCAGATGAAGGAGGCAGAACCATTCCCTAGGGAACAAATTTAAAAAAAAAATTTTTTTTTGTTTTTATTATTAATTAATTAATTAATTTGAGACAGGATCTCACTCTGGTGCTCAGGCTGAGTGCTGTGGTGCCATCTCGGCTCACTGCAAACTCTGCCTCCCAGTTTCACGCGATCCTCTCACCTCAGCCTCCCGAGTAGCTGGGACTACAGGTGTGTGCCACCACGCCTGGCTAGTTTTTTCTATTTTTTGTAGAGACAGGGTTTTGGCATGTTGCTCAGGCTGGTCTCAAACTCCTGGACTCAAATGATCCACCTACCCCGACCTCTCAAAGTGCTGGGAACCACCACGCCTGGCGAAAAATTCTTTAAAAAAAGCAATCATTGTTTCTTTTACTTTCCTATTGTGATGTAACATACCTAGGGGAATATGTGTTGATATAAAGGGCTCAGATCAATGAATTTTTTACCCATATATGTACACCCATATACCCACTACACAGATCCAGCAATCAGATGTCTTCAAAATTCCAGATGATTCTCTTGTGCCTCTTCTTGGCCAAGGCCATCCCCTGTCCTTAGACGGAACCACTCTTCTGATATAGAACGCCGTTGATTAAATGTGTCCCTAATTGTGGGGTTTTGTTGTTGATGCTCAGCTCTACTCATTGTTTTAAAAATCTTTTTATTAAAGTATAATTGACATACGTACTGTAAATTTCACCCTTTTTAGTACATCGTTCTACGAGTTTTGACAAATGCATGCGGTCATGCAGCTGCTACCATAGTCAAGACACCGAGCAATCCCATTACTCAAAATACGCATTTCCTTGTGCTCTTCATAGTCACCAGCCTCAGTCCCTGGCAACCACTGATTTATTTTCTGTCTCTCTGGTGTTGCCTTTTCCAGTTTAAGTCTGTGTGTGTGTGTGAATAGCTTAACTGTGTTTTAAATGAGGATTATAGGTGGGTGGGTTTTAGAAGAAAAAATGAATGAATAATGGGAAAATGTCAGGCATCTGAGAACTTGTCTGTAGAGTCAGGGCTGTGGGGATGGTTTGTCTGTGTGCAGCCGGGTCCCTGGAGATGTGCCGCTCTTGTGTCCATGACCTTCTGTGCAATGAGCACTTTCCTAGAGCTGCTAATTCCAGGCACTGGCACTGGGCTCTCACCTGTATCCTTCGCTTTGAGCCACCCACGCCTGTGATTGAGATGAGGGTCTCTCTCTCCACTTTACCAATGAGGAGACAAGGGCTCCAGGGAGTAGTGCCTTGTCTGGTCCCAGGTGAGGACTGGAGCAGCCATGGATTGTACTGTCACAAATTGCACCTGAAGATCCATGGTCAAGTGGTTACACCCGGCAGGGAGGAGGCTTAGACTAAATTTGGTGGTGAGACCCCGCATCAGGGTCTGGAGTCTGGCTGGGCCTGTAATGAGACCCAGGAGGAGACCCAGCTCTGGCTCCTCCAAGATGGGCAAATGCTTCAGGGTGAGGACCCATCTGAAGTCAGGGCCAGCAATGACAGTATCCCCAGCAGGGAGATCGTGGCAGGACAGGGGTCTCAGATTTAGATAAAGATGCTGGTTCTTGGTGGTTTTCATTTTGTTTTGTTTTTGTTTTGAGACAGAGTCTCAGTGTATCACCCATGGTGGAGTGCAGTGATGTAATCTCAGCTCACTGCAACCTCCTCATCCTGAGCTCAGCCTCCAACCTCAGCCTCCCAAGTAGCTAGGATTAGAGGCACACACCACCATGCCCAGTTAATTTTGTGTGTTTTTGTAGAGACAGGGTTTTGCCACATTGTCCAGGCTGGTCTCATCTCCTGGGCTCAAGTGATCCTCCCAAAACAAAGCGCTGGGATTACAGGCATGAGCCACCACACCTAGCCTCTTATATTTTCATACTTTGCCTGCAGGGGACCTAATCCTGGCAGAGGGAGAGACACCTTCCTGGGGCTCAAGCAACCTCCTGCCTTGCTGGCTTCTGCCAAAATGCAGCCATCACCCTCCCCTGCTCCCCATCCCACCCCAGGCTGGGGCCCAGCCTTAGTTTCCTTGCTGTGCACAAAGCCACCTTGGGTTCCACCCTTGCTTGTGACAGCATACCTGGCCTGGTTTTATGAGCTCCATTCTTTCAGCCCTTTCTGCACCCTCTCTGGGTGCAGAGCACCTGCTGGGATGCAGGCCCGTGGGCCACCCTCACACCTGCCTCCCTGGGCTCCTCACTCAGCCATCAGGTCTCTCCAAAGACCCCAGTGTGCTGGATGCCCTGGGGGAGATGAGACACCAGCGCCCTCCCCTCTCTGATTTATCTGGGTGTCCTATTACTTCTCTGGGGGGCCCCTTCTCAAACTCTCACCAGCCCCTACGTCGGGTACCTTCTCCTCCGTTCCTCCTCCTGCACAGGTCTTTCAGTGTTTTTTGTTTTGTTTTGTTTTTGGTTTTGTTTTTGAGATGGAGTCTCACTCTGTCACCCAGGCTGGAGTGTAATGGTGCAATCTTGGCTCACTGCAACCTCCGCCTCCTGGGTTCAAGCGATTCTCCTGCCTCAGCCTCCTGAGTAGCTGGGACTACAGGTGCGTGCCGCCTTGCCCGGCTCATTTTTGTGTTTTTAGTAGAGATGGTGTTTCACCATCTTGGCCAGGCTGGTCTTGAACTCCTGGCCTTGTGATCCACCCGCCTCGGCCTCTCAAAGTGCTGGAATTACAGGCGTGAGCCACTGTGTCTGGCCTCTTTCAACTTTTTTTAACAGAAGACATGGGGTGCTGGGAGGGGACTGTTCTTACTGCCTGTCCCCGTTTTCCCCAGAGCTTTGGCTTATGCCATGAACTGGTCTCTGGCTCCCAGTTTAAGTCAGGACTTTCAAAACTATTGATTCTGCCACTGATCTACCTAAGCCTCTTCAGAAGCTTAAAAGCCATATGTGTTGGCCCTTTCTTTTCTTTTCTTTTTTTTTCGTAACTGCCCTTCCAGGGGGCAGTCATTTGTGGCCTGAGCATCTAGATCCAGACAGCAGCCGCAGGTACCTGTGCCCTTGTCTGAACTGAGATGTACTAGAAATATAAAACGCACCCTGCGATGTTAAAGACTTAGCCCAAAAAAGAACGTAAAACAGCTCATCTGTAATTTTTTTATTGATTTCATGTTGAAATGATAATATCTTGGAAATATGGGAGAAAAAATATTATTGGAATGAATTTCCCCTGTTTCCTTCCCCCCTTTTTACTGTGGCTACTAGGAAAATCAACATCACATATGTGGCTGGCTCACTTATTTCTGCTGGGCAGCACTGCTCTAGATGTAAGGGTGAAAGAGTTTTAAGGGAAAAAGAAACTATGGGAACAGAAAATCCATCGTAGGCCGGGCATGGTGGCTCATGCCTGTAATTCCAGCACTTTGGGAGGATCGCTTGAGGTCAGGAGTTCGAGACCAGCCTGGCCAACATGGTGAAACCCTGTCTCTACAAATAATACAAAAATGAGCCAGGCACTGTGTCATGCACCTGTAATCCCAGCTACTCGGGAGGCTGAGGCAGGAGAATCACTTGAACCTGGGAAGCAGAGGTTGCAGTGAGCCGAGATTGTGCCACTGCACTCCAGCTTGGGCAACAGAGTGAGACTCTGTCTCAAAAAAAAAAAAAAAAAAAAAAGACACAAGAGTTTAAACCTGAAATGACATGAAGACTTAAGTGACTGGCGAAAAAGAATCAGAGAAAGTTGTGTCACTGCACCGCGAAGTCTTGTGGTCATTGAAGTCCATTCAGCACAGGTGCTCAGGACCTGTGGACTTGGGCAGAGGGCATTGTAAGCAGCTGGAGAGCAGGAGAGGCCCAAGACCACTTACCTCTGCTTGACAAAGCCCGGCATATGGAGAGGACTGAACATTTTGATGAGGGTGGACCTCAGCCAGTTGTCTAATTTTCAGGGCCCACTGTAAAATGAAAATGTGAAGCCTCTAGTTCAAATCTATTAGGGGTGTGGTGGTGTGTGCTTGTAGTCCCAGCTACTCGGGAGGCCGAGGTGGGAGGATCATCTGAGCCCAGGAATTTATGGTTGCAAAGAGCTACTGCACTCTAGCCAAGGTGACAGAATGAGATCCTGTCTCTTAGGAAAAAAAGTAATTAATTAAAAAAAAGAAATGTATTAGGAATCTAAAGATGACAAGAGCAGTGTCACACCAGCTGAGGAGGGGGGACTCTTGGCATCAGGCCCCGTGTGAAAACTCAGCTCAGATGCAAGGGAACCCAACCCCGGCATAGGCTCAAACTGCTGCTGTAAATTTAGCAAGGAGTGGGCACAGCAAACTGGAGGGCCGTTCTCCCCCTGCTTGGGGGCTGTCCTCTGGAAGAGCCTCACTGTTTGCAGTTGGAATTGAGGGAGATTCCGCATTCTATCCCTTATTCCTTTTTCTTTTTTT
>NW_022437005.1:4545047-4569622 GCF_009761245.1 Sapajus apella
ACCACATTGGCCAGGCTGGTCTCGAACTCCTGACCTCAGGTGATCTGCCCGCTCAGCCTCCCAAAGTGCTGAAATTACAGGCGTGAGCCACTGATTGGTGCAGAAAGGAATGTAATGCCCTGGTTTGGCCATGGCCACTGTTCAGGGTGGTAGGAGAACAGGGACATCTTCTCAGGGTTTCTGTGTTTCTGTGTCACCCCTCCCACCCCGGCTGAATTCTGGGGAGCTCTGGTTCAAGGAGGGAAAGGGGCAGCATCTTTTCTCCTTGGCTGGGGGCTTTCTGGAGCTGGGGGAGAAACCACGCGGGCATCTGGCAGGGTCATAATGGGTGCCCACAACTCCAGCTTCCCTGGGGAGCAGGGCGAAGTGCTCAGGGATGAAGGGAGAAGGGAAGCTAAATTTCTCTCCTGGAAGATGCCACAGGGAGACAGGAGGGAAAACCAAGGAGGGAGCCTCAGGTTGCCTCTTGGCTCCTGAGGCTACAAGACAGGGCCCTTCCTCCTGTGGCGTTCCTGGAAAGTTTGCATGGGGTCCACGCGTTCCCAGGCATGCTGGCTGCTGAGCCTGTGGGTACGTGGAGGCTCTCACTACCAGGCCAGCTGATGCCAGCAGTGCCACTTCTGAAATGGGCAGGGGATGTGTTAGCCTCCGGGCCAGACCCCAGGCAGTTGGGATGTGCAGGAATGGTGCAGAGGAAAGCGGGGGGCTTAGTGCCTCCGCCTGGGGAATGGGAGGGGCGGGTAGGCATGAGAATCAGGTGGGTTAAAACGTGTCAGGTGTCTCTAGCAGCACGTGGCCCACAGAAGTGCTAAAAGGTGTACTTAGCATTAATCGTTATTATTGAGTATTATGAACATTTCTCTCTATGGAGAAAGATTTGTATAAGCCACTTACTATTAATTTTTGGCAATTATTATTAATGTTCTCTCTCCTTGGACACAGCTGTGTGTCTCTTTTTTCTGTCACCTTCACCTTGGCACCTCCCACACCTACAGCAACGGGCTCAATGAACACTTAATAAATGTTATTTTTCAAAAACATTAATTTAAATACATCTCAGTAAAATCCACCACTCAAAAATGGGAGGATACGGATAAAGTAAAATGACATCATGCCAAGCAGCTACATTGCTTTTTTTTTTTTTTTTTTTTTTGTGATGGGGTTTTTTGCTTTTTTTACCCAGGCTGGAGTGCAATGGCGCGATCTCGGCTCACCGCAACCTCCGCCTCCTGGGTTCAGGCAATTCTCCTGCCTCAGCCTCCTGAGTAGCTGGGATTACAGGCATGCGCCACCATGCCCAGCTAATTTTTTGTATTTTTAGTAGAGACGGGGTTTCACCATGTTGACCAGGATGGTCTTGATCTCTTGACCTCGTGATCCACCCACCTCGGCCTCCCAAAGTACTGGGATTACAGGCGTGAGCCACTGCGCCCAGCCACTAAATTGCTTTTTGTAAAGATTAAAGTAGCAATTCAAACTCCCCATAAAATCCTGGCTTTTTCTCTTATGAACAACTGGACCATGACTAAAAATAAAACCCCCAAAATTCAATGCCTGGGTATACTTTATGACTGGGATTCAGCTTTTATTTGATTTCTTTTCTCAAAAAATATGCTCATTTTGGTTAAGATGAAGTTTGCTTTATTTTACATAACCAAAAGCAAACAGACACCAGTGGGAAAGGGCCCAGAACTCGAGGCCTGGGTGGATGCTGGTTCTTGTTGGTTCCAGGCTGGAGAGCCCCCAAATCAGCCCTGAGAGATGGGTGTTTAATGTGATCTGAGGTCTCCAGCCTCCACCACTTAGTGGCTTGGCTAGTTTCTGGCCACGTGGCCTTGGAAATTCTCTTCCTCCATGTGGTCCTTGCGTCTTGTCAATAATGGTGTAATAAAGCTGTGAAAGATGAATTAGAAGCCCCGGGGGCAAGTATTAAGAGCTAGAAAGCTCGAGAATGCCGTAGAAACAGGAATCATGGTGTACCGAGTGTTTATCTTCCATGTATTTTTCATCCGCAGAGACTCAGGAAGGGGAAGGTGGGCAAGGTTTAGCATGTTTTCAACCTTCTGTGCTCCTCCCACAGGGCTACAGCTCCCAGTATGAGAGAGGAATTTACATTTTTCAAATGCCTTCCCATTTAATTCACTTAATTTGATTTGCAGAGCACACCATGTGTCTTAGAAAGGTGCGGAAACTGAGATCCAGGTTCTGCAGGTTCTTACGTCAGGTTACATAGGTGCGTGAGATCACACAGGTGGTTTGCAAAAACAAATCGATGCTAAGATGCCATTCACCTGTCAGCCCCACGTGCAGTGGTTCTCAGCCCAGGGAGATTTTGCCCCAAGGGGACACTTTGGCAATGTTTGGAGATGGTTATGACTGTCACTGCCTGGGTGGGGGAGGGAGGGTGCCACTGGCGTGGGTAGAGATCGGGGTGCTGCTGAACATCCTGCAATGCACAGGACAGACCCCCAGAACATTTTGAGCATTGTCCAAAATATCAATAGTGCCAAGGTTTAGAAACCCCATGTGTGCCACGGGCACGGTGGCTCATGCCTGTAATCCCAGCACGTTGAGAGGCTGAGGCAGGTGGATCACTGGAGGTCAGGAGTTCAAGACCAGCCTGGTCAACATAGCAAAACCCTGTCTCTACTAAAAATACAAAAATTAGCTGGGTGTGGTGACAGATACCTGTAATCCCAGCTACCTGGGAGGCTGAGGCAGGAGAATCGCTTGAACCCGGAAGGCGGTGGTTGCAGTGAGCCGAGATGGTGCCACTGCACCCCAGCCTAAGAGACAGAGCAAGACTCCATCTCAAAAACAAAAAAACACAACGCGCTACAACAATTGCAGAAGTAGTGGAGCAGGAACGTCTCTTACCCTGGGCTATGTGTGTGTTTCCAAGAGAAATGCTTCATTGGAGGTCTGAAGGGAGCTTCAGGAGTATGCTAGGCACTGGCTACTCAAAATGGTGTCCCCGGATCAGCAGCAGCTGGGAGCCTGTTAGAAACGCAGACCTCGCCCTGGACTTAAACTTTCAGAACCTGCATTTTAACAAGCTCCCAAGTGATTCCTGTGCTTGTTAAAGTTCGAGGAAGGCAGCGTCTGATTCATTCCATGCTGGACGGCCTGCAAACCAGCCCTGAGAGATGGGCGTTTAACTTGGCCTTAGCTCTCACCAGGGCTAAGACCCACGTCAGGGCTTCCAGGACTGACAGTCTCCCCTGATTCTGCCCGGTTCCCCCTCCTTTGATTGTCACATGGGCCCTGGTGATTGGGAAGGAAGAGCGCATCTGAGCTGGCTTATAATAACCTTTCCTGCTTTCCTCCCTGCCTCATCCCCTCCCCAGGCTTACATCTTGTTGGGACAATTCCTTCTGATGCACAAGAATGAAGCCGAGTTTCAGAGGTGGCTCATCTGCTGTTGTGGTGCCACTGAATGTGAAGCCCAGCAGAGCTCTAACTGCCTCAAGGAGTGGTGTGCCTGCTTCCTGTAGACACAAACCTCGCCACTGTCCCCCACCCCCAGGAGAAAATGACACGCTCTCCACCTATGCCCAGGCTCTGAGTCCTCATTTGTGTTTTTAATTTTAATGATACTCACCCATTATAAACAGTAGTTCAAGAACACGAAAAAGGACAACCACAAGAAAAATGACTCCCCACCACCCAGAAACCACAGTCACTCCCCTTAGATGGTGATCATGTCAAATATCCCTCAGCTAAAAGTTTATATGAAAGAACGGATAATTTTATGTAAAAACAGGAATTGAATTTTAAGTCAGTGTATTAGTGATCTACTGCTGCATAACGAATAATCCCAACATGTAGCAGCTTCTCAAAACAAACAGTGATGCTGTCTCACTCCAAGTTCTTCAAACTTGGGACTCTGACTGACTCTCCTTGCTGAGGAGCAAGGAAAGCCAGTTTAGCAGGCTGATTCTGTTTCAGGCTCTCTCATGAGGTTACTCACTGTTGGCCCAGCAGCAGTCACCTGAAGGCTGGACCGGGGCTGGAGGACCCACCCCCAAGATGGCTCCCTCGCATGGCTGCTGGCAAGACGCCTGAGCTCCTCACCGTGTGGGCCTTCCCATAGGGCTGCTCGTGGCATGGCATCTGGCTTCCCCCAAAGCTGGTGACCCAAGAGAGAGTGAGAGAGCAAGCAGGAAGCCATGTGCCTTTTATGACCTCCTCTCTGACACATGCAATATCATTTCTGCCTTATTCTACTTGTTAGAAGCAAGTCACTAAGTTCTCAAGGGAGGATAATGAAACATTCTTGAACTAATATGCATACATATTTTAAAAGATCACAGGTTCTCGAGGCATGATTTACATATAACAAAACTTACCTTGTTCAGGTGTGCATTCTATACATTTTGACAAATCCACCACCATCATGAAGATGTAAGACACTTTCATCGCCCCGAGGAGGTCCCTTGTGCCTTTGTGTAGTCAGCCCTTCTGCCTTCCCAGCCCCTGGCAACCATGAATCTGTTTTCCATCCTTATGGCTTCGATTTTTCCAGAAAGCTATGTAAGTGGAATCATATAATATGTAGCCTTTTCAGGTGGGCTTCTTTCACTTAGCATAATTCATCTGAGATTAGTCTATTATACAGGCTTTTTAGACTCAAAAAATGTTTATTAGATGCTATCGGAGCCCAGTCCACAACCCTTCTGTATTTGCTGTTCTAGTAGAGTCCAGTGACTTCCCCTAACAAACACCTGAATGTCCTCTGCCTGCGAGTCTCTCAGGCTACAGAGTGGCATCAGCCCACACATAGGGCACAGGGAAAGTGGCAAGCAGTTAACGCCCAGAAGAGCCCAGAGTGACGGGTGAACAGTGATGGATAAACGCCCTGGCTTACTTACCCTGCACATCAGACCAACTCTGAGACAGTCTGTTTGAGCTTCCCAGTGGTGCTGAGCCCCAGTTGCCACAGTGGTTACCTGCTCTCGAACAGCTCATACATCTTCCCTTCCTTGTCTTGTTTCCCCACTCCACTACCAGTGTTTCCTGGGATCATGCCCTAATCCTACTCCCTAGAAAATACTCAAATTTTAGATTCACATTCTGCTTCTGGGGAACTAATATGCATACATATTTTAAAAGATAAGTCAGGTTCTTGAGGTATGATTTACATATAATAAAGCTTACCTTGTTCAGGTGTGCATTCTATACATTTTGACAAATTCACCACCATCATGAAGATGTAAGACACTTTCATCACCCCAAGGAGGTCCCCTGTGCCTTTGTGTAGTCAGCCCTTCTCCCTTCCCAGCCCCTGGCAACCATGAATCTGTTTTCCATCCTTATGGCTTCGATTTTTCAACCTAAGACAAAAGTGTTGGAATTTAGTTTTATTGTAATAAAAGAAAAAATTGAAACTGAAAGAATTGCTGAAATTTGATGAATGTTTTCTTCATCTCTGGATATAGTCATAAATTATTCAGTCAGTTTCCTCTGAAGTTAGGAATAACATGGAGGAAAACAGTAAGAGGTTAATATCATTAGGTTTATTTTAAACTCAGGTTTTCAGTGAAAGATGGTGTGATGGATAATACCGAGTGTCTACATGATTGGATTGAAGGATGCAAAGTATTGATCCTGGGTGTGTCTGTGGGGATGCTGCCAAAGGAGATTAACAGTTGAGTCAGTGGGCTGGGGAGGCAGACCCATCCTCAGTCTGGGTGAGCACCATCCAATCAGCTGCCAGCATGACTAGAATATAAAGCAGGTAGAAAAATATGAAAAGACTAGACTGGCCTAGACTCCCAGCCTACATCTTTCTCCCATACTGGCTTCCTGCCCTCAAACATCAGACTCCAAGTTTTTCAAATGTGGGACTCTGACTGGCTCTCCTTGCTCCTCAGCTTGCAGATGGCCTATTGTGGGACCTTGGGATGGTATGAGTTAATACTTAATACACTCATATATATATATATATATATATAGATCATATATATTATAGATCATATATATGATATATATATACATCTCCTGTTAGTTCTGTCACTCTAGAGAACACTGATTAATACAGATGGTATGAATTCCTGCTATAAAAGTAAAAAGAAATTGATATTCATGCTTCTTCTCTACTTCCCTTCCACTTTTATTGGCTTTATTACTTTTAATTTGTCAAGGTTTATGGCATTTAAATTCTTCCCACAATTGTTTAGTCTTAGTTATATCTAAGAGCTTATCACCAGTTCTTGTTAGTATCATTATTTTAAAGATCATAGCGTTGCCATTCCAAAATTATTTATTTTGATAATATCTTTGTTGGCTGACTTGCATCAGTGTAACTATCTATCAGTCAGAATAGGCCAGGTTCTGCTGCTGTAACAAGCATGCCCCCACATCTCAGTGATTTACCCAACACAGGTTAACTTCTCTGTCTTGCTACATGTCCAATACACATCATCAGGGAGCTCTGTCTGTTGTAGTCACTCTGAAACTTTGGTTAATGGAGATCCCCTCTCAACACACACTTCCATGATTATGCCCACAGTGGTGGGAAGGAGCCACGCTGAATTACACACTGTCTCTAAAAGCCTCTATCTAGAAGTGATACATTCTATTTGCATTTGTATTTCATTGGCCGAAGGAAATCACATGGCCACACCTAACTCCAAAGGGGCAAGGTCTCTTCTGAATGCAGAAGTGGGAAGGTTTAGTGACAGCACTAATCAAGATCATTGTAATCAGTTGAGTTTATTACTTTTTTACTTGCTAATGTTTTCTTGAAAAAAACAGAAACCAACCAAAGTTTATTATTTTCCCCTGAAAGCCTTGCAGGTATTATGTTTAAGGTGATGGATATTTCCTAAATTCATAAAGTGATTGGAATATTTCTGCTGGAGTCTGTTAGCTCTTTCTAGTTCTGATTTTCTAGCTCTCTCCAAGGAGAAACCAAAGAATCAAGAATTCCAGGGGAGCCAGTGTGTTGGCCCAAAGATTTAAATAGCTCGATCTCCTGAGAGCTCCAGGTCTCACCAGCCAGAGGCTTTCCCTTGCTCCCTCTTGCATGGCCCACCCTTGGACTAATTTTTCACTAAAATAGTCATAGTATTTAGAGGTCATTACTTTTCTAAGACAGGAGCTGGATGGCTCTAGGGGGAGGAAAGAGAACAGTTCCTTCATCTCTCAGTCTATTTCCACATGCCTCCAACATTGCTGAAATTCATCCTTCTAGCCAGGTTAATGTCCAGGATCATGTAGGAGGGTGAGGGAGCTGAGAAACCTGGAAGAGATGGGGCCCCCAGGACTGAACAGCCTTTATAAGAGGGACCCTAGCACAGATGCTGAAGACAAGAGTAGCTGTTCCCTATTTAGTGTAAAAATCTTCCCGAAGACACTAGGAACTTTCCCCATCAGTCATTCATTCCCTTGTGTTGATTTTTGTCAACCTTGTAGATAACTTTATTGGCCTAGATTCTTCCCTTCTCCCTGCATTCCCCAAGTTTGTCATGTGACTTTGCGGTTCCTCCCACTAGAGGCAGAGTGTAATTCCCGCTCCTTGACGTAGACTTGGCCGTCTAACTTGCTTTGGCCAATGATACGCAGCCAAAGTGAAAGTGTGCCAGTTCTCAGCCCCATCACTCATTTCTACTTGCTCTCTTGTGCCTCCAAGAGGAGAGCTACTTCCTTGTATAACTGCTGCCCCTTCAGCCTGGGCTTCCGGATGAAACCAGGTGAAACTGACCTGAGCCAACCTGCTGCCAGGACCCAAGGCCAGCCTGCCCTGCAGCCTGTTGCAAAGCCGCCCCACTGAGTCCAGCCTAAATCAGCCAGCCCTCAGCCAGCTCATAGATGCGTGAAGGAGAAAAAAAGCATTGCTATTTAAAGCCACTGATGTTTGGGACAGTTGTCTATGCAGTACTATGTAACTGATACATTCTTTGCAGTCTAAAATGTCCTTACCCTGCCAAAGTGTGTCACATTGAAGTCCACCCCACCTTTAGATGGAGAAGCAGTCTAGGGTGGGGTAAAAAAACTTTGCTTCTGGAGCCAGCCAGGCATGGGTGTGAATTCCAACTCTGTCAACCCCTACCTTATCCCAGGTGAGCTACTCCAACCTTGCTGAGCCTCTGTCTCCTCATCTGTAAAATGGGTCAAGAAGGTAAGGTGGATTATTGAAAATGCACATGTAGGCCAGGCACAGTGGCTCACATATGTAATCCTAGCACTTTGGGAGTGAGACTCTGTCTCAAAAAAAAAAAAAAAAGAAAGTACGTGTAAAGGATGTGGTGAATAGGAGCATGATGAATGGCCACTGATGGCTGTTTTCTTAGAGCTCTCCTTCCAGTCCTTGCCTCCTGCACCCTTGGTCCTCTCATGGCCCTTGGGAGAGAATTCATAGCCACGAGTTGAAAGGAAGCCCAGATATCAACCAATCCAAAGTAGTCCAATTTTGTCCCACCATGTGAGTACTGGACACTGTATAACTTAGAGACGACACACTCTTTAATGGGCGGGTAAGAAAGAACAACAGATGAAAATCAAGTTATTTCAGATTTGACTATGGTCTTGTAGGGTCCCATTAGCTCACTGATCCCCAAATACATTTTAAAGCTTGCGCAACAGGGATGGCCTGGCACGTACACCCCGAGTTCTGCTGGTGGTGCCTCTTCTGCTTCTCAGGGCCATTGATTATTTGGGAAAGGGTTAGTGGCTGAGAACATTTCTTGGTTGTCACAGATTTGACCAGCTTCTTAAGCTACAGATGAAATGTCTGCAAGGAAGAGGGTAGGATGCCTCCTCCTGGCCTGATATCTGTAGTTTGTTTGGAGGTATCTGTGAATCAGTAAATGATTTTGATTAGGATTTATGGAGTGGGTAAGGATCCATGGGGGCTCTGGGAGAGGGAGGGGTAATAAGTATGAGTCTCTGGCCTGTAGGGGTGATTGATTGTGGGAAGACATGCCCTCATGGCAAAGGTGTTGAGAGGTGTGTCTTCCTTTGGGCTCTCCCAGAAGCAGACCCTGAGACAAAGGTCTGAGTGAAGGTGGTTGATTTGGGAGGTGCTCCTAGGAAAGAGTAGGAAGGGGAGCATGCAGAGGGGGAAGGCAGCCAAGAAAGGTGCTATCACCACTCATCACAGTAGGCAACTGGTGCCAGACTTGCCAGCCGTCCTGGGAGCCAGTGTAGGACAAGCATTTGAAGCTAACCCACCTTGTGTGTCTAAACACCACTCTTATCCATCGTTTGTGGAACGCTGCTCCCGACGGAAGTTCATTCCTCAGCTCCTGAGCCTGCCACCCGGGAAATGAACCTGTGAGCAAGTGCTCAGGCAAAGAAATGCAGGCCCTAGCTGTGGAAGTGGGCCGGCCCCTGTGCTGAAGCAGCAAGGGGCTCTGAGAGACAGGGCAGGCACTGCCAGCCCCTGCCACAGGTGGGCTTTGGAATAAGACAGGCCTGGCTTTGAAAACAGAATCCACCCCTTCCCTCCCATTATAAGGCCTTTGGAAAGCCACCCTCTCGGCCTAGCTGTCCAGCTGTAGGACAGTGATGATGGTATCTGCTCAATTGTTACAAAGATTAAAATCCTTGACCCGGTAAAAGCTTTATGCACAGTATCTCTAAAGACCTATGTATTAAAATGTGCAGCACTACTATTCACAATAGCCAAATTACGGGATCAAACTTAGTGCCCACTAGTGGATGAATGAATACGGAAAACATGGCATAGATACGCAATGAAATATTATTCAGCTGTCAAAAAGAATGAAATCCTGTCACTGCAGCAACATGGATGGAAACACAGGTCATTACGTTAAGGAAAATAAACCAAGCACGGAGTGACAAATATTGCACATTCTCACTCCTATGTGGGAGCTAAGAATATGGATCTCATGGAGGCGGGGGTGGGGTAGAACGATGGTTACCAGAGGCGGGGAAGGGGATGAAAAGAGGTTGATGCATGGGAACCAAAATACAGTTAAAAGGAATGAGACCTAAGCTGGTAGAGTGAACGCAGTAAACAATAATCTGCTGTATATTTCAAAGTAGCTTGTAGTGAATAATTCAAATGTTCTCAGAATAAAAAAAGACAAATGTGGCCAGCGCGGTGGCTCACAACCTGTAATCCCCTCAAGTTGGGAGGCCAAGGTGGGCAGATCACAAGGTCAGAAGATCGAGACCATCCTGGCCAACATGATGAAACCCCATCTCTACTAAAAATGCAAAGCTTAGCCAGGGGTGGTGGCAGATGCCTGTAATCCCAGATATTCTGGAGGCTGAGACAGCAGAATTGCTCAAACCCAGGAGGTGGAGGTTGCAGTGAGCCGAGATGGCGCCACTCCACTCCAGCCTGGTGACAGAGTGAGACTTTTTCCCAAAAAAAAAAAAAAAAAAAGACAAATGTTTAAGGTGATGAATATTGCAATTAAGGATAATCAACCAGGGGATTTGATTATTATACATTATATGAATGTATCAAAATATCACACATGCCTTGGAAATATGTATGTCTATTATGTGTCAATAAGAAAAAAGCCTTTAAAAATGTGCGGCACTGATTGTTATTTAAAGAAAGGAGAGTTTGGTGCAGACCTGAGTGGTCAGGGGAGGCTCCTTGTTGGAAATGACATTTAAGCTTGCTGCTAAAAGGGGAGTTCAGGGGCTGGGTGCCGGCTCATGCCTGTAATCCCAGCACTTTGGGAGGCCAAGGCAGGGTTATTTCCTAAGGCCAGGGGTTTGAGACCAGCCTAGGCATCATAGCAAGACTAGCCTAGGCAACATAGCACGGGGAGGTCAGGGTTGAATAAGCTGAGGATGGAGAATAGAGAGGGGAGAAAGGACAGAGAAGGGTCTGTGACAGGGAAGATAAACCCGATTGGCCTAGAGGGAGTGAGTTGTGGGAACCGAGGAGCAGGTTAGGGTTGGGGCTGAATCCTGCAGGACCAAGAGGCTTTCTCCCATCTCCCCCAGACAGAAGTGGCAGGTGAGCTGGTAGCTGCCCCAGTCTGAGAAGCCAGTCATTGCAGGATTGACATCCTGGGAAAAAGTTCATGTTCTGCAGCTGTCAGTGGGGACTGGGACTCCATCTGTGCTGACAACCCAGAATATGGCAGACATGTCCCCTGTGCCTGAGAAAGATCCTGTCGTAACAGATCCTAAAAATACCCACGATCCTTCAGTTCTCCTTGTATCCACGCCCTTTACCCAACTTCACAGCTCCTCGAGCCAACAAGTGGAGTCTAACTCCCTATTATTGAATCTGGACTCATCTTGCAACTTATTTTAGCCAAAAGAATATGGTGGGTAAGATGCTATGCCAGTTGTCAGCCTGGGCTCCTGCTCGTGCTCTTATACCCCTGTGACCACCATCAAGCCGAGGCCAACTTGCTGAGGATGGGGGACACGTAGCCCAGCTGTCTTCATGGCCTAGGCCAGCAGTTAGCCAACCTCCAGATATGTGAGCAAGGAATTCTAGAACAGCCAACACATCAGCTGACCTCAGATCCGTGAGAGAACCCAGCCAAGATCAGCCATACCTGGTGCAGATAAGAAAAATCATCTAAGTAACCCACACACTCATATACATGAACCAATGCTTTAAGCCACTACATTTTGGGGGTGTTTTGTTATGAGGCTAGAGCTGACTGATACAAGTCTTATGTGAAGGCTTAGAGTGTGGAGTACCTCCTGGAATCCATGGGAACCTCCTATTTTATATTTTAGAGAGCACCCTGAGTGGTATCCAGGCATATGCTAATAGAAGGGTCGCCACCACTCACTTGCAGAAACCAAGCGACTGTGATGAGCATGGAGTCGGGGGAGCAATGGAAGCTAAGCACTGAACAGAGTCATTTTTTAAAAGCGCGACTCCGAGAAGGAGGTAGGACAAAACCGTGACTGAATCTCAGAGGGTGAAACAAGAGTTATTGATGGTGTGACCAGCTGTGGGTGGCCTGGGTGATTTATTCCTAGAAACGTCGGAAAGAAAGCTGACTCATGGAGATAAACCTTTAGCAAGTGTGTCTGGAAACATACATACAAGTTTTAAATGTTTGGTGTTCTACATGATTACAAGCAGAAATGTGAATGCTTTATTCAGCTCCATGGTTTATTCACCTTAATCTTGGGAGGTTTTGGGAGTGCTAACGCTTTACTAACGCCCCAAAGCCTCCCAGGGCTGAGATGAGGGGTATTTTCTCTGTCTTGAAGACAGAGAAACTTGAAGAGGTTAAGTAACACAGCCATGATGATTTGGCTTGTGATTTCACCCTAGGACTGCTTGGCATTAAAGCTGTACCTACTGTCTGCAGAGCCCCCACTGCAGGAGCAGATCTGGCGATTTTGAGATGCTTTTGGGATCTCGAAGGCAGTGCCGATCAAGGACAGGCATGCATCGCAAGGGAGAAAGACTTGTTGGAATGCTCATGGAAGGAGGACCATGATGCATTCATGGGGAAGCAGTTTACTAAACATCACTCCACACGTTTGCTGAGCACCTACCATGTGCCTAGCACAGTTCTAGGGGCAACAGAGAACAAGGCAGACAAAACCATTCTTCCTTAGGAGCTGACATTCTACAGATGAGGCAGAAAAGAAAGGTTAAATAAAATAGATATTAATATAAATCATGCAATTGTCACTTTTTTGGTTGAAAGTAGCCGAATATAGGCAATTTCATATGGTCCAAAATGATACTGTGTTCGTTTCATGATGGGCGCTGTGAGGAAAATAAAGCAAAGCAAGGAGGTCGGGAAGGCTGAGGAGAGCGGGGGTTTTAAGGAGGGCAGTCACAGAAGGCCTCACTGTAAAGGTTAATTAGTCGGGTAGGCAGTGAGGCTGAGAGCAGCCGGGTAGCTGGGAGAAGACCATTCCAGGCCGAGGGAACAGCCCACGCAAAGGCTCTGGGGTAGGATGGGCCCAAGGCGTGGCGTGAGCCAGTGGGAGAGAAAATGGGCGGGATCAGATTGCAAGGGGCCTTAAGGGTTATTGACAAGACATTGGCTTTTATTCCATTTGAGACCGAAATTCATTGGAAGACCACAAGATCAGACATGCATTTTTGAAGGATAACTCTACCGTGTTTAGAACACTCTGGAGGAGCAAGCATGAGAAGAGAGATGGGTTAGGAGGCTATGGCATGAACCCAGGGGAGAGGTGATGGTGGGTCAGACCAGGATGGGAGTGATGCCCTGGTGAAAGCGATCAGATGCTGCATCTGTTTTGAAGGTAGAGCCCCTGGGGTGAGTGTGGGAAGAAAAAAGAGGTCAAGGCCTGAGCCCTGGACTTGCCAATGTTTAGAAGGCAGGAGATGACCGAGGAGGAGCGTGGGCTTCTAAAGGTCGTGCGAAGAAGGTGTTTCCAGGAGGAGGGAGTGAGCAACTGTGTCAAATGCTGCCGATAGGTCAGATGAGGTGAGGACTGGGAATTGACGAAGGACAGTGTTTTTGCATGCTGTGCAAAAGATCCTGGTGGTGGGGGGGTGAATCTTGGTTGATGCAGGAGAGAGAGGGAAGAGCTGCTGTAGCATGTCCTTGAGTAGACAATAGGTTTTGGGATTCAGGACACAAAAGGAAAGACTGGCCTTGGCTAGGAGGGCACCCACAGTGGCCACAGGAAGGAAGGCAGAGGCAGCCCTGATGCAGAGAAGGCGTTCTAGTAGTGGGAGTTTAAGGAATTTCTCTTCTGGTGGCTTCTGTTTTCTCAGTACAACAGGAAGTGAGATGGCAGGCTATGAATGTGAATGTGGGGTAAAGAGGAAGTGTGAGCCCGTTGTCTAGGACAAGGAAAAGGTGGATGCATTTTGCAGAGAGAAAGTATAACCATATAGACATATACATACTATAACAATATAGTATAAACAATATAGATTAGCCAAGTAGATAGATAGAGAGATAGAGAGATAGATTGATAGATTGATAGATGAATGATAGATACAGATGGATTGGATGATGGATGGATGGATAGATAGATATCTGTTATCCATAGCATAGATCCTGATCGTTCTATGATGCATGCATAGAAGAAACTGTGGAAAGAGAGTTGCTGAACTCTCAGCAGTGGTTATCCTCGAGGGATGTGATTAAAAGGCCCTTTCACGCTCCACTTTATACGGTAGTCCAGCATTAAAATTTTTGCAATAAGTATTACTTTTACAAACCAGAAAAAAGCAAGAGAGGCATTTCCATTTTGGAGCACAACGCAGTAGAGCTGTAGCGAGCAGGGGGACAAGCCCTGGGACAGCCTTCTGTGGGCGCACACCCATCCTTCTCACTCTGTGTCGCTGTCCCACATCAAGAGCTGTCTGTCTAAGAAGGGGAGAACTCCTCCAACAATTCTCCATCTTGGCGACTTTTGGATCTCCTTACATGTCCCAATTTTAACTCTCTGCTTACTTTCCTGAAGCCAAGGTCAACCTTGGAACAATGCAGGGTCGTTGTCCTTCCTGACTCATTTCTTCGTGCCTGTTTCTAGCAGATTCTTCATGGCTGTGATTGGTGCCCCCTCCATCGTAAAGTATCCGGTTTACTTTAAGGATAATCTTCAATTGCACAAACTATGATCCTTTAGCACTTGGCCTGGTGATTGATTCTTCTTGGACCAGATTGAGAAGCCACTACAGCCAGGCCACTGGGCAGACAGAGAGAGGGCCAGATAATGCCACTAAGTGGGTGGGGAATCACTAACAAAACACTTAATTTGTCAGAGGTGCTGTTTCTTAGACTGTGAAATGAGAAAAAAATCTGATTTTCTTACCTCCTAGCTTTGTTTTGAAGAAAGCTCAAAAGTAGATATGAAGGCATTTTAAATAGAAAAGGAGGTGAGGTGGCTGGGTATGGTGGCGCACACCTGTAATCCCAGCTATTCAGGAGGTTGAGGCAGGAGAATTGCTTGAACCCAGTGGCGGAAGTTGCAGTGAGCCAAGATCACACCACTGCACTCCAGCCTGGGTGACAGAGCAAGACTCTGTCTCAAAAACAAGAAAAGAAAAGAAGGAAGTCAGCTGCGGTGCAGCAGTGGAACACGCAGTTAGATACATTTTACTTCGACCAGCAGCTGCAGATGACTAACGTTGGTGGCAGCTCCTCAGACCTCACTGCCTGCGTGTGTGAGTCAGTGCAGGCTTTGCTGTACTGTGTTAACAACAACCACCTGCAGGAGCTCAGTGGCTTAGCACAGCAAAGCTTTCTATCTCATGCCCATTCCGTGCCCATCTCAGGTCTGCTGGGACAGCTCTGGGTTGTCCTGCCTCCAGGACCTGAGCCGACACAGTGGCCTCATCTTGAATGTATGCAGGATGCTTTAAATGCTCTGGCTCAGAAGTGACATGTCACTTTCACTAGCAAACGACTGGTCAGCACCAGTTACATGGCCCCACCCAACCCCAAGGGGACCAGGTAGTACTGTCCGCTGGGAGAGGAGAGAATGGAAAACTGGGGTGAACATCACAAATCACTAGCACGCCAATCTATCTTGGGAGTGGGGGTGAGTTTCACAGGAGGTCCCCAAGAAGCCTGTTATAGGCAATGATTGCCCCTTTTCTTTGTCTTTTATAGATTTACAACAATGACAGTTTCTTAACCAAACGTGTGTGGGTATGATGAAAAAATAGTGGATTTACATTGTGAAAACTTTTGAAAACATAGAGGAATATACAGAAAAAAATGAATAAGTTAGGGAAAAACCCTACCATCTAATATTTTATTGGATTTCTTTTCTGTCTTTTTTCAATTGCATATAGATTTTTAAGTAACAGGTTTATTTCAGTAAAATGTGCATACCATAAAATCTATCCTTTTAATGTGTACAACTTGGTGGTTTTTAGTATATTCACAGAGTTGGTACAACCCTCTTAATTATTTAATTTACTATTAATTAAATATTTAATTTCAGAATATTTAATTTAATTTCACTATTTAATTTCGGAATATTTTCATCATCTCAAAAAGATATCCCCCCAGCAGTTGCTCCTCTCCCCCAGCCCAGCCCAGCACCTGGCAATCACAAATGGCCTGCTTTTGTTTCTGTGCATTTGTCTGTTCTGGACCTTTCATGTAAACGGAATCACACACTGAGGAGTCTTTTGTAACTGGCTTCTTTCACTTAGCATCATATTTTCAAGGCAAATCAATGTCACATGCATGCTGTCTATTTTCAAAAACAAATTGAGAGGCCAGGCGTGGTAGCTAACACCTGTAATCCCAACACTTTGGGAGGCCAAGGCAGGTGGATCACTTGAGGCTGGGAGTTCGAGACTAGCCTGGCCAACATGGTGAAACCCTGTCTCCACTAAAAATGCAAAAAAAATAGCCAGGCATGGTGGTATCTGCCTGTAGTCCCAGCTACTTAGGAGGCTGAGGCAGGAGAATCACTTGAACCCAGGAGGCAGAGGATGCAGTGAGCCAAGATCGTACCACTGCACCTCAGCCTGGGGGACAGAGAGGTGTCCGATAAATAAATAAATAAATAAATAAATAAATAAATAAATGAAAATTTAAAATTTTAAAAATGATCCTATCAAACATAAGTTATCTTGTCTCATTTGTACTTTTTAAACCTTTTCCCTCATCATTAAATTTTTTTGGAAAAATGGTTTGTTTGGTTTTTTTTTTTTTTTTTGAGACAGAATCTCGTTCTGTTACCCAGGCTGGAGTGCAGTGGCCCAATCTCTGGCTCACTGCAATTTCCACCTCCCGGGTTCAAGTTTCCTGCCTCAGCCTCCAGAGCAGCTGCGACTACAGGTGCGCACCACCACACCCGGCTTATTTTTGTATTTTTCAGTAGAGCAGGGTTTCACCATGTTGGTCAGGCTGGTCTCGAACTCCTGACCTCAGGTGATCCACTCTTCTTGGCCTCCCAAAGTGCTGGGATTACAGGCATGAGCCACTGCACCCAGCCTGAAAAATGGTTTTTGACAGCTATGTCTAACCATCCATCAAATCTGTGTGCAAAAATGTGTTGATTTGTGCCTTCTGTTTTTGACTTTTAAGCTTTCAGTTTTTTCATCATTATAATCAAAGCTTTTATGAGCAGCTATATATGCGTTTTTTTTAAAATGAATGAATGAATCCTTAAATAGAAATCTTTGCAATATTTCTCATTCTTCTTTTAAGGAAGATGCCTAAGAATGGCTTTCACTGGATAAAAAAGCAGAGACACTTTTATGGTTTTTGATTCTTATCTTACCACAGCTGGTTTTCCAGAAAGTTTACCCCAACCTGTTGACTGGCCTCATGGTAATCTGATGACATTTTACTCCGTCTTAGAGTAAAATCAAGTTCCTTAAGATGGTCCAGAAAACCCTGCACAATCTGGGCCAATTCCTTCTCTCATCTCCTCTTCCCCCCAGCCATACGGGCCCCTTAAATACACCAGACCCTCTCATTGGCAGGGGGGCCTCCCAGCCTCTGCAGAGCTGCTCCTGTGCCTGGAACGGCCTTCCCCAGCCTCCACCCAGCCCACTCACCTCTTTAAGACTCTGCTTACACTTTCTCAGGAGGCCTTCTCATTAAAAACACCACCCCTTTCTCCTCTCCCGGCTTGATTTTTTATTTCTCTCCATAGCAGCCCTTATCATCTTCTAATATAATTTAAAATTTTACTTATTTTATTATTTCAACCTATTCAAATTGATCACTAGGGCCTGGCCCTGTGCCTAGTATGAGTAGGCACGCAATAAGTAAGGGTTGGATGAAGCCAATGGCCAGCACTGACAGCTGGGGGCCTCTACTGCCCGGCCATCGGACCCTCTCCCCTGGCCATCAGTGGGAGCTCTGGTCTTCTACCAAATCCTGGTCAGCTGTTCTTTCTTGACTCTGCTCTGGAGCAAACTAGAAGGTCAGCTGCCTCAAGGGTTGTTTGTTCTGCCTTGTGGTGAAAGCTGGAAGAGATTGGCCCTGACAGATAAACCAGTGTGTGACTGGGGCGAGCGAAGGTTTGTTTCCGGGAGGCGTGCAAATCTTCCCAGGACACACACAGAGCAGAGCCCCGCCGGGACCCCCAGCGGCCCACCCAGCTTCTTGACTCTGACTGTCCCATGGGGCAGACTGAGGTGCTGTGACCTCACCAGGACCTGCCAGGGATCAAGTTCCCATGCTGAAACAAGGACAGCAGCTCCCTGGTACTCCTGAAAGCAGGCAGTTTCCCGAACAGCCACAATGTGACCCACTCAACAGGGCGGGAGAGGAAGAACCCACGGGAAGCAGGGAAATCCCTTGGCTGGCTGAGTCCACCAAAGCCGAGGGGAACTCTTGGGAACCTCCCCATTGTGTGACACATCCGGCCAGGCTCCCTGAGCTTCCAGGGCAGGCACAGGGTCAAAATTCCCAAACCTAATACAGTCATGTTTTTAAAGTGTCCGTAAGTCCACAGACAAACAATGCCCCGTAATTAATGGCCTCAGGGTTGGGGCCTCAGCAAAAGAAGCAAATTCAGAGCTGCTCTGGGTCACCCACAAGCAATCAGGCCCCTCCTTAGAGCCGAAGAGCCTTCCTCCCATTCTCTATAAGGATGTTGTCCACCCAGGTCCCTGGGGGACTTAGCCACTGCTGAGGCTACCCACTCCTGGCTCAGAACATTCTGGAATTCCTCCTTTGAATGGCCACTAGAGCCCCAAATTGTTCTCTGTACTATTCTCAACAGGGTGAATCTCTATCTTCTGAAGATCCATTTGAGTGACTAACTTATGGAATGTGGTCTCTTACAAACCTTGGGTGAAGTATAATATACCCATAGTAAGGTGCACAAATTATCGGTGAACAGTGCAATGAAATTTCAGAAGTGAACACAGCCACGTCACTACCATCCAGGTCAAGAAGAGGACGTTACTGGCAGTCCCCTCGGGCCCCTCTCAGACAGGTCCACCTTCCCACAGCTGACATCTCGCAGCAGGGATCATTTAGTCTATTTTTGAACTTTATATAAATGGGTGCATAAAATATGTGCACTTCCGTGTCTGGCTCCTTTCACTGTTATGTTGGTGTGATTCATCCAAATATGTGTGCAGTCATAATTTATTCTTTCTCATGGCTGCATAGTATTCCATTGTATGAGTAGACTGCTTATTGGCTATGACAGATAGTGCTGCTAAGCATATTCTTATATGTGTCTTTTGGTAAACGTATGCTCTCATTTCTCTTGGGCATACTTCAAAGTGGGATTGTTGGGTAGGTAGCAAAGCATATGTATGTTAATTTTATTTGACACACCAAACAGATGCCCAAAATGGTTGGATCAATTTATACTCCTGCCAGCCACGTACAAGAAGTCTGCTTGCTCCAAATTGTTACCGACACTTGATGGGTCAGTCTTTTTAGTCTTATCAGTTCTTAGCAAGGTGGAGTAGCATCAAATTTTTCAGGGTTTTTTAAGCTACATTTTGATTTTTTTAGAGACAGAGTCTTGTTCTGTCACCCAGGCTGGAGTTCAATGATGCATTCATGGTTCACTGCAGCTTTAAACTCCTGGGCTCAAGTGATCCCCCCGCCTCAGCCTCCCGTAGTAGCTGGGATTATAGGTGTGTGCCACCACACCTATGTTTTTGAGTTTTGATTTGCATTTAGAAATATGTCCTTCATTGTAAAAATCTTTTTTTTTTTTTTTTGAGACGGAGTTTCGCTCTTGTTACCCAGGCTGGAGTGCAATGGCGCGATCTCGGCTCACCGCAACCTCCGCCTCCTGGGTTCAGGCAATTCTCCTGCCTCAGCCTCCTGAGTAGCTGGGACTACAGGCACGCGCCACCATGCCCAGCTAATTTTTTGTAGTTTTAGTAGAGACGGGGTTTCACCATGTTGACCAGGATGGTCTCGATCTCTTGACCTCGTGATCCACCCGCCTCGGCCTCCCAAAGTGCTAGGCTTACAGGCTTGAGCCACCGCGCCCGGCCAAAAACAATTTTTTTAAGGTAGAGGAGGGAGCAGGCAAGGTGAGGGGTTCAAGTGTTAGCTTGGTGTCTAGATGGTTGAACTGGTAACTGCTGGTGCCCTACTGGGCAGGCTGTTGTCTTTTGAGGCAACCCCCTGAAGGGTGAGAGTTCCCTAAGGGGCATGCTTTGGTTTGTAAATTGATTGTTAACTCTCAAGAGTTCTGTCTGGGAGCTTGTAGATGAATTTGCCCTGTAGGGAGTCTGGTGGAGGGGAGGAAAAAGGATATATTTGCATTTCTAAAGGGCTAAGTAGGAAATAGGGAACCAGGGGAATGAGAAAGAAGTCACAGACACAAAAAAAACTTCAGCAATCGCTTAGAAAAATGGGGGTACTCGCTTAGGATGTCAAGTTTGTAATGGGGCTCTGAAGATATCCCCAGTACCTGGAATCAGGGCAGCACTATGGTGGTAAGTGCCCAAGGGGTCCACTCACCTGGGAGCAAAAAGTATGATGTCACCACTAATGTATCAGTCCTATACCATCTAGGTTTGCTTCAAAAATTCTAACCATCCAGGGGACGTTCAGAGACTTACAAGGAAAGGGCAATTCTGAGGTGTGTTGAAGTTCCCTTTCCCAGGATTTGCAGACACTTGGAGCACAGAATGCAAGTGCTTCTCCAGGGCCTGGGGGCTGGGGGGGGACCATGGAGTACTATGCTCAAGCAGGCACTCAGAATCCCTAGAAATAGCCTCTCACACTCCCGAGCTCTCCCTCAACCTTAAGAATCTGCCGTGCCAGTAGAGGGAAGCTTGGCCCCTGCTCCAGAAAGTCTGTCTGATGTGAGGGGGCTGCCTCCCTCAGGAGGGTCTCAAGACACAGTCCTAACATCCCAGGCAGGCCATGGAAGATGAAAGGGTGACAGCTGACAGCCCGTTTTGTGGAATTGCCAATGGCTCAGCCCAGAAGTGACATGTTTGTCAACCGTAAAGGTGTAGTCTCCCACCCATGTCCTGTTCAACGTTAGTCCTATCCACTCCAACTCCAGAGGCACAGATCATCTTCCCACTTCCTTAGCTCATGCCACACCCTACTTCGCCTAGCTGGAAGATGACAGCTGCTTCTCCACCAGCCCTGTTGCCACACCTTCCCTTCTAGACCCCTCCCTGCCCCAGGCCTTTGATACACTGCCCAGCAGCCAGAAGGATTCTTTAAAAACCGAATTGGATGATGCCGTCACACCTTTAAAACTGCAATGCCCTGGCCTGGCGCGGTGGCTTACGCCTGTAATTCCAGCACTTTGGGAGGCCAAGGCAGGCGGATCACAAGGTCAAAAGATGGAGACCATCCTGGCCAACATGGTGAAAACCCATCTCTGCTAAAAATACAAAAATTAGATGGGTGTGGTGGCGTTCGCCTGCAGTCTCAGCTACTCGGGAGGCTGAGGCAGGAGAATCGCTTGACCCCAGGAAACGGAGGTTGCAGTGAGCTGAGATCATGCCACTGCACTCCAGCCTGGTGACAGAGTGAGACACTGTCTCAAAAACAAAACAAAAACAAACAAACAACAACAAAAACTGCCATGCCCTTTCATTGTACTTGGAGTAAAATCCAGCCTCTCTGGGGCTTCCCTGGGTCCCGTGTGACCTGTGCCTGTCTCTTTCTCAGACCTTGTCTTATATGTCTCTCCGCTGGTCTTCATCAAGACTTCTTTCTGATCCTTGAGGTAGACCAGTTAGCTCCTGCCTCAGAGTCTTCGCACATTCTGTTCTCTCCACCTGCCATGCCTTTTCCACTGGTATCTGCATAAAGTTCAAATGTGGCCTCTTCAAAAGGCCTTTCCTGACCCCCAGGCTCCAGTCATCTCATCCTGTGGCTACCCTCTTTGTTTTCTTCATAATGCTTATCACCCTCTAAAAAGATCTTGATTTGCTTCTAAAATGTCTGTCTCCCCATCTCCAGAATGCAGGGTGGTATATCCTCAGCACCTTTATGGTGCTATAGCCCCAGAAGTGTGGCTGGCGTTCTGCAGGAAACCCATAGATATTTGCTCGGTGAATTCTAACATGCTTCCAGTAGCAGCAGGGGCTGATCCTATGGGCCTCCTCCTTTTTTCTCTGGTTCCAGCAACTTGTGGTTGAATCCACGGCTCACAGGCCACCACGCGGGTGCATGGCTTTTCCTGCCTCAGCTATAGCAGTACCAGGAAGGTGAGCTATCCCTGCTCACATATTTGGGCAGCAAATTTGGAGGAGCTGCTCCACTCCTGCAGAGTGCACCTGGGTCTGTCGCGGCGCTGGAACTGCCTCGGTGTTGATATAAGCAAACTGGGGCACACACACTTTTTAAAAAAATTGAGACATTTAATGAGGCTTGAGTCATGATGTGTGCCAGGCAGAGTGCTAGGTACCAGAGTTAAAGACAGAAAGTTCACAATCCCCGTCCTGAAGCCGCTCACAGTTTAGGGTTAGAAAAGAAAAATAACCAGACAAGTGCGATGCTGTTGAGTTCAGAGGTTGCAAACTGAGTGTCTGCGGAGGTCAGGCAGGTGCCGTGTCCCCTGGCCCACCTCGGGGCTCCCGGCGATGCAGTGGACACCCTCAGACGCACTGCAGCTCTCCGCTTCTCTAAGGGCTTGCTGTGCTTGCACAAATGGCTGAAAGTGTCAGGGATGGATCACCCCAGGGGTGGCCTGCAGCCAACAAGAGATGGCAGCTGGTGATGAATACCCCAGCCGCCCCACCCCAGGACCATTCTCAGGCATGTTCTATGATGTTTCTCAGAGATGCCCAGTACATCGAACCCCGCTTGGCTGTGGGATAACTGCTCCATTGCACCCCGTTTGCAGGCTTTCGCTCCTCCCCGTCTCACCTCTCCAGCGCCTCCCATGTGCTTCCTGGATTCACCTCCCAAACTACTTGCACCCAAGTTCTCATCTCAGGGCCTGGTTTGGGAGGAATCCACACTAAGGCAGTGTGAAGCAGCTTGGTGTCATACAATAGGGAGTGGTGGGGACTGTGAGGCACTTCTGTGCTCCCTGAAATGGAGCAGCTGGCACCCAGCTCCTGGCTGATGGTGGCCGGGTTGCCATCTTCAGTTTTTCAAGAGTTGCGTCCATATTTTCATGTGATATCTCCCAACGTTTTAATGTCATAATAAATTCAAAAAATTTTAACTACCATACAGGGCTAACAAAGCATGTCAGCAGCTATAATGTGCCGTATAGATCATAAATTTGCTGCCCCCGGTGAGCTCAATTGAGATGTCTAGAGGGGTCATGGTGACTCCAACCCAGCCTTGCCCAGCCAGAGAGAAGGGGAAGCTTCCTGGAAGGTGTGATCTTTGAGTGGGGTCTTGAGAAGGAGACAGCTAGGGGAAGAAGATGGGAAAGAGCAGGAAGGGAACGTCAGGCAGAGAAGGGAATAAAAAAGGAGCTCGGAGCTCTGCGTGCCGGGGAGAGAGACCATGGATTGTCCAGAAAGATAAGACACATGAGTCACAGTCCACTAAATGCCAGGCATGGTATTAAGCACTTATGTGCATTTTTCACTGCATCTTCCTAACAGCAGTTGGAATTACGATTGTTCACCTTACGTATGGAGAAACTGAGGCATAGAGAGGTTATTTGCTCATGGTCACACAGTCAGTCAATGGAGGAACCTGGGCTGGGTCAGAGCCTTCTTATGCTTAGGTGGAATGGGGCCAGATCATGGAGCACCTCACATGTTACTCTCAGATCCTTACATTTTATTCCAATGATGGTGAGGAGGCCCTGGAGAACTTAAGCAGGGAGGGTAATGTCACTATGACCACAGAAGCGGGAAGGCAGAGGGCAGGAGGCAGAAGTGGAGCAGGGGGTGATTGCACGAATCAAGGTCAGAAATGGTGGGGTCTCAGCTAAGTCGGTGTTGGGGCATGAAATCAAGGAGAGAGATTCAGGTGCAGGGGACGCTAATATGTTCTATTTTGGACACACCGAGCTGGAGGTGTCTCTGCAGCATCTGAGGGTCAACGTTCCATAAGCAGGTGGTTCTTTGGGTCTGGAAGGCAGGAAGAGACTTGGAGTCATTAGGACACAGGCAGAAGACATGGCTATGGGTGATGTTTCCATCGAAAAAAGTGTGAAGCAGAAAGTCGCTGAAACAGAATCCTGGGGAGCTACAAGGTTTCAGGGTGAGCGGATGTAGAAGAATACACAAAGAACACCAGAAAGTAACAGCCAGAGAAGCAGAGGGGGACCAGAAGAGAGCAGTTCCATGAGCCACTGAAAGAGGAGAGTTCTGAAAAGGAAGCGTCAAATTCCTCCGAAGTCAAGCAAGAAAATGGCTGAAAGTGTCCACGATATCTGGCAACAAGGATGCCATTGGTCACCTTAGCAAGGGTTACTTCAGCGGGGACAGAGGCAGACTGGGGTGGGCTAAGCAGTGAACAGGAGGCGGGGCGGGGGATGGAGATGGTGAGAGTAGAAATGATTCTACAACCACCTCACCCAGGGAGGGGCCTAGGCAGGCTCCGAGGTGAGAGGCTGTTCAACCTTCAGTTCACTTGTGCAATGCCACATGTGCAATGGGTGTTGAAAAACGTGTGTGTTTCTGCTTTCTAATTCCAGCAGGTAAAAAGGAAAAAAGAAGGAAAGAAAGAAAAAAAGAAGGAAGGAAGGAAGGAAGAAGGAAGAAGGGAGGAGGGAGGGAGGAAGGACGGAAGGAAGGAAGGAAGGAAGGAAGGAAGGAAGGAAGGAAGGAAGGAAGGAAGGAA
>NW_022437005.1:4569632-4663976 GCF_009761245.1 Sapajus apella
GAAGGAAGGAAGGAAGGAAGGAAGGAAGGAAGGAAGGAAGGAAGGAAAGAGAAAATGTGTGTTTGAGTGGCAACAACTTCCCTGCTTGCCTAAGTCTCTCCTTCTTTTCCTACCCTCTTGGAAAGTGCTTACACCTGCTCAGGAAGTGAGTGTCCGCTCTTGATCTCTTTGAGTCCTTAGATGATTTTAAACCTTCATTAGAGGTGAGAGGAGTGGGGAGGACCCATATCTTTCTGCTTCTCCCTTCAGGTAAGTAATCTAGAGCGGCACATGCGCAGTGATCATCAGTACTCACCTGCTAGAGCCATGGAGGTCTGCCGTCCTCCATAGAAGACTGAGTCACGAGACCAACAGGACACCTCCACATCCGGCCTGGGAGAAGCTGCCACCTGCTGCGCTGCTCATGCCCAACCTGGCAGCTGCTGTCACTGGCTTGAGGAGGAAGCTAAGGTGTTAGAAAATGTAATGCAGTGACTCCTGTCATTTGCTGTTTTGTTCACACATGTAGGAAAAACAAGAAGTAGAGCCAACGACAGGCGGGACCCTCTAATCGGGCTGGTATAAGGGGAAAGTGAATTTAAGTCCATCCTTTTGGGATAGTTCTCAGTTCTTCAGTGGTGGATACTTGAAATCAGTTATCTAGGGATAGCTTGATACAGATTCATTCATTCAGCCAACGAATCTTTGTTGAGATCTACTGCAGACTTTTTTCAGTGGCTACAAATGATGTGACAGTCTTCCCATCAATAATTGAGGTACAGATTCCCTAGTAACTACTGCGGCCAACAGAGGGTGGCGGAAGTTCCGCTTTGTTCCCAGGGCTACCCAGGTTTAGCCTAGTTCCCTGAGAGGTTATGCTACCGTGGAAGCCATCTCACCGGCCTGAGGTTGCTAGGCTGGGGCCACTTGCACGTTCCGGTTCACATTCCTAGCTGAGACCTGTGTCTTAACCATTTGAGCCCAGCACCAGCCATGAAAGGGAGGTAGACCTCTTAAAAGTAGACCCTCCCATCCCAGATCTTCAAGTCACCTCCAGCCAGTCAGGTTTTCATGAGGTCTCAGACATCATGAAACAGCTATTCCTCCTGGGCCCTGCGTGAATCTGCGGGCTTAATAAAATGCTTGTTGTTTTAGGCATCTAAGTTTGAAAAGGCTATTATGCATAAAGATGGCTGAAATAAGAACCTACAGTCATTAGGCGCTACTCCAGGCCCTGCAGATAAGCAGTAAGCAAGGTAGCACAGTCTCCCTGTGTGCGGCTAACACTCTCCCTGGGAAGACAGATAATGAAAATAAGCGCTGAAGCAGTGACTCAATGCTTTAGAAAAATAAAGCCAGGGACCATGATAGTGACTGTTGAACAACGTTGAGGAATGGTAGAATCAAGGAAGATCTATCTGAGGAGTTGACATTTGGGCTGAAAACTGAACGAGAGCAGGAGAATCAGACAGAACAGCAAGAACAAAGGTGCTAAGGATGCTGGAGGAGCACAGAGCAGTTGGGGAAAGTGGAAAGTGGTGAGGAAGGACCCGAGTGGAATGAAACAAAGCCAGAGAAGTAGGTGGGATACCCTGCAGGGCCTGTGGGCCAGGCAAAGAGGCCTGTACTTTAAAGAGATGGCCCTGGCTGATGTGTGGGGGATGTCAGGGTGGAAGCAAGAACACTGGTGACGAACCTCGTGTAGCAATCCAGGTCACAGACAGTGGTGGCTAGGACAAGAAGATCATAGTAGAGACAGGAAGAAGGTGAAGTGATGCTTTGTGCTGAGGTGGAGCTAACAGCTCTCATGAATGTATTGACTGCAGAAAACAAGAGATGGAGAAGAATCAAGAACAGGTCCTAGGTTTTCCTATGTCTAACAATTTTGGGCTGTATTCTAAGCATTGTGATGCTATTTTTCAGTATTCTGGATTCTGTTATCTTTCTGAAGAGTACTGATGCTTGTTTGTCTGCTTACTTGTCTTGTAAAGCCATAAACTTGGCTTTCTCCATTCCAGCTGCCAACTCTGCCTCTTGGGCAGCAAGTTGAATCTCAGCTCAGTTCTCTTAGCCCTGGCTGGACTGTTGGAAGTCTTCCACACGCATACACAGTTGAGGGATCAGCCAGAGATTTGAACAGGGGAAACACACAGAATTCAGGGCTTTCCCTCACTGGCCCCCGCCTTTCTGGGGCTCCCCTGTCACCTTCTAGCAGCTGTGGTTGCCCAGACTCTAACTTTTGGCTCTCCAAGTCAAAAGATGGCAGGTGTTCTTTTTTCTTTTCTTTTTTTTTTTTTGAGATGAAGTTTTGTTCTTCTTGCTCAGTCTGGAGTGCAATGGCACAGTCTCAGCTCACTGCAACCTCCGCCTCCTGGGTTCAAGCTATTTTCCTGCCTCAGCCTCCCATGTAGCTGGGATTACAGTGCCCGCCACCACTCCCGGCAATTTTTGTATTTTTAGTAGAGATGGGGTTTCACCATGTTGGCCAGGCTTGTCTTGAATTCCTGACCTCAAGTGATTCAACCTCCGCTTCCTGGGTTCAAGCTATTCTCCTGCCTCAGCATCCCAAAGTGCTGGGATTACAGAAGTGAGCCACTGCGCCGGGAAGACAGCAGGTTTTCTTTGGAATTGTAACCAATAGAGAATTGCTTTTAGGCTAAAAGTCATAAAGTCAAAACCAGCAATCTCTTTCTATGCCATTCCTTTCCTCCAAAAGCAGAGCCTCCTACCGTTTCTGCCTGCTTTTCTTCACTCTGTAATGCCTTTGGGCAGTTGTTATTTTTGTTTTGAGGTAATTAATTACATAATCACATGTAATTGTAAGAAATAATGCAGAGATAGCCCCTGTGCTCTTTACTCAGTCTTGCCCCGTGGTAACATCTTGTCCAACTATAACACAACATCACCACAGGATATTGACACTGACACATTTCAGATACAGAACACTTTCAACTCCACGTGGACCCCTCAGGCTGCCCTCATACAGCCACACCCACTTTCCTCATACAGCCACACCCACTTTCCTTATACAGCCACACCCACTTTCCTTATACAGCCATACCCACTTTATTTATGCAGCCACACCCACTTTCCTCATATGGCCACGCCCACTTTCCTTATACAGCCACACCCACTTTCCCTATACAGCCACACCAACTTTCCTTGCACGTTACGCTTCCTTTAACTTCCTGTAACCACTAATCTGTTATCCATTTCTAAAATTTTATTATTTCAAAAATGGTACATAAATGGAATCATAAAGCATGTAATCTTTTGGGGAAATTTTGTTGCTTTTTTCTTATCATGATTTCCTGGAGATTCATTAAAGTTGTGTGTATCAATGATTCTTTCCTTTATTTCATGGTGTGGATGTGCCACAGTGTATTCACCGGATGAAGGCCCTCTGGGTTGATTTCAGCTTTTGACCACTATAAATAAAGCTACTATGAACATTCGTGTCCAGGTTTTTGTGTGAGCTTAAGTTTTCATTTCTCTGGAATAAATACCTAGGAGTGCAATTGCTGAGTCATATGGTAGTTGCATGTTTGGTGTTATAAAGAAACTGCCAAATTATTTTTCAGAGTGGCTGCACCAGTGTAAAGACCACTAAGCATGAATGAGTGATCCAGTTTCTTGCATTTTCACCAGCATCTGGTGTTTGTCACTGATTTCTGTTTTCGCCTTTCTGATAGGTGTGTAATGACATCTTCTCATGCCTTTAATTTGCATTTGTCTAATAGCTAAATATATTGAGCATTTTTTTCATGTGCTCATTTGCCATCTGTATATCCTCTTTGATTAAAGGTCTGTTCATTTCTGAGCTTTGTTTTTGTAAAGGAAAACAACATATCCAATTCTAACAGATATGTATCCTACAAGCCTTCACATTTGTAGTCTCTCTGTCTTCTTCCAGTGAGGCTGCCACAGTCAGAACGTTTTGCCCTAGGGTTCAGGAGATGATTGTGAGTCTAAATCACCCTTAGGTTAGTGAGGATGGTGTGAGAGAGAAGAAGGAGCAGGAAGACCTTCAGGTGTCCTTAAGCAGAGGCCTGTGAATAAGATTTATTCTCTCTCTCTCTCTGTCATTCCCCATTTTCTGATGGTAAACAGAGTCTCCTAGCCCAGTTGTCAGTTCTCATCCCTCCAATATCTTCCTTGGGCATCCTTTCCCACAGCCCCTCTCAAAGTCATAAAAGCTGATCCCATTGTATTGTACATAGTAGACACACCATAAATATTTGGGTTTGGTGGATAGAATTGGAATTGTTGGTGTGCATATCACAGAAATCCAGTTGGAACTTGCCTGGTCCAGAGAGGGAATTTGTCAGAAAGAGTCATTTCTGAGATATGTTAAGCCAGTGTGGGAAGGACGGGAGGAAGCCTGGGTCCTGGGCAGCTGCAATCTGCAATCCAACTCAGCCACTACTTTCTCTACTTCTCATGTCTGTCCTCTGCTCACCAGCTTTTGTGCTCTGTGGCTGCAGACTGCCACTTCCATAGTGCAGGGAACATGGTGCCACCAGCCCTGAAGCCTCCCAGAAACAGAGGACCTGACCCTGTCCCAGTATTTAAAGTCCAGGGGAGAGTAAGGACAGGCTCAGTCGTGGCGAAGGGGTGGCGCACCATGATGGGCAGTTTATCAAATTGTAGGGGTGGGAGAGCAAGAGGGCCTTGAAGTGGGCAGGCCTTGCGTCCTCAACCAGAGCTGTTCACTCTGAGTTTACTGCAAACATTGAAGGTTCCAGGGAGACCCTTGGAAGGCACATGGAGCTCACTCTCCCAATCTGGAAGGTCTGCTTGACTCCAGCCCAAATCTTACCCAAGCTTCGATGGACCATTCTGGTCAGCCTCCTCTGTGACCTCCTTCCTGGGGTCTAGCTCTTGATGACATCCTCTGTGAGTCAGGATAAAACCATCTGCTGTAACAAATAACCCCCTTCCTTGCAGTGGGTTAACATAATACAAGTATTTTCCTGACTCACTTAAAAGTCTAACTTGTGTGTTTGAAGTTGACAGGCTTACTTCCATATGTTAATCCAGGAATGGAAATTCTCCTCTGATCTTGTGGCTCCACATTTCCCCACCTTGGAGTCCTCTGCATTTATTCAGGAATAAGGGGAAAGAGTGGAGAAGACACATCCCTTTCTTAATCACCTCATGCCCATTCACATTCCATTGGTGGGAGCTGTTCACATGTCCCTGCTGGGTACAAGGGGTGATGGGAAATATGGTCCTGGTACACAACTGCTTCCCAGCCATGGTGTTATACCATGTAAGGAGGAATGTATGTTTTGGTGGGCTGTTGGCCGAACTGCCACCCTGCCTCCTGCCCACACAGTCAGCTATCCATGGACGAGTGCCTCATTGCTCTCCGTCCCTGCTTGCCAGTCTCAATGTCCAAGACACCTGGAGTGTTTTCCTTTTGTTATTCCCAGAGACACAGCAGGCCAATGGATTCAAGAAAGAAGATGACTGGCCTAACCGAATAGCTTTTAAAAACAAAATTGGCAAGCTCCAGCCTGTAGGCCAGCTGCTTATTTTGTAAATTAGGATTTATTGGAACCAGGACGAGGAAGAGGGTGAGTGGAGTGAGGCAGGGTCAGGCTAGTGCAAGATCCAGTCCTGTCTTTATTTAAAATTTTGGTATTTTGCTCATCATGGATTTAATTTTTGCAGTCGCTTTGATTTTTTAAAATATTTCTAAAAAATGTTATTTATCTGGATTACCAAATTTCTTGGTGCTCCCTTCAATGCTGCACCAAGGCCTCTTGCCTTGCCCAGCCCTGGCCTCACCTTCCCGTCACAGTGTCCTACTCCGAATGCCTGGCATTTGGGAATGTGCCCAGCTCTGTCTGAGTGAGGCTGGTGCGGTAAGAAGAGGCTGGTGCTGTACAAGCAGGAGGGCACAAGCCGCCACAGGTGCAGGGCAGGTGCCTGGTGGGGGGTGGGGCTGGGGCAGAGGCTGCTGAGAAACCCACCATGGGCCTGTGGCTTGTCCTGGAGAAGCATTACTCTCCTGTAGCCTCCTTTCTCCCTGTCCCTTCACTGTGCTTGGCCCGCAGGACCAGGAGGCCTTGGTGGTCTGAGGACAGCAGTGGAAAGGCCCTGGTTGGCTCCTAGGAGGCCTCTCTCCTCCTTCCAAGGCTCCTGCTGCCTTTGAAGTAGCCAGAGGTCTTGCTTATCTCATTTCCTTGGAGTTACATTGAGTTGAGCTGTGAGCCTTTCAAATTGAAACCAAATCTCACAATTATTTGGTAGAAATTATTTGGTAGAAAATTGTCACCTGGGTGAAGATACAGATTTTTCCCCAGAGCTATTTGGTTTCACTTCGCAGGCCCCAGGTTTCATTCCTTTATGCTTTGCAGCTGAATTTGTCTTTGTGGTTCTCTCTCTCTTTCCCTCTTTCGGTCTTCATCTCTCTCAGTGTGTCTCCTTCTCTCTTAATCTCTCTCCTCTTCCCGCTCTTTCTCTCATCCTGTATTTCTGTCAGCCACTGTCTTTCTCTGCCTCGTCGGCCTTTCATCTCTGTCTTGGTCTTTCTCACTCTTACTCTCTCTCGGTCTCTCCGTCTCTGACTCTATCCCTCTTGCTAGATGTGGGTGGTGCAGACAACAAGGCACCAGATCTCGGGGCCACCGTGACCGCACTTCCTTCCCTTCCCTCCAGCACTGGGAGGAAGAAAGAATGTGGTCCCGCAGGATCCAGGCGCTGGCTGTCCTGAGGCTCTGGCAGTCCTATCTGTAAAGGTCACAGGGAGAAGAGGAAGTGGCAACTTTCTTTAATATGAAAATAAAAATGTTTTCCAACCAAACCATACACCGTGTATGCCAAATGAGAAGGACCAAAAGCCTTAGAAAACCACAGGCTGCCCTTTCCCCCAAAGAAAACAAACGGTGTTCTATGAGTTAATGGAAGTTGACCTACCACATACGCTCACCCATGCCCCTGCAATTCCCTCCTGGACATACTTAAGAGGAAAGCATTTCTTTGGTCACCAAAAGACATCATCAGGAAGGCTCACAGTGGTAGTCACAATCGCCTCAAAGCACAAACTACTCAAATGTCCACCAATGGTAAAATGGATAAATACATTGAATAAATTATAATCATAACAAATAAATACATAAATCAATCAATCCCATTTGATGGAATACTCTCCAGTAATGAGAATAAACAACTTATGACTCTACACAAAGACATCGTGTTGAGCAAAGAAAGCCAAACACAGAGAGCATTTGCTGGGTGCTGCCACGTTTATAAAGTGCAAAAGGCCAGCCAGGCATGGTGGCTCACACCTGTAATCCCAGCAGTTTGGAAGGCAAAAGCAGGCAGATCACCAGAGATCAGGAGTTCAAGACCAGCCTGACCAACACAGAGAAACCCAGTCTCTACTTAAAAAAAATACAAAATTAGCTGGGTGTAGTGGCACATGCCTATAATCCCAGCCACTTGGGAGGCTGAGGCAGGAGAATCACTTGAACCCGGGAGGCGGAGGTTGCAGTGAGCTGAGATTGTGCCATTGCACTCCACCCTGGGCAACAGAGTAAGACTCAGTCTCAAAAAAAAACAAAAAAAAGTGCAAAGGGCAAAGGGAATCTCTGCTGTCCAATAGTGGCACTGCCTCAGCAGGGCATGGACCAGAGGAAGTGTGAGGGGCTTCTGGGGGCTGAGATCACAGTGGTTCTTGACCTAGGTCCTGGTTACTTACGTGTGTTCAGTTGGTGAGAATCTGTAAAGCTGTATACTATGGCATGTATATGTTTCTACATATCTGTTATGTTTAAACAAGATAAAAACAAAAAGCAACCCCCTTACCTACTGTCTCAGTTGATTTGTGTTGCTATAAAGGAATACCTGAAGCTGGGTAATTCATCAAGGAAAGAGGTTTATTTGGCTCACAGATCTGTAGGCTGCACAAGACGTGTGACACTGGCATCTGCTCTGGCAAAGACCTCAGGCTGCTTCCAGCTGTGGTGGAAAGTGACGCGGAGCTGGCATGTGCAGATCACATGGCGAGAGGGTGCAAAGGAGGGGATGAGGAGGTGCCAGCTTCTTTTCAACAACCAGCTCCCTCGGGAGGTAACAGTGAGAACTCACTCCCTCTCACCAAGCCATTCATGAGGGATCCGCCTCCATGACCCAATCATCTTCCACCTGGCTCCAGCTCCAACACTGGGGATCACATTTCAACAGGAGACTTGGTGGGGCCAAACAAAACCGATCCAAACCATGGCGGCTACAGCCTGGCCTCTTGGACTTCATGAGGGGTGAGGAGGTGTGGGAAGGGTGCAGGTCCATCAGGCCCTACAACAATCCACGAGCTCCCTGAATGCCCCGCAGGGCAGGGGCAGCCCTCAGAGATAGCCCACCTCCCTGACCTGTCCAACGCCAGAGCAGCTGAGCCACATCCGATGGGGCACTGTTCTTGTCTCCAGGGCTCAAACACTTCCCCAGCCACAGTCTAGCTCAGGCACGTGCTGCATTGGACTCCAGGCCAGACCTGGCCAAGGCTCAGTGGGTGAGCCCTGCCCCTCCAGGGAATGGGACATAGGCCCCTGAGGAGAAGCTGAGACAGGCCAGGTATTACCAGTCTACGAGGCTGCCATGCTCTGAGGCCTATGACACTCCTCCCACTGGCTCAGCTCAGCCCTGTTTCTCCAAACCATGGTCCACACAGCCTCCTGAGACGCCAGTAGGTCCCAGGCACTCTACCAGCTGCTGGCGATCCACCCCTCTCCTCACAGCGCTGACATAAAAAGCAAATGAACAAATAAGACAATGACAAGTTGTGACAATTTAACAGGATAGTAATATATACACCCCTAATACCTGTTCACGACAGACAAGAGTTCCAGTGGAGGCTACTGGCCTAAAGCCCATACCTCTTCTATGCTTCAAACTGTGTCTGAAGGGGCTTTAATACAACCCAAGTACACAGCCACCTCCTTCCACCCTCCCCTCCATGGGTACACACGCTTGTGTTGCAACCTGCCCATGGGAGAACAGACCCAGAGGAAAGAGCCCTGTGCAGCCCTGGAGGCAGGGCTGGGGGTCTGAGTAGAGCTAGGGTCCCAGGTCTCCAGGCTGTGGCCAGATGGAGTGTGGGCTCTGGGTGCCAATCTCCCATCAGCCCCATTTGTTCCTTCCCTGGTGGGGACTGGAATGGCCGTGAGGAGAGCGGGAGTAGGTCTCGTGGCTTTAATGGCAGAAGTGATTATATTAACTGGGGTAGGGACTACCTGGGGGAGAAGAAATGCCAGGTAGGTGCCAGCTATACAGAGACCCAGAGGAAGAAGATTGCAAGAGGTTGGAATGGCAGGTGCCAAGAGCCTGAGGCAGGATGGAGTTTATATAAAGAAGGCCAGTGTGGCTGGAGCAGAGTGGGGGAAGCAAGGAAGATTATGCAGTTCTTGGAGAAATGAAGCTTTCATTTTCAGAGAAGTGGGGACCTACTGGATGGGTTTCGGTCTCTTCCGTTTTGAGGTATAATTAGCACACAACAAAATGCACCAGTCTTAAGTGTACGGATCAACACATTTTGCACATGTATACACCCATGAAAGCACCAGAGCAAGACATAGAACATCTTCAGTCCCCTCAAGGGCTCCCTATGCCCCTTTTTAGTCAAAACCCACCTCTGGTATAATAACCACTATTCCAATATCTATCGCCAAAGGTTTGCTCTGCCTGTTTTTGTCTTTTGTATAAGCGGAAACGTGGCTATGTGCTCTCTTACATCTGGCTTCTTCCTCTCAAATTATATCTGTAAGATTCACCCATTTTACCACATGAAGCAGAAGGTCATACCTTTTGATGGCTATGTATATATCCTGTTGTGTGTATTTATCCAATCTCCTGTTGATAGGGTTGTTTCCAGTTGGGGGCCATAATGAAACACGCAGCTATGAATATTCTTGGATAAGTCTGTTGGTGGTCACGGTGCCATCTCTGCTGGGTATATAGCCAGGAGTAGAACTGCTAGGTGATAGAGATGTATGGGGACCTTAGCAGGTTGTGCCAATGGGTATTCCAGAGTGGTCTGGGAATTTGATGGAGAGTTCCCAGTGGGAGCCTGGTGTGACCTGATTTATATTTCAGGTAGATCAGCTTGGTGCTTTATAGAGAAATGCTGCAAGGGGGTCAGAGTGGCGGTGAGGAGACCAGCTAAGAGGTGATGAAAGGGTCTGGGTAAGCCATGACAGAGACATAGCTGTGGTTGGTAGCAATGGAAAGAAGAAAAGATGTCACCCGCCCTTCAATGGGAAGGACACAGGGATAAGCTGACTTTTCCACAAGTCAGAGCAGAAAACCAGTCCTTGAACTCAGGGATTCTAGCATAGCCCAGTATTCCTCCCCACAGCCCTCTCTTGGGTTCAGGACCCTGTCTCCTCTCTAAAACTCATTTAACTGTGGGATGACATCTTCTGGGGCTCACAGAGCTAGTATAGGAAGCTTCAGGGAGAATGAAACATCTACTGGAGACAAGCAAACCTCTCTTTCCTCCCAAGCCTGGAAGTCACTTGTTTTTACACATTTTTCCTTTTGAGACAAAGTTTCGCTCTGTCACCCAGGATGGAATGCAGTAATGCAATCTCGGCTCACTGTAGCCTCGACCTCCTGGGTTCAAGCAATTCTCCTGCCTCAGCCTCCTGACTACCTGGGATTACAGGCACCTGCCACTACACCTGGCTAATTTTTGTATTTTTAGTAGAGACAGGGTTTCACCATGTTGGCCAGGCTGGTCTCAAACTTCTGATTTCAGGGGATCCACCTGCCTCGGCCTCCTTAAGCGCTGAGTTTACAGGCATGAGCCACCATACCTGGCTTTACACATTTATTGATAGGCCCTGCTCAGTTCCCAAAATGCCCCATCTCCTTGACTGCCCCTGGGCTCTCTCTGGGGTGGAGACCCTGGTAGCAAACACCCATAGTTTCCCTAAGGGCTGTTCACACTCTGTACCAAGGGCACGTGCTGCGCACGGGGGACGGAGGCCATCTCCTGGGCTCTTTTCTGGCACCCAGCCAGGTGTAGCTTGGGGCAGGGTAGTCCTCCTCCACCCTTAATGCACGGAGTCTGGGAGTCCAACAACATGTGGGCTTCCTCTAGGGAATGGTCAAAATCCTCTTAACACTGGGACCAATCTGGAAATGAACCGCCTTTACTGCTCACTATGTAGTAGTGATGTCGTTCTACGTGGCTTTGTTCTTTCTCGTCCTTTGGGTCCTCTGGAGGTGTCAGTGCAGGGTATTACCAGGGCTTTCCATGATATGGCCAGAAATCCAATTCTAACTGATGTAAACAGCAACACAATAAATATGTTGGTTTATATACCCAGGAAATCCAGGGGTGTTGGCTTCAGGAATCGCAGGCTCCAGGTCCTCAAAAATATCAGAGAGCTCCTACTCTCTTCATTTTCACCTCTTCTTTTCTCTCTTTTGGCTGCACTTTCAAGCTACTTTTCCCCATGTGATAAAAGACATGGCCACCAACAGTACAAACATGTCTTGCCTGCTTCTTAATCTCAGTGAAAAGAGAAGGGCTTCTCTCCCAAGCAATTCCCAGGGGTGGCTTCCCTTAGTCTAACCTGGGGCATGTGTTTAGCCAGAGCCAATCACTGTGGCCAAGGGCACTGATGTGCTGGGGTGCCACCCGGGAGTCAGAAGACGCACTAAGAGAGAAGGAGGGGTTCCCCAAAAGGAAACTGGGTGCTGTTTCCAGACAAAGGAGAAGGGGTACATGGACAGCCCAAAACAGCAGATTTTAACATTAAACATAAATAAATAAATAAATAAATAAAAATATGATGTGAAATGAGGTGGCTAGAAAACATAAAATAATATCAGGTGGCCTTATGCTTTCCTTGCAGGAAAGTTGCTGATAAATCATTCAAGGCAGCCTAAGAAGAATGGATGGATCAATAAATGAATAGATGAAAAAAGGCACAAATGTTTATGGGTCACAATATTTTAAGCTACTTGAGAGCCAGAGGGATGCATTTTCCAGGGCCTAGCCCGGGGCCTGGCACACGGTATTAGGTCGAGAGCAACTAATGCCCAGGGCAGACATGACCAGGAGGTGGCTGTTCTCTTTCCTGCTGAGTCCAGACCAGCCTCAGAATCCTTTTCAACACAGCACTCTGGATGAAGCTAATTGCCATCCTTTTCAAATGGCACCTCCCCTGAGAACCTGCCCCAGTCCCCTAGCAGTGCTCAACAAAAACTTATTGACATGGTCAGGGTATCCACCGTGGTCCATACCCTGTGCTGGGCACATTTGATCACCATCAGCTTTCTAATGGAAAGCCATCTGCCACTCCATCCCTTTCCCTGTCCATCTTACCTTTGCCTAAGCTCTGATAAGTGTTGACAGCATCTGTTTCCAGAGTGTGTTTGCACATGTTTAAGATGCCAGCTGTCTCTGTGCCCTCACAGTCGCAGGGAAAACTGTACAGTCATGGTGTGGTGTGGTGATACATGCGCAGCAACCAGCTCTCAAAAAAAGAGTCCTATTTATAGCATCTGCCAGTTTCCATAATGTACATGCTCCTACCACGGTCAGTTTCAAGCTATCAACCTGATGTCGCTAAAAGCAGAGTTGAGAAAAGACGTGCACAATCAGCTCTTGAGACCTGACATGAGCTGGCTCCAGCATGACACAGCCTTCCAGTACACTGTCTTTCCCACGTGACTCTGGAACCACATCAGAATTTTCTTCGCGGTTGTTTTACCAACAGCGTCACTCAGGAGCACTTGTGGACAATCCAAAACAGAAACCTAAACTCTCTTCTAGAACTTAGAGCCACTTCCAAAATCAAGATTAATGCTACGTTAGGTTCTAGAGTGAAATGTGCAGGAAGAGATGTCACATGACATTGTAAAATTCACTCTCAGGTATTGTCTGCCTTCAGCACGCCACTCAGTTCCGCTCTTATTCACCCCGCTCATTGACAAAAACAGCTTTCAAAGCTTTCTCCTAGAAGTTTATTACAGAAAATGTTATGCATTTATAAAAATAGTATACGACTAGGCTGGGCGTGGTGGCTCACGTCTGTAATCCCAGCACTTTGGGAGGCTGAGGTGGGTAGATGACTTGAGGTCAGGAGTTCGAGACCAGCCTGGCCAACATGGGAAAACCCCTTCTCTACTAAAAACACAAAAATCAGCTGGGTGTGGTGGCACACGCTTGTAATCTCAGCTACTTGGGAGGCTGGGGAACGAGAATTGCTTGAACCCAGGAGGTGGAGGTTGCAGTGAGCTGAGATTGTGCCACTGCACTCCAGCCTGGGCGACACAGTGAGACTCCGTCTCAAAAAATAAATAAATAAAATAGTATATGACTATTGTGATCCAATTTAATTCTTATCTATTCCTGACCACTCTTGCCATATCTATACTTGACTTACTTTTCACTTCCTGTATTACCTTGAAACAAATCTCAAATATTATTTCATCTGTAAAGATTTCAGTAAAAAGCAATAATAATATTTTAATCAGGAAAATTCATATAAACTGAGGTATTTTACAACTTTTCGGTATAAGAAAAAAGTAAACTGAGGTATAAGCAACTGAGGAGGAGTAAATTGTCAGCTTTCTCTGACTTCATGGAATCATTTTATTTCTATTTTTGAGACAGAGTCTCACTCTATCGCCCAGGCTGGAATGCAGAGGCGTGATTTCAGCTCACTGCAACCTCCGCCTCCTGGGTTCAAGCAACTCTTGTGCCTCAACCTCCCAAGTTGCTGGGCTTACAGGCACACGCCACCACGTCTGGTTAATTTTTTTATATCTTTAGTAGATAAGGGACTTTGCCACGTTAGCCAGGCTCGAACTCCTGGCCTCAAGCGATCTGCTTGCCTTGACCAAGGCGAGAGGATTGCTTGATTGAGTCTAGCAGTTAGAGACCAGCCTGGGAAACACACAGAGACCCCGTCTCAACAAAAAATTTAAAAATTAGCTGGACATGGTGGTGTATGCCTGTGGTCCCGGCTACTCAGAAGGCTGAGGGAGGAGGATTGCTTGGGCCTGAGAGGTAGAGGCTACAGTGAGCCATGATCACACCACTGCACTCCAGCCTGGGCGACAGAGTGAGACCTAGTCTCAAGAAAAAAAAAAGAAAAAGGAAAAAAAAACGGGGGATCATTTGTCAACACTTATCAATTGGGAGATTTTTCCATAAAAATCCTGTGGAGGCCAACCCAACACTTCTCTCCCCAGCTTTAAGCAGGGCTGACTGGAGACTCAACCCCTAATTCCTTCCCAAAGTGCCTCGGCCAATGAGGAGTGGATGTTGTCAGAATAGACACCCCAGCTTCCTTGCCTCTCAGGCCGGCTGCTACGAAGCATTTCTCCCAGGGCCCCCGTGGTCCTGAGTCCTGCTTGTCCATGGTGCTAACTGCCCATCAATACTCCGAGCAGGCTTTGTCTCCCTTCCCCACTCCCCAGTGGGGCTTCCAGAAATCAGTTTCCACTCTTCTGAACGCAATCCTTCTCTGCTTCTGGGAGAATTCTACCCAGGTCCGGTCCACCAGCTGTCAGCCCAAGTTCTCCCAGTTACCAGCTCTACCCCCGGCAGGGCATGTTCATCCGGAGTACTGCTGTGAACCAGTCATTGTGCAAGGGCGCCGTGCTGCAAAGATCAAAGAAGCCTCTGCATTCTGGAAAATATTGGGTCAAATAGCATGTCATTTTAGAAAAGCTCTCAAGTATGGCATTTCCTGAGCACTGCAATTACAGCCTCTTTCTGTGTTGGCTTTAAATGCCCGTGTAAGCAGCTATTTACTCTCTGGCTCGGGGCACCACTAAAGGGCTCGTTCTAAATATATCATGACAAACTCATAACCCTCAGGCTGCCCAAATGCACATTTGTGAGAGTCGGCCACGGTGCTTGTGGTTGAGTGCGTCCACATAAAACCCAGCCCTGAGTGCAGTTCAAAGCCAAGCAGAGCCTCTTCCCTACTCTCCGCTACTCTGCCCTCCTCCCCAGGAGAAGCCATAAGGAATTTCTAAGGAGAGAAAAAAGTGGCAGGACTTTGAGATTCATTGTTAGACTGGCTCCAAGGGCAAGAGCTTCCTAGAGTTTAACAACAGGCCTGGCACTTAAAATATGCGCCAATAAATATTTGTCAAATTCTGAACCATATTGATGGATTGCTCTCCCTCTTTCCCTCCTCCCTTTTCTTTCTTTTTTTCTTTCCCTTCCTTCCTTTTTCTTTCTTCTCCTTTATTCCTTCTTGTCTTTCTTCTCTTTTCCTTCCCTTCTGCCTTCCTTTCTTTCTTTCCTTTCAAAAGTATACACATGTCATTGCTTGTAATAGACAAAAAACTGGATTCAACCTTCATGCCCACGGACAACGGCAAGTTAAGTCCTGTATATCCACCTAATGGAGTATTCTGTGGCCTTTTCAAAGACAGCTCTTTATGCTCTGAGGTGGAGGTATCTCCCAGACAGATTGTTAAGTGAAAGAAGCCACATGCTGAAGAGCAGGTATGGTGTGTCACCAGTTGGGAAAAAAGAAAAAATGTTTATAAATGCATGAAGTACCTCGGGAAAGCTAAAAAAGAGACTAGCAAAGGTTGCTTCTGGAGCAGTGGAAGGCAGCGGTTCAAGGCGAGAAAGAAATTTCACTTAGTATATTTTACTGATTGTATATATGTATTTTTCAAATGCAATGTCAACAAAAAGAAAGAAAAGAGCCTGCTTTCCGGTGTGAATGTGCTCACTGGGATGTACATTTTCACAGTGGGTTTTGGAATCCTGTGTGCGCCCCCAGCAAAGTGCCTGCCTCAGAATACATATCAGATAGGTCTCTCTCGAGTGAAGCAGGTGGGGTCCTCACCAGTGGTTCCTCTCTCCCAAAGTCAGACTGGCGACCTGACCTCCTTTAGGCAGAAACATCACAAATTAGAAGAAAACATTCTCACAAGCGCACAGTGGACATGTCGTTGTTCACTCTGGACGCATCTGCTGAGCACCTACTGTGTGCCGCACGGTGTGACAGGCTCTGGTGCATGGCAGAGCAAGACGAATAAAAACGCTGCCCTTCTTGCCTTCTAGCTGGAGGAGGAGGGGTTGTAAACCATCAACAAGTTAAATAAGTAGATGGAGGCTGGACATGGTGGCTCACACCTGTAATTCTGACACTGTGGGAGGCTGACGCTGGTGGATGTCTTGAGCTCAGGAGTTTGAGACCAGCCTGGGCAACATGGTGAAACCACATGTCTACAAAAAATACAAAAATTAGCTGGGCGTGATGGTGGACACCTGTAGTCCCAGCCACTCAGGAGGCTGAAGTGGGAGGATCAGCTGAGCCCGGGAGGTTGAGGCTGCAGTGAGCCGTGATCATGCCACTGCATGCCACCCTGAGGGACAGAGTGAGACCCTGTCTTAAGTAAATAAATAAATGAATAAATAAATAAATAAATATGTTAGTAAGTAGATGAAGTATGTTAAATCCAGGTAAGGTATCAGGAGGAGAAACAGCAGGAAAAGTGAATAGGAAGTGGTGGGGGTGGGGGCAAGGCTGTGACTTCAATGTGGTCAGGGGAGTCCTTACAGAGAAGGTCAAGGCCTCAGGAGGGGAGGCAGCGGCTCTGGAGGTGTCTGTGGGAGGAGCTGGAAGGGCCAGGAAGCGCAGGGACAAATCTCCACCATTTGTAGAGGGGTCTGGGTGCCTGGGAGCGCTTGGGACCTCCCCTGAGGCCTGGTTTTGTATGAACTTGGTTTCTCTGAACTTGGATCAGTCAGCCCCATGCTTGGAATCAGGTGGGGCCAAATGCAGGAGGGACCCAGGGCTGCGTGGCTCATGCAGAGCATGATGCCCTGCCGGCCCGACCTCCACCGCAGGGCCAGATTCGGAGGAAACAGGCCCCAGAGACTAAAACAATAATATATGTTCTAGGAATACTTCAAAAGTACTCCTCCTCACAGACTTTCCCAGTGTGGGTTCGCCAGCCCACAAAACGCTGCGCTGAGAGAAAGTGGCTTCGAGGGAGCCTTTTGGAGACTGACCGAGGCTCCGACAGGTCGCGAGTAAGAAACCTAACTCACTTTGTTCAGCTGGGTGTTTCCCAAACTTCCTCGATGAAAGAAGCTTTCTTTCAAGTTACTGCTATTAATATTCCTGGACACAAATGCCCACGGACTCCTTTGAGCGACATTGAATTAGGAGGTTTCGGTGGATTCATCCCTGGAGAAATCATTTTATGAATCAGAAACAGAAGTCTTTGCTTTCTGTTATTTTCCCTGTGAGAGCCTCTTTCAAGACTGTTACCCAAAAAAGAAAAAAGGAGAAACCAAAAAGAAGGTAAGCCTTAAAAGAACAAGAGCGTGCTATTTCCAGTTCAGTGGAATGCCTGTGTCCACCTGTGGACAGCGAGCGGGCATCTGGGCTGTGGACAGACCCTGTGTGCGGCAAGTGGGCAGCTGTCCAGCTGTGGGAACACATTCAGCATAAGGATGCCCATCCCCCACTGCCCCTAAACCTTCCCCACTGCCTAAGAAGGGGGGAAGATGGAAGAGAACTTCCTAAAAATGAAGCCTGGAAATTCTATTCCTAGGTATATGGCTACCAGTGCTGGTGCTGCATACAAGCTTACTAAGACAGGTACAAGAGTACACACAGCAGCACTGCTCATCATGGCCCCAAACAACCCAAATATCCATCAGCAGGAAGAGATGTAAATGACGTGTGTGTGTTCATACAATGGAACACAAAGCAATGAGAAAAAGAATAAACTAGCACCACACGCAGTTGCGTGGAGGAATCTCCGGACGCTTGCTATGGAATTCCTTTGCATGAAGGTCAAGGATGGACAAGACTGCCCTGTGATGACCAAGGTCAGAACGATGGCTAGTGTAGGTGTCAGTGAGAGAGACCCTGCTGGAAACTGGAAATGTGCAAAAATCCAGCAAGCTGCCCACTTATTCATGCACTTTACCCTAAGTTATATACCAATAAAGAAGCCAACAAGCTGAAAAGAAAAATATAAAACTAAAGACTGGAAAGGTGAAAGGGTAGCCCAGAGCTGCCTGCTCTTCTCACCCTAGTAGGGATCCCCTAAACGCCATGGAGAGGCAAAGGTTGGCTTTTCTCTAGCCTCTGCTGCCATCCCCAATCCAAGCCACTATCACCTCCAGCCCCTACTGGGTCTCCCCACTACCCCTGTTGCACCCATCCCTGCACCCCAGTGTTCACACTGCCGTTAGCGAGATCTCTCCAGCACAGGAATCTGGGCAAGCCACTCCCATGATGGATTCTTCAACACATTACCTGTGTCCTCAGGCTAAAATAATATCAATGCCTCAATGCCTTCACAGGGTTTACAGGACCTCTTCAGAGCAGGTTGCAGCCTCCTCTCTCACCACCCTTCCTCCTCTTTTCCCCGCCTCACTCTCCCCTATAGAATCCACTTCAGGTCCCTAAATAGGTCACGTGCGCTCTCCCTCACGTTTGCATAGATCATTTCCCCTATCGGGAGCAGTACTCTTTCCAACGCACCAGCCAACCCCCGCAGAAGCTGCCCATCACTTCTCCCAGCTCACCCTTCACCTCTCAGCTGCAACATCTCATCCTCTGAGAAGCCTTCCCTGCTCCCACCTGGGTGCTCCTCTGGCACCCTCCTCAGAGCATCCATGGGGCTGGTGTGCAATTGCCTGCGTAAGTGTCTTCATCTCCTGCCAGCTCTAGCCCCAGAAGGGCAGGGGCTGTTTGGTCAACACAAGGAGATGCCCAACATGTGGTCAGTGGCTGGGTGTGTAGAGCTCTTTGGAGGGTGGTTATGGCAGGTGTGGCAGAGTCCATCTGCTGGGCTCTGCGTCTTTTTACATAAAAAGCGCTCTCTGAAGCCTCAAAAGGCTGCTCTGCGCATGCCCAGGACACACCGGAAGGGCCGGGGGAAATCAACCTCCACTCCCACAACCCTCAGCCCATGACTGATGGGAGTTGGTGTGTAAACACCTCGGGTGTTGGGTGATTCTGAGGGAGGGCTCCACTGCTTCCCTGAGTTTCCCCTGCAGTTGAGCTCTACTTGACCACAGAGATAACCTGTTTCAGGGCCAGAGCCCTGGGACCCCTGAAGGTTTGCTGAAAAATTGTTTACTGAAAAATCACTGACACAAGGCAGACTGACTAATAATAGAACAGGGACCAGGCACCATGGCTCATGCCTGTAATCCCAACTAAGGGCTGATCACTTAAGGCCAGGAGTCTGAGACCAGGCTGGCCAACATGGCGGAACCCTGTTTCTACAAAAAATACAGAAAAATTAGCCAGGTGTGGTGATGCATGCCTGAAACCCCACTAGTCGGGAGAGAATCACTTGAACCCGGGAGGTAGAGGCTGCAGTGAACCGAGATCGCACCACTGCATTCCAGCCTCGTCGACAATGTGAGACTTTGTTCAAAAAAAAAGACCAAATTATTTAACGCATATGCACAAGAGCCTTCAGAATGAGACCCCAGGCCCATGGCAGCTCAGAGGCTGATATGCTCTCCTGCTAAAGTGGGAAGGGCAATGGGGAATGCTACTGACGGGATTTCTAGGGAGAATGACCAAGTCCTACAGGGAGGGGAAGGAAAAAACCATTGTTCTCATCGGTGGGTCTAGATCTTAGGCAGGTAAAGGGGCTTCAGCTTCTTTGAGAAAGACAGTAGGGGTGGGGGAAGGTCAGACAGACCTTGAGGCTTCTTTAGTTGAGCATGTCAAAATGCTGTATTTTGGGGTACTGGTTTCTTAGCCCCAACACCTACTTCCTAAGACACCTCTTTCCCTTCCTCGGCTCACTCCTATCAATATCTCCTAAGGCCACGTCCCAAATAAACACCTTGCCCTTGAATCCCTGCCTCAGGGACCACTTCTGGGGCCCTGTATCCAATAGCAAGGCTTCTCTGTGTCCATTCCCTATCTGGCCCCAAGCTGCATGTAGGCCTCTTGGCCCAGGCCCCTTGCCGGGACACCCTCTACAGCACACACAGGGCGGGGATCAGTTGGACACAGGCCAGTGAGGACTTGGGAAAGGAAAGGCAGTGCCTGCCAAGCTGAGAGGAGCAGCCAGGATACTCTGGATAAAGGAAAATATGAGGCCACAGGGATGCAGTCAAGAGTGGTTGACACAGAAATTAAGGTTGGAAATGCAACCCCTTTCACAGAGGCTCGATGTGTGCCTGAAGGGGGCTGGGCTTCTGCCCTAGGTTCTGTAGATTGAGTGAAGCTCACTGCCTGAACTTGCAAAATGCAGCAGAAACCCTCTGAATGTACCTCCCTCCATTCCAGACTCTGAAGGCCCAGGAGTCTTACAAGGTGCCAGTAACGCATCAAACAATGCCCTGGAAGGCACTAGGAGCCCTGAGAGATTTGATAAGATGCCAAAGAGATAAGAGACCCTGGGTGGACCTTCCCAGGTTCCCAGCTGGAGAAATCCAAGCCCCCGACATTCAGGGGGCCACAGCCTCTATTTGAAGATAGGACCAAGGTCTAAACCTGCACATCTAGGATCCCAAGGTAAAGGTGGGCCCCCTGGTATCAGAGGTGGATGGGTGGGCATGCATGGCTGAAGAGGACGAGAGGTGGGCACCAGGAATACCAGGAATGGAGGCTGGGAGTCTGAGAAGCATGAGTCCTTCTAGGATGCTTTCCCCAGGCCCACAGGCTATGGGATTTGGGCCCAAGCCCTGAATGAGGCTGTAGGAGACCTGAGTGGGATCTGTGCTCACCTCACTGGCTCAGAGTCCCTGGTGAAGTCATAAGTCTGCTGACCCTTCAGTTGGGCTTTCCAGACATCTATTTAAATAACTAACTACAAGTCATATTGAATTAGCCATGTGTTTACACTGCCCTGGACCCCAAAACAAACCCCTAAGTATGGGAAGGAGATGGGCAGAGAAACTACTGAGGAGAGTAGAGGGGTGTCTAGGGTCAGAGATTTGAAGCATCTACCTTGAGGTAGCTCTTTGGGCTGCTAAGTGGTCTTAGCTTGCATGTATTTGCACAGCTGCATTAACTCCATTGGCACCAGCGCTGTACAATACACACGTGACCAGTGGACATGTGAAATGCAGCTGGTCCAACTGCCAGGTGCTGTGAGGCTGGCGCACACACTGATTTCAAGACCTAGAAGGAAAAATAGATGCACAATATCTTCTTAAGAGTTTTAGATCAATTGCACATTGAAATGATACTACTTTGGATAGATTGGGTGAAATGAAATATGTTATTAAAATTAATCTCATTTTCTTATGTATTGAATTGTGGTCCCTAAAAAGGTATGTTGGAGACCTAACCTCTGGTACCTCACAGTGCCACCTTATTTGAAAATAGCGTTGTTCCTTATAAAGCATCAACGAGGCAAGGATAAAAAAAAAGAAAAAAAAAAAAGAAAATAGGGTTGTTGCAGATGTAATAGATAAGATTGTTGAGATAAGATTGATATGGCTTGGTCTGTGTTCTTGCCAAATATCTTGTCTAATTGGAATCCCCAATGTTGGAGGTTGGGCCTGGAGGGAGGTGACTGGATCAAGGGGGTGTTTTCCTGTGAATGCTTTAGCATCATCCCCTTGCTGCTGTTCTCGTGATAGTGAATGAGTTATCATGAGATTTGGTTATTTAAAAGTGAGTAGCACCTCTCTTCCCTCTGACCACATAAGATGTAACCGATCTTACTCTTTCCACTGCCCACCCCAGACCTATAAAACCAACTCCAATCCCACCACCTTTTGCTAACGCCCTTTTCAGCCTTAGCCCACCTGCACCCAGGTGAATAAAGAGCCATGTTGCTCACAAAAAAAAAACCTGTTGCTCATTCAAAGTGCACATTTTTAACAAGAGACACAGCAAAAACACAGCCACGTGACGATGGAGACAGAGATTGTAGTGATGCAGCTGCCAGCCAAGGAACTCCGCAACTGTCAACAAGCACCGCGTGCTGGGAGGGGCAGGAAAGGACCCTCCCCTACAGGCATCACACAGGCCACAGCTCTGCAGGTGCCCTGATGTTGGCCTTCTGGTTTCCAGAACTGCAAGACCATAAATGTCTGCTGTCTTAATCCACCCGCTTTGTGGCACTTTGTGACAGCAGCCCTGGGAAAAGAACTCACGCTGTTTCCTTTTACTTCTTTAACGTGGCTGCCAGAACCCTGTGAACCACATCTGACCTACTGGTCTGACTTTTATGTAACAAAGTTGTGAGGTGTTTTCAGTAGCCATGGACCCTCAGGTCACATAACATGAGCATGCCCAGATAACTTCAGTGTGCAACTTCCTGGCAGGGGGAACCTATGTGCTGGGATAGAGGATCCAATCAGATCAAGCTCTGGCGTCACCCCATCGCAGGATCCAGTCATATCACGCCTCCTGGCATCACCTCATTGCAGGATCCAATCAGATCTCTCCTCATTACCCTATGCTTATAAAACCTTACCCAGCCCCCAGGTTGAGGAGATGCTGCTTTGGGAGCTCTCCTGGTGCTCTCCTTACGAGTGACGCCATCTCCTTGCTAAGTCCTCCTTGGTTGTGGTCATTGGGTTGGTATCTGCCAAGCAACTGAACCTGCTGGTTGTGTGGGTGACATTCCCACTGCTCCTTTGTTCCTTTAACATGATTTATTGAGCATCTACAATTTGCCAGGCACTGCTTTGGCATTTCAGTTAGATAGATAGACCAAACACAGATCCCAGCCTTGTGGAGCTTACATTACAGCAGGAAAAGACAGACATTAAAAAATAAACATAATGAATAAGTACTTTTTTTTTTGGTATGTTAGAAAGGTTCCATGTTATAAGAAAATAAGTAGAACAGGGTAAGAAGGATTGGGAGTGAAGGGTGGTCAGTTTGCAGTATTATATAGAAGGGTCGAGGTTGGCCCCAGGAGGAGGTGAAGCTCAGGAGTGAGCCCTGCTGAAATCTGGGGGGAAAGTGTCCCAGGTGGAGGGAATAGTCATTGCCAAATGACAGCATGAAGCTCTAAGATGTAGTCAAGGGAAAACAAAGCAGCTTTTCAGGTGGGTTTTTGTCACTTGTTGGAATTGCTGCATCTAAATGCTTTCTTCATGCCTCTTCATGAGGCTTGACCAAAGGCCTTTCCCAGAGGAGGGCCCTAGAAGGGTCATGTGGGGTTGTCTTGCATGGGCAGATGTCTCAGCAGCAGTGGAAACTTTCATCTGTGGCAGAGATTCTGGGGGCCGCACCAAGCCAGGCTTCCCTGATGGGTCACCAACCTGGTGCATGAGGAAGTCAGATGTCCACCCACCAAGGACAGTGAAGGCAGCACTGGCCCCACCCATCCCACAAGCCTGGGGTAGGACCAGCCCCACTGAATGGAGTTAAACTCAATGCAGCTCTTGAATCGGAGATGGGCTGAGCGAGGGTGGGAGCCAGGGAGAGAGGGGACCATTTTTCTTACCTGAATAACCTGTAAGTATAATGACAATTGCGTTATTATCAGTGCTTTGGGTGACAATAGAAGAAAATTGGTTTAAGGCAGTCCTAACCCCAAGTGTGTCAAGTATGTATGGTGTGGGGAGTATTTTTAAAAGATATCCCAACAAGAAAACACTGAGATCAAATTAAATGTTCCTTCTCTCACACAACGGGATGTAAATCTGATAGTCCCTGGGCTTTAGAGAGACTGATACTACTGGATACTAAATTGTACAGTGTCTTTATTAATTATTTATTCCAGTAAGAACGCTATCGCCCTTATCAGATGCCTATGTTTTATATTCACAAACTTCCCTGAGCAGGGCCAAGAACAGAAACCTAACAGTGAGAGACTCTGCCAAGTGCAGGGGACAGGGCAGTGTTACCCGGTGGTCCTGGCCAGAGGGGGCAAGGCCAACAGGTGGTTCTATTTTGAAGCGGTTGGAAAAGGCAAAAACAGCCTCTTCTCCCACCTTCGCCCCACACCTGGATTCTGTTTGCTACTACCTCTGTCCTTTATCGGGTCCAGCCATTGCTAGACAGGATGGTGGCTCTGGAGAGGACAAGACTGAGCCCTTCTCATGACTGGATGCAACGAGGTATGGAACGGGGGTCTAGAGTCAGCTCCTCAACTTCTCACCCCATCCCTAGGTTTCCCCATGTGAGTCCAGTTTAATGCAACCCTCATTTTGCACATAGATAGAGACACAGAGGGAGCCAGAACCTGCCCATGTCATGCTTAGGTCAAACTAACCTGAGCTCCAAGCCCGTGTCTTCCCATTGCTTCACACTCCCTTGCTCGCTGAGCTCTGTCTCCTTAGGATGGAAAACAACTTTCAGGAAAACAAAACGTATCCAGGCCTCCAAACTTGAGAGAGGCTAGAGAATAGCTGAATCTCAGTCCTCATCTGTTCTACATTTTGAGGTGCCACACTGGATATCATCTGAAGAATTCTATGTCTGAAAAGCAAGAACGGGATAAAAGCAGGGTTTGGAATGCATGGAAGACTACTCAGCAACAACATGAATGCATCCCAAATGGGTTATGCTAAATGAAAGACGCCAGGCCCGAAAGGCTACATACTGTATGATTCCATCAATATAACATCCTCCAAAGACAAAACTGCGGGGACAGAAAGCAGCTCAGCAGTCGCCAGGAGCAGGGGAGGAAGCGTTGACCACAACGGGTTGTGGCGTTCTGTGTTACCAGGGATGTTTCATATCCTGATAGTGGCAGTGGTTACACGACTGTCAGCATTTGTCAAAATTCATAGAACTACGCACCTCTGTATGTAAATTACACCTCAATAACACTCGGCTTTAACAATAAAGCTTAGAGATCACTTCCTGGACATTTTTTATTCTAAGGTCTTTATGCACAGTTAAAAAAGGAAGCAAAGGCCGGGCGCGGTGGCTCACGCCTGTAATCCCAGCACTTTGGGAAACCGAGCTCAAGAGATCGAGACCATCCAGGCCAACATGGTGAAACCCCATCTCTACTAAAAAGTACAAAAAATTAACTGGGCTTGGTGGTGCATGCCTGTAGTTCCAGCTACTCGGGAGGCTGAGGCAGGAGAACCGCTTGAACCCGGGAGGCAGAGGTTGCAGTGAGCCGAGATCACACTACTGCACTCCAGCCTGGCTCCTGGTGACACAGTGACACTCTGTAAAAAAAAAAAAAAAAAAAAAAAAAGGAAGCAAAAGCTATCAGCCTTTGGGAGGGTAGGATGGGATAAAGATGGCCATGCCCTGGGGCCTCGTGCATGTCAGACAACCAGCTTGTCGCTTTAGCTCATCTTTTAAAATTCACACTTTCACACATACATATAATCCTCACAATAATTCTGTGGAGGAGCTGAAACCTGACAGGCTCAGGGTGGCAGATAATATTTTCCAGAACAGCAAGAGATAATATTAAAAATAAATAAAATAAGACAATGCAGTGTTTTAAGCCACCGGGTTTTGGGGATGGTTTGCCACACAGCAATAGATAATTGGAACACCAGGTAACCTGCCTGAGGCATCTCCGCAGCCAGATAGATGTGCTTCTCTATCCCAGGTTGGCCCCCTCTCTCTGCTCTGCCTTGTTCCTGAATCAGGCAGCAAGATGCAAGCCCCCGGCGCAGCTATGGAAAAAGCTCTAAATGCATCCCTTTCCAGAGCAGTGGGACCCAGGTCTTCTCTGGAAGCCAGGTGTCAAGGTAGTGTCTGGCATACAATAGGTGCTCAATAAATCTTTGGGAAATAAAGGAAGCAATTCCAGGCCCATCCTAGGAGCTGACAGGACAATGAACCAGACACAGCTCCTGTTCATGGTGGGGAGGGGCGGGGAGGAAATTGCTCTTTAGGAAGGAGACAGCAGTAAGCAAGCAATTCGATGACTTGAGACTCTAAGTGCCGTGGATAAATAGGGCTGGCTCTGTGATGGGAAGTGGGGATGTATAGGGAGGCCAAGGAAGTCTTCTTTAGGAGGTGACATGGGACTGTGTGAATGAGACCTGAAGGACAGAAAGATGCCAGCTTTGGGCAGATGAGAAGGAGTCCTCCTGACAGAGGGGTGGCCAGATGAAAAGCTAACAGAGGTCCAAACACGCATGCGCACCTATTCATATTCTAGAGCAGAGCAAACAAAGCAAACAATACGAGAACATGGAATAAAGAGCAGGGCATGAGTCAGGAGCTCAGCTTTACCGCCTGTTCCCCAAGTGGCCTTGGAGTGGCTGTTTCCTCTCCCTGGGCCTCTGTGTTTCTTGCTTATAGGATGAAGAGGTTGGGTGGAATCCATGGCAGGCTGGACTGGCACACACCTGCCTGTGACAGCAGACTGTGTGCGTCTCCTCCCAGCTCCACATTCGGCGATGTCACCTCGGAGGATGGAAACTGGCCACAGTGGAAGCAGTTATACCATGGGAAGTGGCAAATGCCACCAATTTGAATTTTTTTTTTTTTTGAGAGTTAGTTGCTAAATATTCACCAGCACATCACTGGACTAGATGGATGCTTCTCAAACTCTTTTGCTAATATTTCCTGGTGGCAGAAGGCAGCTGACACATAACCCCAGAGGCCTGGGATCTTAGCATTTTAGAATCTTCCTTAGAATCTCCTATTGTAGGCCAGGCACGGTGATTCACCCCTGTTATCCCAGCAGAGGCAGGTGGATCACTTGAGTTCAGGAGTTCGAGACCAACCTGGCCAACATGGTGAAATCCCATCTCTACTAAAAATACAAAAATTAGTCAGATGTAGTGGCTCACCTTTGTAGTCTCAGCTACTCAGGAGGCTAAGGCACGAGAATCCCCTGAACCGGGGAGGTGGACGTTGCAGTGGGCCAAGAGTGGGTCACTGTACTCCAGACTGGGCGACAGAGCAAGACTCTGTCTCAAAAAAAAAAAGAATCTCCTATTTGTAGTTTTTAAATTTACAGTTAATTTAACCTTCTACACCTTAATGTGTCTGTTGTGCCTTGCTTCCTCATACACTCAAAATATAACATTTTACTTTCGTAACTTCTGGAAGACGTATCTTCTTGTTTCTGTGGGATTTTTACATCACACTCACACACACGCAGCCCTCCTCGGGTCGGCGTGGCCCTGTGGTCCTCCAGGAGGAAGGCCTCCTCCTCTCCCATCTCTCTTCTACCTTTCCCTTTCTCCTTTCAAACCCATGGCCCTCCCTGACTTGGAATTGAAATGGGTGTTGGGTGAGAAGAAACCAGACCTTGCAGTCGATTCATGAGGCCCTGGGGCTCTGAACAGAGGTTCTCAGGGTCTGCTCTTGACAGTGAGCCCAGGCGTGGTCAGCGACACTTCCCACCCTCTCGTGACAGAGTGGCTGCTGGCTCCTCGTGGGTGTCTCTGGCGGCCCTGCCAGCACCCACAGGCGAGTTCTCTACAGATAGAAAGGAATGAGAGTTTCCTTTTCCTCCTCCTTGTCTGAAAGCGGGTGGACTTAGATCATCACACTGGGGCTTAGCTGGGGAGCTCTGTTTTCTGCATCCCAGACTCGAGGCTACCACAGACTTCCGGGCTGACCTTGGACAAACAGTTCTGTTTTTTCTGCGCCTCTTTTTTCCACCATCAGCTGCTGCAAACTTCACTGCTGGGGATGGCTGAGTGGATGTCTGAGATGGCTTTGAAAAGGGGCCAGTAATATTTTCAGACACAGAGCTGGGCCCGTGGCCCGTGGTTCCACAGCACCGCGAGAAGGGCAGAGACCCAGCCTCTTCCAGGATGCCAGGCTCTGGGGCGCTCGAACACTCATCATGAAAAATCCCAGAAAAAAGCACAAAGCAACAGCATCCCCCAAAGGAGACTTGAGAACTCCGTGGCGGGAAGGAGGCAGTGTGTGGTGGGAACTGGCATGGGGACATGGGGAAAAGGACAGCGTGATGCTGAAGGTACCCTCTCCCCTTCCCTAAGCTTCTCAAAACACCTCTTAGGTCTGCACTGCCACCTCAGCCCTCTGGGGCTGCCCCCTCCCCCAAGCACTCCACCAAATTTCCACGGAGGACCTCTTCCCCATTCAATTCAATGGCCGTTTTCCAGAACTGATCTCACTGTCTGTTCCCTCCTGTATGAAACAACTGCTCACTCCCTTTCGCTTAGAACCCTCTGCTCTGGTGGTGTGTTCGTGTGCTGTGTTTGTATTTGTGTTGTACTCTCTTAAAGCAGAGGCCTGAAGCAAACCCCTGCATGCGGCCAGTGTATGTAGGGGGTGGTCCTGGGAAGCAGCGGGGAGGTGCCAGGAAAGCGGGCACAGGAAAAAGTGTGTGTTACTGGGCTGGGTACTGCTGTGGGCACCCGGGGCTGGAAGCCTGCTGGGACCCTCCGAGGGGCTGTGTAGAATGCACCTAGACCCTTCCCTCCAAAGGCTGCCAGAGAGGAGCATTGGTCTAAGCCCCATGAATTGAAGGTCGCTTCCCAGGGATATTAACTCCTGAGGCAGAAAAACAGGAGCCACAGGGGTGCTAAAGGCAGGAAGCCACCCGCACGCACAGGAACTGTCCGCACCACAGCTGTGGCCAGTGTGGCCCTGAGGATGACACCAGCCTGTCTTCTGGACATGGCCTCTGTGACTGCCGGATCCTGGGCTGCTCCTGCTCGTGGGGCCACCACTGACACCTGCTCGCCCCCCGCCATACCCAATGTCCTTGGCTTCTCTCCATCACCGCACAGAACACATTGTGATCACATTTCTTTATGTTTTTCTCCTCTAGGAAACTTCTTGTTGGCAGGAGCAAGTATTGTTCTGTCAGTCTGTCACCTAATGCCGTGTCTGACACATAGCAGGAGTTCAGGAAGGCGCACTCCTCTCTCTTCCCCGTAAAAAGCCCATCCGTGGTGGCGTTAGGAGACCATTTTCACTGCCCTTAAGACCCCACATGAAGGCTGCCTGCTGGTTCTACTCTCCCCCGATTTCTGAAGAACACAGGGCTCTGGGACGGCACAAGCTGCCACTTTTCCTCTCAGGAATTCCAACCTGGCGGGTGATCTCCATCCGGCTGGGACATTGCCCTCTGAAGGTCCCCGACTCCAGAACTCCACCAACCTGCCCCCTCTCACCCCACACATTTTCACAAGGCCTGGCAAATGTGCAATTCTTTGTGCCTTCCCAGCAAGTTAGGGCTGGTTGGAACTCTGTACCCCATAAAGCAGTTCTTCCGCATCCCGTCTTTCCCAGCCCCTGGAACCCACCAATCTGCCTTCTGTCTCTATGGATTTTGCCTATTCTGGATATTTTTTAAAAAATAAAGTCATATGATACTTGACTGGCTTCTTTCACTGAGCATAATGTTTGCGAGTTTCATCCATGTTAGCACGTATCAGTACTTCATTTCCTTTTCATGACTGAATAATGTTTCAGATATACCACAATGAGTTTATCCAATCATCCACTGAGGGACATTTGGGCTGTTTCTACCTTTTTCGCTAGTGTGAACAGTCCTGCTATAAGCATACATCTGGGCGTATTTGTTTGAGCACCAGTTTTCAATTCTTTTGAGTATATAGGTAAGAGCAGAATCACAGGGTCATATGATAATTCTATGTTTAACTTTTTGAGGAACCATCAAACCATTTTCCTCTGAGGAAGAACCATGAGGCTGGGTTCCAGCCAGCCCTAACCTATATTCCGCCCAGCAATATATAAAGGGTCCAATTTCTCCACACTCTTACCAATACTTGTTATTTTCCATTTAAAAAAAATCATTCAAGTGGGTGTGAAGTGGTAACTTACTGTGGTTTTGATTTGTATTTCCCTAATAATGAATAATCTTGAGCATCTTTTCATATGCTTGCTGGCCATTTGTGTATCTCCTCTGGAGAAATGTTTATTTGCTTGGTTTACCCAAGTCCTTTTCGAAATTAAGCTGTTTGTCCTTCTGTTATTGAGTTGTAAGAGTTCTTTACATATTTTGGATACCAGACCCTTATCAAAAATGTGACTTGCAAATACTCTCTCTCATGTTATAAGCTATCTTTTCACTTTCTAGAGAATGTCCTTTGATACACAAATGTGTTTAATTTTGAAGTCCAATTTATTTAGCTTTTCTTTTGTCACATGTGCTTTGGTGTCATATCTAAGAATCCATTGCTAAATCCAAGGTTAAAGATTTCCCATATGTTTTCTTCTAAGAGTCTTATGGTTGGTGCATTTTGAGTAAATTTTTTGCACATGGTGTGAGGTAGGGGTGCAACTTTATTCTTTTGCATGTAGATATACAACTGTCTGAGTATTCTCTTTGACTTTCCACATTAACCTCATGAGAGAAGCAGTGTTATCAACTCAATTTTACAGATAGGGAAACTGAGGTTTTCCAAAGTGAAAAAGCTGGATGGAGCTGCCATGCCCACCTCATGAAGCCTCTCAGTGAAGCATCCTCCTCCTCTTGGTACCTCTTGGTTGAGGAATCCAACTAAGGTACCCACCTAAACTTGCAGGAGATGTCTCCCACCCTTGCCAAGTCTCCTTCCATCAGAGTACTCCAAGCAGCGGCCTGGCCACGTCCACAGGAGGCCTGTGTGGCCCAGCCCAGGCCACAGCTCCTGCTGACCCCATATGTGACCTGGAGGCCAGAAGGAGTAATTTTACCACAGCTCTGAGTCATCTACAAGAAAGGATTCAAATCCTGTTTGGGCTGATGTTGCCAAAACTCAAACAAGAATTCTGCCTCAAGGCACTTCTTTTTTCAAGGACACATGCACAGCTGGGCTTCCCCTTGAAGTCATAGCTCTTAGCACTCAAGATCCCTCCACCCGGCAGCCTCCCTTGAAAGGTTTCTTGGCAAAAAAGAAGCCACTAGGAAGGAATTGGGAGAAGACAAGTGCCCAAGGGCCTGCATAATCTTTGTTCCAGAGTTTCATTGCCCCACAGTTTTTCCAACTATAAATGACCTTTCCTAATAGAGGGGCTTGCACCAAGAGACTACTCTGAGCTCTGCCTCCAGAAATCAGGAGGGTCCCACAGCAGCCTTCTGATAGCCTGGAGATGTGAGTGGTCAGCCACCCTCTCTGCCCAGTGGGACAGGGCACAGGGCTTCCCCTCTAGCGGGCATGACAGCAGATTCCTGACCTATCTCCCAGGCCCTAACCCCTAACTCTTAGACATGTGCTCAGCCTGCAAAGGGTCAGGGAACAGTGTGATTGTAGGTTATGAGCCAGAGAGCCACATTCAGGTTCATGATTTGGGGTTATCCAGTTAGTTACTGGACCCATCCTAAGGGCTCAGGGTCAGGCTGACAGTGGGGAGTCAGGACGTGAGGATGCCAATCTCTAAAAAGCAGCAACTTCCTCAACCTTTTTTTTCTGAGATGAAGTCTCGCTGTGTCACCCAGGCTTTAGTGCAGTGGCGCAGTCTCAGTTCACTGCAACCTCCGTCTCCCTGGTTCAAGCAATTCTTCAGCCTCAGCCTCCCAAGTAGCTGGGACTATAGGCGCACACCACCACACCTAGCTAATTTTTGTATTTTTAGTAGAGATGGGTTTTCACCATGTTGACCAGGATGGTCTCGATCTCTTGTGATCCGCCCGCCTCAGCCTCCCAAAGTGCTGGGATTACAGGTGTGAGCCATCTCGCCCAGCCTTCCTCCCTCAACTTTTAATGGCTTCTCTTAAAAGCCTGTCTTGGGTCTTGTTCTCCTCCTGCACCCTTTCTCCCTTCGCACAGATGGGAGCATGCACCGAGCTGCAGTCCTTGTTCACATGCCGAAACCACCGGAGACACAGCTCTGCACTCGCCTGGTTCACCTGATTCCGTGTTGTCCGGGCTCATGAATGTCTGTGGAATGGATTGTGTGTGGGCCCCACACACAGGCCACTCACAACAGATACAGCAGCTCTCAATCTTGGCTGCACATCGGAATCTCCTGAGAAGCTCAAAAAACACTGAAGCTGGGTCCTATTCCAGAAATCCTGATTTGACTGGTCTGGGTTGGGACCCAGGTTATGAGATTTTTAAAAGGATTACCCAGATGGTTACAGGGTGTGGACAACAGGAGGTCTCAAACTTGAGCTGCATCAGGATCCCCTAGGCCCTGGGGAGTTTGTTAATTGCAGCTCCTCCAACCTCTGCCCAGAGTATCTGATAAAGTGGATCTGCAGTGGGACTCCAGAATCCATGCTTTGTGTTTCTTTGTGTGTTTTTTAAGAGACAATGTCCCACTCTGTCGCTCAGGCTGGATTGCAGTGGCACGATGACAGTTCACTGCAGCCGCCAACTCCTGGGCTAAGCGATCCTCCCACGCCAGCTTCTGGAGTAGGTGGAACTACAGGTACGCACCACCATACCTGGCTAACAGAATCTGCGCTTCTAACAAGTGATGCAGGAGAGTTGCTGAAAACTGGGGCAATTTGTTATTTGGGAGGAGAGCTGGAAGTGGAGATGCAGAGTACGGAGGGATGCGGGGAGATGCCAGGGCAGGGTGTGCCTCGGGTGAAGCATGAAGGGCACGGTCAAGGGGGAAGGACGTGGGAAAGAGGTGGGCGGAACCTGGACGTGAGGCAGGTATCTGAGCTGAGGTCTCTGCTCTGCTCACCAAGAGCATTCCTTCCGGTCTCCTGAGAACCCGAGTGGTGCAGGCCCACTAGCTTCACCTGTCCCCTGGACAACAGCTTAACCTCCCCTCTGGCCTCCCTGCCCCTCTCAGGCCCCACCACATCCATTTTCCCCTCTGCAGCCAGAGTGACCATTCAATACAGTCAATCTGGCCAAGTCATGTCGTTGCTCTGCTTAAATCCTCCTAGGAGTTTCCCAGCCTACCAGGAATGATGTTCAAATTCTGTGTTCTGTTTACCCCACCATTCTGCAGGGGCCGTGAGACTTCCAACCTCAGGGAGCATAAGGACACCACATTTGCACAGAGGCTGTGCCGCAGGCTGCACCTGCCAGTGACTGAACATGGTGGGGATACTGAGGCAGGCCCAATTCTGAGAGAGACATGGGGCTCCCTGAAAGCCCTGCTGAGTCTTCCTGAGACTGCACAGGGATCTGGGATGCTTCTACTCAACCTCTCCTCCATCAGAGTCAGCCCTACCCAAACCCTCAGAAATTCCATCCAGACTTCTCTGTAATTAAGGGAGGAGCTGGACTCTAGCCTGTGATCCTAGGTAGGGAGCACGGAGGAAGCACCAACCGCTGCTCAGTGAAGTGCTGCTTTCCTGCACATGCAGAGCCCCACTGTCTCAGCGCGGTCCCTAAGACTCTGTGCAGGTATGTATGAAGGAAGTGCCCTCAAGGAAAACCAGTTCAGGCAGGAGAGAAGCAGGACAGGGGAAGGGAAAGGGGTTAAAGAGGCATCCATTTCAGCTGAGGTCTGCATGGGAAAGGCTCCTCTGCGGTGCCCTGGAGATCTCGCATGTGTCCCAATAGGCCACACAGGCAAAGGCTTGACCCACGGCCAATCTGAATGTGGTGGGTGAAATAACGCCCCGTACTCCTACATCTGCATCTTAATCCAAGGAATCTGAGACTATGTTACTTTATTTGCAAAAAGGATGTGAATAAATTAAAGATCTTGAGATGGGAAGATTATCCTGGATTACCCAGACGGGCCCAAAGTAATCACAAGGGGCAGCAAGAGGGAGACGTGAGGACAGAAGCAGAGGCTGGAGGGATGTGCTTGCTGGGGCCATGAGCCAAGGAATGCCGGCGCCCTCCAGAAACTGGAAAAGGCAAGAAAAAGCGTTCTCCCCTAGAGCCTTCAGAAGGAATCAGCCTTGCTGATACCTTGATTTTAGCCCAGAGAAGCCCATTTTAGACTTCCAACCTTCAGCACTGTAAGATAACTCTGTGTTAAGCCACTAATCTGTGACCATTTTTTGGAGCAGCAGCAGGAATTGAACACGCCGAGCACTGGCTGAATGCTTTGTGGTCCTCCTGGAATGGAAGCGGGTGGGAGGAAGAGGCTGCAGAGTTCCAGGCCATCTTCCCATTGCCTCCGAGCCCCTGGATAGCCTCTGCGGGTCTGTTTCTCATCCTCCTGGGTTCTGCGGAGTGATGGGGCTCCCTGTGCTGCCTTGGCTCAGCCTCAGTCTAGAACTGGTACCTCAGCCAAGGGGCATGCCCCAGCTTACATGACAGTCACCTGGCCTCTCTTGTTTGAGTGCCCTCCTTTTCGGTGTGCAGAATGAGGACCCGGAGCACTGGCCCCTTTGCCTTACTCTTGTCTGTGTAGGTAACAAACAGTCTGAATCTATTCAAAAAGCAGCTTGTTGTATATTGTCAGTTGAATCCGTCAGAGCTGGGTGTTGCCCTGAATTATATGCACCTGAGCTTGACAAGGTCCCGGTGCCTGATCCTGCAGGGAGCCCTGGAGGCGGGAGTGACAGCAAAAGAGCTGGGCTTTTGTCCACATGACCACCCGTCATGGCTGTGGGCTGCCCAGGAGCCCCAGTGCCCAACGGCAGGTCCCTGCAGGTCTCAGGGGTGAGCCTTTCATGGCAAAGCACACAGATCTTGGAAAAAGACCCCAGCGGACCTGGACGAGGGAGATGAGATGAGGGTGTATGGTTCATTATATTCACCAAAAATTCATATAGGCTACCGCAGCATTCGTGGCTGGGGCACTGGGTTTTGACCCCACAGAGAGAAAAATGGATATAGTGGCTCAGCATACACAGCTGTGGGGACATTGTCTAGAACCCAGCTTCTAGCGCAGCCATCAAGGGTGCAATTCAACATTCCTGCCAATGTCCAGGCAGGCAGCAGTGGTTGCCCACAGACCAGGAAAAGGCGATTGTTTTTTCATGAAAACTATAGGGGCCCAAGCCAGCTCTTTTCATCCCAAACTACTGGTGGAAGGCAAGGGGCAGCCAGCCATGCCAGGGTTCTTGGAATACAGAACCCAGCAAGGTGGCTCTGCTCCCAGCTGGATGCCATGCCAGGCTAGGCTGGCTGGCGGAGGCCTCTAAGTACCACCGTGGCCATTCCGTGACAGCACAAAAGGATGCCTCGGTCCTCTCCTCTGGGTGCACCTTGACCTTCTCTTTTGAGAACTCCAGCTCCGCACCCATCTGCCTCCCCCAGCCTCTACCTCTACCACAATGTCTTCATTCCTTGTATTTTCCTACTGGCTTTTCTCCTGCTCTTCTCTTAGGGATGCAGAAGGCCCACAAGCACTTGGAGCATTGCTCAGCCACATAGGCCCCTCAGGGACGAAGAGGAATTTCCCTCGTGACCTAGAAGACAAGAGTGGAGGGAGTGGAGGGAGTATCCCTTACATACAAGGTGGCAAAACCTTTTCTATTAAGGACCTGTCAGAAAATATTTTAGACTTTGCAGGCCACATGGTCTCTTATCACATTACCTAACTCCACCATCATAGCATGAAAGCAGCCAAGACAATGCATAAATGAACGGGCCTTTGAATGGCAGTGTTTTAATAAAACTTTATTTACACAAACAGGCAGAGGGCCAGCTTTGACCTTTGGGTATAGTTTGCAGACCCCTGGTTTACATGTCCCCAGAATCTAACAAGTTAGAATTCAAAGAGATCGGCCAGGCCAGGGACGGCAGGCAGGTTTCAAACTCACCTGCCAACTCTGAGGGCTCAGTGATGATTCCCTGGCTTGCGCTGTGTTGAGGATTCTGAGGTCAACTCCAGCTTGGAGGGAAAGTGCCATAAGAGCACCCTATGCCCTGGGCAGGGAGAGGGGAGTGGCAGCACCAGTGTCCCAGGTTAGCTGCTTGATTAACCAAACACTCTCATTTTACATACAAACAGCTGGATCCCAGAGAGGTTAAGCCACTCGCCCAAGGCCACAGAACTGGCCAGGGAGTTTGCTTGTTAACTGGCTTCTGCATGTTGATCTGCAGCAAAATGGAAAGCTGCGTTTATTCCATTGCCTCATCTCCACACATCTAAGCCAAATAATTTGCCCCAGGCCCTTGAGAGCAAAAGGCCAGAAGCCAGGACCCCAGTCAGTCCTTGATTTGTGAGAATTGACATTTTGGGAGCTTTCATGACGATTAAAAAAAATTGTACTTGTGATGTCTGAAAAATTAGGAGGCTGGCTTCCAGAGAGCGCTGCCTGACAGATCCTGGTCACGGTCAGCAGTGAAGTAGTCCTAGTATTAAGCTGTAGCTTCCCTTTTCAGCGAGAAATCGTTTGCAAGCATCATGGTCGCTATCTCATGAGCCCCACAGGGCTAACGCCAATCAAGTATTAAGCTCTGGTTTGCCTTGCCCATGTGTCTATTTCCTAAGATTCTCAACAGTTGTGCTATCAGATAATAACTGCCATGATCTTTATTAATCTTGATTAATAAGCAACTGTAGTAACAACTCTGAAAACAGGATGCAGGTTGAGGTTTTGGAAGAAACTTTTAAAAGCCTGGACTCTGTAAACTAGGTCATTTTTAAAAATCAGACTGTCTACTGTTAGAGCATGTCTGGTAGCAGAGCTTTGAAACTGTTTTGAGCATCAGTTACTTGGCTCTTAAATGGAATAACGCTTACCTCATGCACTGTTGCAACATTCAGTTAAGTAACAGATGACAGTCCACATGCCCAGGCCCACTCTGGAGGTCACTTACAGTTGCTGTGGGCAGTCTAGGCCATGCCAAGGGCTCTCTCCAGCACCTACATCTATCTTTTGAGATGTTCTCTATGTCCCTGCCCCAGTTCCTCCCACTCCAGAATGTTCAGCTCACACTCAGCATAGGCTAGAGAAACCAGAGCAAGACTGATCTCAGGGGCAGCCTCCAAGCAAGGAGGGCTTCTAGGAGGTGGTGAAAAGGACTCTAGCGTCCTTGCCTCTCTGTGTACAGTTTTGAGGGATAGTTTGGTTTGATGAAACTTTATACAGTGTCTTAGAAGGCCCCCAGGGATATCTGAGCCCTATTTCCTTCTCTCACTAACACACCCCTATCTTGATTTTCTTTCCTTCCCTGCCTCACTTCTTCCCTCCCAGTGCATCCTGGGGTCATCTCTCAAATAAATGACCTCAGTTCAAGTCTTTGTGTCAGGGACATCCTGAGATACACTGAATTCTATTTTTATTTTTTAGAGATGGGGCCTCACTATGTTGCCCTGTCTGGTCTTGAACTCCTAGCCTCCAGTGATCTTGCCTCAGCCTCTCAAGTTGCTGGGATCACAGGCATGTACCACTGCATCTAGCTCAGAGATACATTTAGATTTAGGAAAGGGAGTGGCTAGAAAGGAAGTAAGAACATATGTGTGCCCCCCATCCCAGCACCATAGAAGAGGGTGAGATGGTTAAAGCTGTCAGCGTCTACGGGGTATCTGATAATGCAATAAAGGAACGATCCCTGCCAGTGAGCAGGAAGCTGACAGAGCTGGTGGCATTCAAGCATCTGTCCTTCCAGTCTGCTTTTCTACCCCTCTTCTGCTGGTTCCTCTGCGGAGCTCCCATTCATGATCCATTCAAACCCGCAGTCCTGGTGGGTTTGAAAATCATGACACTCAACTCCACCCACATCAAACACTCTGAGGTTGCTATGGGAGAGACTGTAAAGGAAGCTTGTACACCTGGGTTACGTACCGGGAGGGTGGGGCTGCGAATGCCTGGCATTTTGTCTGCCACGTCAACAGAGTTTTCGTGCAGAATGAAGGTAAGTAGAGGCAAGGTGAGATGAGAGAGAGAGTCCACATCATCAGAGCCACCGAATCCAGCCATGACTTTGGAATCTGGTGGTGGTTGCTAGAGTCAACACATTCCCTTTATGTTTATTTGAGTTGCATTTCTGTCACTCGCAACCAAAAGGGTCCTGACCAAAAAAAAAAAAATTTCAGTTGTGCCTACCTGGATTTATTTCCTTTCCTGAAAAAGCCAAGCTGTTTGGCATAACTGCTTTCTTCCTGCCCCAGCTCTCTACTGATTGGGCACGAAAGGCAAACAATGTCACTTAATTTCCAGCACTGCACAGAGCTAAGCAGCAGCTAGTAAAAGCAAAAATAGCTTCAACTATTAATAAATTAGCCCAGACTTTATTAGCAACCTTTGAACAATTGCAGAACAGCAGACGAAAGAGCTGAGAAGTCAACAATTAGTGTCAAGTGGCTTTCTAATGTGGAATCAGAAGATAAAAGAAGAGAATCTAGGAAAACCCAAAATAGATATTAGCCACAAAGGATAAGAATTTAATCAACTACTTGACATGGAAAGATTGAAGCTTTACTCATCCATATTTCCATTCAGTGACCCATCCGTTTCTTTTTTAAAGGTCTTATAAAGCATGTGTTTTGATTTGTGTTCCCTCAAAACAAACCCTGATGCAAAGATTCAGTTATGAGAGTAATGAGCTGCTCAGACAGACTCTACCCGGGACCTTCTCATCCACTCATCCCGCAGTGCTATTCCAGATGGAATTTACTTAACTACAAAGCACAGCGTGCCCAAGTAACAGTGGCTGAAAAAATGAAAACACAATTATTTCATAACATCAGAAGGCTGTGGGAGGAAATTTTGGAGTAGCAGCCCAATGAGAAGAGAAAAGGCCCTGGGTTTTTCCATCATCCCCCCTCTGCCGACCTCAGTGTGTTGGTTTGTCATCCTCTTGCTTATCACCTTCTGGTGACAAGATGGCTGCTGCAGCCCCAGGTATCACAATCCCATACAAGGCCAGGAAGCATAGCGGGGCAGGAGCATTATGGCAGATGTTATTGGAGCTCCTCCCCTATTCCTGCATTTTATTATTTCAGTAGGCTCCAGTCCATTCCCAACTGCCTTAACCTGAAGGCTTTTCCCTAAAACCTCAGAAGACTGCTCTGCCCATGAATATCAGTTCAGAAGCGCTCAAAACTTAATATCCCCCCAGAGAAAGTCCTAACCAATGATTGAGGGGGAGTAGCTGTATAAGTACCTTAGTTCCCTCATTGCTCCAAGTAATAACCCCAAGGCATGTGATTTATACCTTTTCCAGAAATGTCCCTGCATGATTAAGCTTAGTCTTCTACAGTAAAACCTGCTCTATAATGCACTCTCTGTTAAATACGTTTCCTTCCCTGTCTCACTTCCCTATTCCCTTGCTAGTGTTTCCCGGATTATGTTCCCAGAAAACTACTTACCCTGTAATCCTTATTTCAGGGAATGCTGTGGTGAGGTTTTGGGGTGGGGACAAAGTAAGACAGCTTGTCCTTTTATCAAGGAGGGAAAATCTTGCCAGAAATTCTCCAGTAGACTTCTCTTGACCAGGGGCAGACCTGAGTTACCTGCCCTACGCCTGTCTCCAGCTGCCCTGGAGGAGCTGAGACAGTGAGCACCTGCAAAGCACAGCAGGGCAGTTATGTCTTTGGAAGTTGAAGTCACTGACCACTCCCCCACCCCCAAATCAGGGTTTAGTCAGCAAAGTGAACAAAATGGGCCTTGACTGTTGAGTGGACAACTTATGGAATGCCAGGTTCTGTTCAATCGTTTTAAATCAGTGGCTGAAATAATAAGGTAAAGGTCATTCTTGGCAAATGTGCAGTAGATTGGAAACCATGGGGAGTAGCAAGTGTGCTGAGCAGCAGAATGAGGAGCCTCAATAAACTCTGCAGAGCAGTGGACTGAAGCGTCCTGCTGCAGGCCATGTGGGTTAGCGTAACAGCCTGGAGCTAGGGCCCAAAGGAAAACAAAAACAATGACACAAGCATAAGACGGAAAAGCGAAGGCTTATCAAGAACACACTAAAAATACAAAAACATTAGCTGGGCATGGTGGCGCGTGCCTGTAATCCCAGCTACTCAGGAGGCTGAGGCAGGAGAATTGCCTGAACCCAGGAGGCGGAGGTTGCGGTGAGCCGAGATCGCGCCATTGCACTCCAGCCTGGGTAACGTAACATGAGTGAAACTCCATCTCAAAAAAAAAAAAAAAAAAAAAGAACACACTGATGGGCTGAGCATGGTGGCTCATGCCTGTAATCCCAGTCCTTTGGGAAGCCGAGTGGGCGGATGGCTTGAGATCAAGAATTCAAGGTCAGTCTGGCCAACTGGCAAAACCCATCTCTGCTGAAAATACAAAAATTAGCCAAGTGTGGTGGCAGGCACCTGTAATCCTAACTACTCATGAGCCGAGATGGTGCCACTGCACTCCAACCTGGGCGACACAGCAAGACTCCGTCTCAAAAAAAAAAACAAAAACAAAACGCACCACTGCCAACAACAAAAACACACTGACGAAGACATACAAGGTAGTTCCAAGTGTCAGCTGCGCAGTGTGCCTGTTGACTTCCAGCAGCATCACAGGTGCTGTGAACTAAATATCTGTGTCCCCCAAATTCATATGTTGATCCCTAATCCCCAATGTGATGATACTTGGAGGTGGGACTTTTAGGAGGTCATTTGGGTTAGAGTTAATACCATTATAAAAAGAGGAGGAGACAAGAGATCTCTCTCTCCACCGTATGAGGACACAGCAAGATGTTCTCTCTATAAACTAAGGGAGCCCTCCAACCAGTTGACTGGCAGCTTGCTCTGGGACTTCCCAGCCTCCAGAACTATGAAAAATAAATGTCTGTGGTTTAAGCCACCTCGTCCATGGCATGGAGTCCTAAATGAACTAAGACAACATGTTAACCCCATGAAGGCTGGTGTGGAGGTGGAGGAAGTTGAAAATTCCCTCATCCTTGTTTTGGATTCATCCTGGCTGGCGCCCCTCCAGCTGTGGGTGCCACTTGAAACAAGAAGTAGCCAAATGAAATGGGCTCAGAGGAAAGCAGCTGGGATGCAGGCAGACCTGGAAGCCACAAGATAAGAGAAGAGACATTTTGATGCAGGGCTGAGGAAATTTGACATGATAAAGATAAAACTGGAAGAGAACAGTATAGCCATGCTCAATTTGCTGTTACCCGGAAGAGACATAAATCTTTATACAACTCTAGTAATTCCCTAATAGTGTGTCAATCAATGTCCAGTCAGGGAAGTAGAAACCTCTTTAGATATCTCAAATAGAAGGAATTTAATAAAGGGAACTGGTTACAAAAGTATTGAGAGAGTTGGAAAGGTAACGATGCCCAAAGATTAATAACTGTAGAAAGCCACAGTCAACCTTGGGGCTAGAAGAGCAACAGGGAAAAAGGATTACCCAGAGCCATCAGTCACTAGACTGCTGGAGCTGCCATAGCAGGAACCCAGGGACTTGTATTCATTGCTGCTTCTGCTGGAGGGTAAGTCTGAAACAGAGAGAACAAGATTACCTTCCCCTTCCTCTGCCTTCCAGTATCTCTTCAGTACCTCCCATTGACTAAGCCTAAGCAGAAGCCAGCTGGCAAGATAACCTGGGAAATGCCACCTGCAGGGTTCCAGCCCTTTTGGCGGAGAGCAGAGCACAGAGGACAGGAATGGAGCCAAAAGCCAATGAGTGGATCATGGTGCAGGGTGGCAGGTGTAGAGAGAATATGTGGATGAATGTAAGGAAGGCCTATCAAACCACCAGACCGGACAAAGATGAGAGAACCATTCCCCTCCTCTGAGCCATTTCAGCAGAAGTGTAACAGGGAAGTTCCAATGTATGATAGGTAACTAGGCAAGACATCTTATAAGGCTCCTTTAATGCCTGAGAGCCTTAGATTCCAAGTATGTACTGTCCACATTCATGTTTCTGCAACCGTCTTCTGTTGCATGGCCTTATGCATTTCACAGGGGTGTTGATTATGTGGTTCCCATTAGACGTGAATCTCCGTGGGAACTGGGCTTACAGCTAGCTTCTCATCCTCTTGCCTCTCAGCCACTTGGTGCAGACTTCGTTAATGTTATTGCCAGGCTGGTGGGCTTCTCTGTGTGGAAAATTACTTACAATTCCAGTCTGCTTGTCAAATGTGCCCAGAGTTTTCAAGGAAAGAGCCCTTCCAGAAAATGGACAGACACCAAAAATAAACTACCCAGAAAAATAAAACCTTTTTCCCCAGCACAAATGAAATTTAAGAGACCATTAGCCTTCTAAAGTGTGAAACCACCAGAAGACAGAACATGAATATTCATAAGCATGCTCCTGAAATGAAGGTATTTGAAACCTTCCTTTAGGTACTGCCCATTTGGGGGAAAGGTATGTTAACTATTTGTAGGCTAATTGACTCAAAATGCTTTTAAAATGGGATATCTGGCATTTTCGTGAGAACTTGTGTTCCGACACAAAATTCCTGGTGAAGGCAATGGCAAAAACTGGCCAAACTACCAATTACAGATCAAAAACCTGGAATTAAGGAGATATCCGGGCAGTTTTATAAACTCCACTGGCCCCAACCACATTTAATAACTCTTTCCACCTTGGCTTCCACACTGGTCTATTCCTCAACCATAGGAGCTAACTAGATGCAGAAAGCCCCATGGAACCAAACCAGCAAGGCGACAGAGTGGAGCAGAGCATACTGAATGTCTAATTATGAACCTCTTGGGTCTCATGGACTAAGCCTTGAGTTCTTTCCCTTCCTGGGTCTGGGTCTTTTTTTGGTGGGGGTGTGTTGGAGTAAGCCAATGGTTCTAAACCTTGACTGCACAATAGAACCATCTTTGGAGCTTTGAAATATAATAATAACCAAGCCACACTCAGATCACCAATTGCCACAGTCTTTGGGGATGTACCTGGCCTCTGTTTTATCACTCAGGTGAAACTACTCAGGGGATTTCAATGTGCAGCCAAGGTAGATGTGGCAGCTAGTCTCTAAGATGTTGCCATTAGTTCCCATCTGTCTCAAACAGGCAAGCTATTTCCCCATAAAGAAGGGGAGTATGTTTTCTACCCTCTTGAATCTGGGCAGAAGTGACACATGCCAGTTCCAGTCTAGCTTATAAGAGAAGTGACAGTTTCTGCTCTCTTCCACTTGAAAGATTTGCTCTGGGAACATTCCTGCTCAGACCCCAGCTGTTATGCCATGAGGCCCAAGCCATGTGCAGAGATCACATGAAGAGGGGTTGAGTGGGTAGCTCAGGGGCTCTCCCAGCATTGATGGCTAGCCATGTTGGGAGGGCCTCCTGGAGATCCAGCCCAGTTGAGCCTTCAGGTGACTGCAGGCCCCACTGACATCCAACAGTAACCATATGAGAGACTCTAACTGAAAACTGCCCTGCTGAGCCCAGTCAACCAGAAACATGATAAATTATTGTTTTAAGCCTGTAGCCTTTTGGGTTAGTGTCTATTATATATCATAGTCAACTGGAGCAGTTGAAAACCACTGACTCAAGACTAACCATCCACGAGTAAACATTCTCCTAAGATACTTACTGTCCATAAGAAACTAGGATACCAGCTGCCTCAACAGGACCAACTCCATCCACATGGATACTTAGTCCCGCCCACTCCTGCCTCCAGCTATGCACTGTGAGAGCACACAGCCTGCTTGGTGGGGAAGGCAATGGGTCAAAGGGCCCTTTTAGTCCAAACAGGTATTTACTGTATTTTAAAATTTTGCTATATATTATTAATTTTTTAATATCACATTATAATTCATAGAGTCATTGATCCTATTTGGTTATTTTGATAACACTGGAAGGAAAGATGATCAATAGGACATGTTGCAGAAGAGAAACCTGAAGGCTCTGAGAGATTATATGACTTCACCCCCGTGACGTAGCCAATAATAGAGAACTAGGAAAATAAGTCCAGGGGTCTCGAGTTTAATACAGGGTTCTTTCTGCTAAATGCCACTGCCCTCTGAGGGAACACACACACACACACACTTAGAAGATGTGGTAGAAACTACTGGTTGCCCCTTGATATTTATTTTCCCGTTGTGGCTTGATAACAAAATGTTGATTTTACTCAGGGAAGCAATGCACCTAGCTAAAACCAAATTTCCCAATCCCTCTTGGAGCTGGTGTGGGCGTGTGACTAGTGAGCTGTAAGCCTTAATGTTGTGTGGGGTTTCCAGGATGCCTGCTTTAGAGAGACCTGTCTCAATTGAGAAAAATACTCATTTTGCCTTACCTCCTTCTTCCAGCCTGTATCTCATCCAATGGCTGGAGATCCAGCAGCTGTATTGGAGGTGAGTTTGAGGGTAGAAGCCACATCTGCAGGCAATGGAGCAGAAAGACATAACAAGCTTGGGTCCTGCCCTGCATTACCGATCTCCAAACTTCTTAACAAATAGAGAATAAATACTCAGGGATTTAAGCAGCTATCTTAGCCAACTACAATTTTAAATTCATAAAGTGTACATAATTGATTATTCTGAAATTCCAATGGAAGTTCTATTTGATGGTACAACTAGCCCTCAGGACACCAGAAACCTATTTTCCATGACACAGCTTTAAACTTAGGCCTTGATTCCAGCCACCATGCCTACCTCTCAGGAGGAAATGGTCCATCTGGCACAGAGTGGATGTGTATCCAATATTTATTGGAGGGACAAAGCCTTTCATTGTACCTATTTCTGATAACCACACCTCTGTTCCCTGGCATCCTTTTAAAGACTTGAGAAATACATCACAACAGTGACCTTGGTTGGCCCAGGGATAAGAGAAAGCCCAGACAGATATTCCTGCCAGCAGCTGCAGCCCTCAGGCCCTATGACCTTATCTCCTATTTCCTCTGGTGGCCTTGATTGACCTCTGCACTGGATAAGATGCATGGTGAGATTTTAAAGATGCTTCTGTGATCTTCCCTCCTGTGATTTTCCACCAGAGAGTTACTGCCCTATGGCTTGGGCTCCAGAATGAGGTCATCTAGAACCCAATCAGAAGCCTGGCCCAGACAAGCCCATATAAACCCATTCAAGATCAGCCAACGGCAGCTAGCCTTCCGTCTCAGGGTGTGATATAAAATCTTTGTTGATATAAACCACTGAGACTGTGGGGTTATCGGTTATACAGCATTATCACAGAGGTAAGTGACTAACACACCATCCATTGAGAGAACCACACTAAAAATGGCATGTCATCCTTCACTCATCATGCCTTTCCCTCATGCCTCATTTCCAACCCCCAAATCCTAAATATCCCTTAAAGCCGCTCCCTCGTCTCCGACCCTAGTTCAGCCCTGTCTCATCTCTCTGGGTTAGAATGGCCTTTTTGCCTTTAGACTGGTACCCCCAAGTTCTACTTTTCCCCTGTAGCCAGGATGAATTTTCTGAAGTATAAAACCGATCATGAGCCTCCCTTACTGAAGACCATGTTGTGGGTTTCAGTGAGGGGAGCGTCAATGGGTCTTAAGAAGGGGTGTGTCCACGGCTCCCACGGGCACATGCCATTCTCCACCCTAAACAGGACTTAGCTCCAGCATTCCCTGCAGTGAGTTGATCACTTTTTCCCCCTTACACCCCACAGCCAGGATGGGCTCTTGCTGGGTGCTACCAAGTGTGCGGTTCTTACCCCTAGGTCGACCTTGAGGACTCTATTTAAATAGCCTATGGTTCTATTGGTGGGAATTAAATGAGGACAGTCATTACAGAGAACAGTATGAAGTTTGCCTAAAAAACTGAAAGATAGAATGACCATATCCAGCAGCCCCACCACTGAGCATATAGCCAAAGGAAATGAAGTCAGTGTGTCCAGGAAGATGTCTGCACTCTCATGCTCATTGGCCAAGCTTGGAACCAACCTATGTCTATCAACAGAGAAAGAGATAGAGAAAGCACAGTGGAGCACTATGAAGTCTTTAAAAGTAATAAAATCCTGTCATTTGTGACAACATGGGTGAACCTGGAAGACACCGTGCTAGTGAAATAAGCCAGACTCAGGGAGACAAACAGCACAAGATTTCACGAATCTGAGGATCTAAAAAAGTTGCATTTATGACAGTAGAGTAGAATGGTGGCTCCCGGGGTTGGGGGCCCTCAGGAGTGGGTTGACTAACGAATACGGATTTCAGGTTAGACCGGAAGAGTAAGTTTTTAAGAGCTGTTGCATAGCATCGTGGCTGCAGTTAATAATAAAGGATGGCATATTTCAAAATGGCTAAAATAGATTTTAAATGTTCTCACCTCAAAAAATGGTAACTATGTGAGGTGATAGATATGCTAATTCCCTTAATATAATCATTCCGCAACATATACACATACCAAAACATCACATCGTAACCCATAAATATACACAATTATTGTTTTTCAGTTAAAGAAAAGTTTTAAAAACAACACATGGCCAGAGGCAGTGGCTCACACCTGTAATCCTAGCACGATGGGAAGCCAAAGCAGGGAGACTGCCCGAGGCCAGGAGTTCAAGACCGGCCTGGGCAACAAAGTGAGATCCCCGTCTCTACAAAAAAAAAAAAAAAATCTGAAAATTAGCTGGGTGTGGTGGGGTGTGTCTGTTGTTCCAGGAACGTGGAAGGCTGAAGCGGGAGGGTCGCTTGAGCCCAGGAAGTTGAGGCTGCCGTGAGCCAAGACTGCCACTGCATTCCAGCCTGGGCAACAGGGCAAGACCCCGTCTCAAACCAACCAACCAAAGTCACCTATCTACACATAAAATTGCCTGTGGCTTGCCTGGCTCTCTCATAAACTGCGAGCTCTCTGAGGACAGGGCCTGAACACATTTTTCCCTGAAAAAAGTGAGCACTCTTCTGGCCCAAAAGCCTGAGCCCCTGTTTCACATCCCATTCAGGAAGAGGAGGCTTGGCCTAGAAGTAGCAGATCTGACTCAACAACTCAAGGCAGGAAGGGAAAGAATGCCAGAGAGAGAGGGTAGCAGGATGAGGAGGAGAAAGACAGAAGGAGAGGGCTGGAGCCAGGAGGAAAGGAATGAGAAATATAAAGACGGAGGAGTGAGGAGGGAGTTCAGGAAGACAAGGAACGGGCAGAAGCAGAGCCGCAGCTTTATCAGCTCTCTCCTTCCAGCTCATTCCTCTCCACTCCCCCAGAACTGCTCAGGCCATGTGTGCATTTGACTCGGGACTCTAGTTCTGGTGCCAGAAGCATAAACCAGAGGCGTGGGGCCCAGACGAGGCGAGCCCTGTGGCCGGGCGCTCAGGACATGGGGCCAGGCTGCGTCGCGGGCCAAGAATTCTAGAAACCCTCTGCGGGGGAGAGCCTGAGGAGGCCCTGGCTGGGGCGACATCAGAAAAGCCCAGGGGGCCTGCTGCAGGCTGCGAGGAAGAGGGAGGCCGAGGAGGGGACCGAGGAGGAAGTGAACCGCAGATACAGGGTGCCCGGGAAGGGCTGGCCCCACGGTGAGGTTGTGGCCAGACCCACATTTGGAGCCACTCCAACACAAGGGGTTTTGTCCCAAAGGAGACTCTGAACAGAGCCGCAGGCGTGTCTTGGGAAAGCTGCATGAGGGCACACCTGGCTGCTGCGCCCCAGAGCTGCTGACGTCACTGTCACCTGGGGCAGGGAGGGGGCTGACGAGCTGTACTTGTTTTTAAGTTTCCAATGATTATAAAAAGCAGCAAATGTGGGAATCATTGAACTAGATCAGGGTCAGCAAAACTTGTGTAAAGAGCCAGATGGTAAGTATTTCAGGCTTTGCAGGCCAGGACGATCGGTCTCTGTCGCAACGACTCGATTCCGTCGTTGTACTAAGAAAGCAGCCGTGATATGTGAAGGAATGAGCATGGCTGCATCTCGAAGAAACTTTTCATAATTGAATTTCATGGCTTTTTGAAAATTGAATTTTTAAAAATTGAAATTTCGTGACATGTTCACGTCATTGTTCTGATTTTCCCCCCTACCATTTAAAACATAAAACCCATCCTTAGCTCACACCTAGTGGTGGGCAGGATTTGGCCCAAGGGTTGTGGTTTGGTGATCACAATCAGACCAGTTCTGCCAGAAAGAAATTAGTGTGGCAGCAGAGCGATTGTTTAAAAACTGCTAGAGCAATCTGACATTGCTCTGGCACCCAAAGTGTCTGCTGGACTTGACATGACCCAGGTGGGGCGACAGTGAACCCACAAGGTCAGTGACACATAGCATGCTGCTTCACATATGGTCAATGATAGGTTGGAAATTTTAAAAAACTGGTCCTTTACCCCAGAAGGTTTGAAACGTAGAGATCTCAAATTATTCTGACCCCAGAGAGAGTTTGAATCTTCCCATTATGGTCATACAATCACCCTAAACTCTGTAGTTATAGCTACAGCAGGCAAACAAAAATACACATTTTTTGCACATAGGAAGAAGAAAAGGACTGCAGTAAACGCCTAGTGAAGCTTCTTGGAGTAGAATGTTGATGCATTTTTCTTTCTATTCATCTATGTTTTCCAAGTTTTCTTTAAGGAACATGTGTGAATTTTATAATTAAGGGTTTTATGTGTTTTCTTAAAAATAAGCGGTTTTTAGGAAATTCTCTGGAGAATCATTTATCCATTGGACAACCCTTCCCAGTGTCTCCCAAGCACTCAGGAAGTGTTTTTTTTTTTTTTTTTTTTCTTTTCATATTTAATCCACTTTTAGAGAAGCAGGGAAGAGAAAGAAGAAAATGGAAAACATATGCTGTCCCTCTGACTGCCGAGCCCCAGTTCTTGTCGTTCTTCGTTATTTTTAACATGAGACTCATGGGCAGTAGTGGGGGTGGGAGATCGAGGCTGGAGTTGCTGTGAATGGTCATGAGTCCATCGTCATGGGACCAGAGCGAGCAGAGTCTCCTATGCTGACCTCGCAACTCTGGTGTCCCAGCAACCAGAGCTCAGTGAATGTCCGGTTACTCAGGAACTGCGAGAAAAAGTGTGGGAGAAAGTTCAGGGCAGCAGCACTCGGCTCCAAGGAAAAAGCACAACTCTGAGTGCCGGGGATCATGGACCTCAGTGAACCTAGGTTCAAATCCTGACTTGACCACTTTTGCGCTGAGAAGCTTAGGCAGAGCACCGGCATTTGCTGAGACTTAGCTTCTTCCCCATTGGGGGCGGGGGTAAATACACAACCCTCAAGCCGAGTGTCCCAGAGGCGAAGAAGGCTGCTTGCAGGAAAGCTCTTGACACTAGCAGACACTAAATTGTGAGCTCTTCCTGTCTGCTCCGATGACCAGGGTCAAGGTCATCACCCCAGGCCAAGGGCAAGGGCATAAACCTTTGCAACTTGGACTCAATCCTAGAAAAGACTTCAGCTGGAAAAGAAACCACTGCTACTTTCTTTCTGGACTCCAGCCGTGCCTGACACACACCAGGGGCACCTGCGTATCTATGCATATACCTTGTCCCAAACTCAGCCCCATCCAGAGGCAGCCCAAGTTCAGGGTATCCTTTGTTCATGAGCTGCACTGCCCAAGTCAGTAGCCGTATGTGGTTATGCGTAAATATTTAATTTGATTTAAATGAAATTAAACCTTTAATTCCTTAGTCACAGTACCCACATGTTGCGTGTTCAGCGACCACACGTGGCTGCTGCAGCGAACAGTGTAGACGTGCAAGAACATTTCATCATTGCAGAAGGTTCTATCAGACGGTGCTCTCAGTAGCTCAGGGTGACTCCAGAGGACACCCCTAGGAAGCGCAGGCTTCTGGCCATTTGCAAAAGCATCCTCTCATTTCTGCAATAACAACTTCACAACATATGGAAACAGAACCCTATAAAAATGCCATCTAGTGTCTGGGGCGTTTGGGGGACGTGCCTGTGAGAAAGCAGCTCCCTGGGTGGGTGAGGTCTAGGGGACCTCTGCAAGCCTCAGGCCCTGAAGCTGAAAGAAGCTTCTGCTCACTGGTTGGCTGCTGTTAAATTACAGCCGATCAAGAGATGGTGCTTCTTGTTTCTTTAAACAAAAACTATTTTAAGGAATTCTTGTTTCAAAATGGCTTGGTGCTATTCACAGGAAGGAAAGAAAAAGGGCAGCTTTATGCAGTGAGGTTCTCTAGGAATCATAGCCAGGACAGCTCTGTGGGGGCCGAGACAAACTCAGGAGCCTCCAGAGCCTCCACATCCTCTAAGCTCCAGCCCAGGCTCTTGGTGCCCGAGGCCTGCTGTGGCTGGGCTGCAGGCAGGACAACCTGTCTCCACAGGGTGGATTTGCCTGGAATGTGGATGGGATGGGCTTGTGCTGAGGAGTTATAATAAACCTTCTCTCACTTCGCATCCAGCTCTGCTTTCCAGCCTTCTCTAGAGAGCCTTTTGGAATCTTCTTTTCCATTGCAGCCCTGGCTCCTGCCACATGGTACAGTTTGAACAATCTATTCCAGTCTTAGATAGGCTGTGTTTCCCCTGTCCAGGATGTGTAGGGGCTGCGGGCAGTGCCTACCCATGCCCTCAGGCCATGCCACATCAGGGAACATAAACTCACCCTGGCTGCCAGCACCTGTGTCTCCTCACCTGAGCTCACCTCACACATGTGCAGCTTCAGCCATCGGGGGTGTCCAAACTGTGTGCAACAGTGTATGATAACACATGTGCCTATCCCCTTGCCCCTTAGGGAAAAAACTCAGGCATTGCCCCAGAGTTCCCAGCGCTGGAGCCTCAGTCACCCACGGCGGTCACCTGATCAATCCCAGTCTTTATACCATGACTGCCTGGGATCACCTCCCAAATCAAATGTTTATCTTCAACATTCTTGTTGCAAGGCCTGCTTCTGGGAAAACCCCACCAACCACGAAAGCCCCAAACAATTAATCTTAGGTTGGGCTCTGGGAGAAGCTGAGACTGAAAGTTCTAGAATCAAGTGAGAAATGTGAGATCGAAATGGGAGGAGATAGTGTGTCTTTGGAAATCCACAGAGAAGAGGATCTGAGTGATTTCTCAGTGAAGGAGACCAGCTGCTTCTCTGTGGCGTTTGGAGCTGATTATCCAGGGATCCTTAAGACTCAAGAGGATCCCCAAGTTTCAAATATGCACTTCTAGGCACTCAGACTGGTAATTACATAGTGGAATATGCCCATACTTCTTCCAAGTAATAGTCCTAGGGGGTTGAAAGGAACAGGAAAGGGGCACAAACATCTCCCCTGTGAGGTCAGTTTCAATGCCTTGCCTAAGAGGGGCCTGGACTCCTAGCAGAGGCTCAGGCCACAGGAGTGCCGAGCTGACAGGGGTTCCCAGCCCATGGGAATGCCCAGCCCAGGAGGATGCCCAGCCCTTGGGGCCCAGGTCCAATCACTGCTCCTCCACCCTGTGTCAAGCAAGGGAGGCCCATCAGGAGGCCCAGTGACCACCCAGAGCCCACTGGAAACCAGAAGGCTCAGTTGCCAAACACAAGACACTGCAGTCCCAGGTGGGGTCTCAGGGAGGGAAGAGGCAGGCGCATCAAGCCCATCGCTGGTCCCTGTGCAGGTGGAGACAGCAGATACATCTCTTAGCCACAGAGAGATGGTCCTCTTGCTGCCTTCTTCCTCTTCTGGTGAGGCTGACACCTCCCTGGGCTCAGACAGAGCCCCCCATCCCTTCATCCCCACGGTACACTAGGAAGGCAACTCAAAAAGAGGCCATAGCGCCTGAACGTGTCCACACCCCAGCCCAGCGCTCTCCTGAAACCAGGGAGAACAGCCGTCTTCTGGTGGAAAAGTGAGAACTTAAAAATGTGCTCATTGGCTGTATTTCAAGGCCTCTGGAAAAGCACTCACAACCAACCCATTCTTGAGTAGAAGCTTTCATCCATAAATGCTAATTACAGCCTGCAGGCTGAATCCCAGGACCAAGGGTTTTCTCTCCTTGCAGAATCAAATCGTTATGTCTAATTCTCGGTTGACTTTTCCAGGTGGCTCTGCAGCTCCTTCAGTGTGGTGGCACTGGTGGCCCGTGGGTGGCAGCTGGCTGACAGCACAGACTGTCTTTGAGCTGAAAGAGTCCGGTGAGTTGCTTGGTGTCTGGGAAAGGGGCTAGGTCTGGTCAGAGAAGCAAGTCCTACCTGTGTTTACCTGACTGGCCCAGGACTCTGCTCCCTCCCTTCTAGAGTCCACTGGGCACAGAGGAAATGGAGCCAAGTAGCTCATTGCCTGGCTTATTGGGTTGTTTTTGCTTTTACATTTTAATTTTAAATTAGTTTAATTTTATTTTTAGAGAAAAGCTGCAAAAAATAGTACAGCATTCCCTTACATTCTTCAGCTTGCTTCCCCTAGCATCCGACATCACCACAGAACCATTACAAGAAAATTAGCACTGGTGAATTTAAGTTAACGGTAGTTAACGAAACAGCGGACCTTACTTAAATTTTGCCAATTTTTCTAAAAGTGTCCTTTTGCTGTTGTGGAATTTTATTCATGATCCCATGCTGCATTCATGCTTTTTTCTTTGTCTCCTGTGGTGCGTGACAGTTCCTCAGTCTTTTCTTGCCTCTACTAACTTTAACATTTTTGAAGAGCACTGGTAGTAATTTTGTAGAATATCCTTCAGTTTGGGTTTGTTCAGTGTTTTCTCATGATTGGAGTGAGAGTATGCATTTTTGGCAAGAATACCGTTAAAATAATGTATGTCCCTATATCAAAGGGCTCATGATATTGATATGTCTTATTACTAATGATGTTACTCTGATCACGTGGCTAACTTGGTATCTACCAGTTTTCTCCACTATAAATGGAGGAATATAATATGTGCCTTTTGGTGCCTTTTTTCTCAATGATAATATTTTTAGATTCATCCATAATGTTGCATGTGCTATTTGTTCCTTTTTACTGCTGTAAAGTGTTCCATTGTGTGACTACACCAGCACCTCTCTCTACCCCCAGGACAGGAGAGGAATATCAGCTACCTTTCTCTCCATTGCCTACAGCAGTATTTGCATTGGTACCACTGAACACAATTGTATAGCGCACAACTAGTACAGCTACACATGACAACCTGAAATCCAAGGACTGCCTGAATCACAATGCAAGTTCTCAGATTTCTTTACCCCCAGAGGATTGATTCTATTGCATGCCGTCATTTGGGAAATTCAGGGTGAAGTCCATACTCTAGCATGGCAGTATGGTAAAGCAGTTAATGAACATAAGACCTGAAGTCTGACTCTGGGTTCAAATCTTGTTCTTGCCACTCATGAGCTAGGTGACCTTGAGCAAGGTACTTCCTTTCTGTGACTATTCCATCAGTAAAATAAGTTTGATGACGATAGTGCCCATGCCATAAAGCTACTCCAAAGATTAAATGAAATTTAATTAAAAGGACGCCTTGACCAGGTGTGGTGGCTCAGGCCTGTAATCCCAGCACTTTGGGAGGCCGAGGCAGGCAGATCACCCAAGGTCAGGAGTTTGAGACCAGTCTAGCCAACATAGTGAAATCCCATCTCTACTGAAAATACAAAAATTAGCTGGCAGTGGTGGCAGGCGCCTGTAATCCTGGCTACTCAGGAGGCTGAGGAAGGAGAATCACTTGAACCTGGGAGGCAGAGGTTGCAGTGAGCTGAGATGGCACCACTGCACTCCAGCCTGGGCAACAGAGCAAGATTCCATCTCAAAAAGAAAAAAAAGAAAGAAAGCGTTTAGCATGGTGTCTGGCATAAAATAAACACTCAACAAATAGTGTTATCATTAATAAACATCGTTGTTGATTTTTATGGATTATTTCTTATTACTAATATTATAATACTACTTATTAGCTTTGCAGCCTCCATCTCTGTGGGTATGGTTTGAATAAGCATGTATTCCTAAGAGCTTCCAGCAAACAGAAGCGTTCTTGCACCTCTTGGTCCCTGAATGGTCCAGAGTCACCAACGAATAATAATACTCACAGCATAGGGGTGTTCATCAGGGTTCTACAGAGACATAGAACCACTGGGATGCTTTTGTGTGTGTGTGTGTGTGTGTGTGTGTGTGTGTGTGTGTGTGTGCATGTATGGAGAGAGAAGCAGAGAGAGAGAGAGAGAGATGCTGATTTTAAGGGATTGGCTCATGTGACTGTGGAGGCTGGCAGAACTCCCTTTCCTCCAGGGAGTCAGTCTTTTTTCTCTGAAGGCCTTCAACTGATCGGACGAGGCCCACCCACATGATGGAGGGCACTCACATGATGGAGGGCAATCTGCTTTCGTCAAAGTCCACTGATTTAACTGTTACTCTCACCTAAAAGAAATTACCTTCACAACATCTCGACTAGTGTTTGACCAAATATTTGGATGCCATGGCCTAGCCAAGCTGACATATAACATTAACCATTACAGTGGGCTATAGTTTGCGGCCTCCCCCTTCACATATAGAGGTTGACAACTCGAAGACCCTACAGCAGTCAGTGCAGATAAAAATGGGGGGCTCACCAGGCGGGCTTGCCTTGGGGAGTGAGGGGACTTGGGCTGCCTGGCAGTCCCCGCATGGAATCATGGTGTCCCAGGCCTGGCCAGGAGTGCCAGACAGTATTATTTCAAATAATACTGAAATCTGAATTTCTGGGTGAAATTTTCTATTTCTTTAACACTGGCAACTAATTAAATGTTCTCAAACGTATGCAGGACAAATGCAGAAACCCAAGGGAAAGCCGTGCCCTCGGGCAGCCCATTTGCAATCATGACCTACACGATCTTACTAAATCTGTCAGCTTCCTTGTTTTAGGTATTCATAGAGCTTCTAGTCATAAAAATTGTAGTTTTGTAGGGGCGTTAGTGAGTTCTTTGAAAGCAGGATTTCTCTGCAGATCCGGAGCAGTGCTTCCCACACTTTAGCATGGATCAGAATCCCGGGAGGGCTGTGAAACAGCCACCACGCCGCACCCTCGTTTCTGATTCAGTGGGTAGGGGGTGGGCACAGAGAATCTGCTTTTCTAACAAGCTCCCAGGAGGTGCTGATGCTGCTGGTCCAGGGACCAGACCTTCAGAACCGCTGGTCTAGAGGGGAAAAAAGAGCGTGGGTGGACAGCGAGGAGATGACACGGTAACAAGATGGGGTAGAGCCTGCAGGAGGAGGAGCTGGGGGTATTGCTGTGGGTTCACCACTGTCCTCAGACCTGGCTGCCTCCTTTCTGACATCCTGATCTTTGCATCTCCACCAGGATAGTGAACTCTGTGGTAGAGACATCATCCAGAAGACGCTTTACCCATGATGGACACCCTGAGGTCCAAGGGGCCTGACAATGAGTCTTCTTGTTTCCTCTTTGTGAAAGATGATATGGATAATGGGTGATGGCTGCATTAACCATGTGAGAATGCTTAGTGCCACTGAATTTCACTCTTAAAAATGGTTAAAGTGGGGCCAGGCACAGTGGCTCATGCCTGTAATCCCAGCACTTTGGGAGGCTGAACAGGTGGATTGCTTGGGCCCAGAAGTCTGAGACCAGGCTGGGCAGCATAATGAGACTCCGTCTCTACAAAAAAAACTACAACAGTTAGCTGGGCATGGTGGTGCACACCTGTGGCCCTAGCTGCTCAGGAGGCTGAGGCGGGTCAAGGCTGCAGTGAGCCATGATGGTGCCACTGCACTCCAGCCTGGGTGACAGAGCAGGACCCTGACTCAAAACAAAACGAAAAGGTTAAAATGATGAATTTTATGTTATGTATATTTTACTACAATAAAATATATGTTGTATGTATACAGATACATGTATTTGTGGAGCCCTGGAGTAGATCCAAATCAGCACACAGATGCCGAGGGACCCACAGGATCTGCACTGGGAATCTGCCAGAAGGAAGAAACCCTCGAGCTCATCTAGCCAATTCTGCAGATGAGCAGACTGAGGTCCAAGATCCAGGGCGGTCACCTTTACTGTCAGGACTAGAACCGGGGACTTTGCTTGCAGGTGCATCCTCACTGAGCATCTGAGGACGTTGCCAAGTACCTGTTCATAAGAACCCTCCAGAAAGGGCTGAATAATGCTCCCTTCCCAAACACAAAGGCTGTGTTCATGTTCTAAAGCCCAGAACCTGTGAGTTTGACCCTATTTGGAAAACAAGGACTCTGCAGATATAATTCAGTGAAGAGTGTCAGGATGAGATCATCTTGGATTAGCCAGGTGGGCCCTAAATCTAACAATAAATGTCCTCATCAGAGATATGCAGAGGAGAGACTCATAAGCGAGAGGGGAGGGGCCTTGGGAAGATGGAAGCAGGAACAGACTGATGCAGCCACAAGCCAAGGAGTGCCTGGGAGCACTGGAAGCCGGAAGAGGAAAGGGAAGATCCTCCCCAGAGCCTGTGGAGGGGCACGGCCCAGCTGACACCTTGACATTGGACTTCTGGCCCTCAAAACTGTGAGAGGATGAATTTCTGTGTTGTTGGCCATGAGGTTTATGGTGTTTTGTCACAGCAGTCCTGGAAAACAAATGCCATCCATAAATGGCTGAAAACTGAAGGGAGGGGAAGGGGAAGGCACTGGTGGAGGAGGCAAGCGCTGTGGAAATCGATTCGTCCTGTCTGGGCCTCTAGAACCTGAGCTGGCCTCTCCAACAATGGTGCAGTAGTCACTGTATTCTGGGCGTCATGTCAGCACTCCAAAGCCTCGCCCCCAAGTCACTGGGCTCCCTCCACATGGCTTGCTGGAAAGCCAGCTGGGAGCAGAACTCTTACCTCCAAGCGGCTGCCCCATATATACCACCCCAGACCCCTAAGAGGCTGAAGCTGGAGTCCCCAGTCCCTCCCTGGTTGGGCTCCGTGACACCCATGAGAAAAAGAATGGAATATCCCACAGAATTCCTGTGTGATCACAGTGAGGTGAAGTCCTGCCTCCCCTGACCCACCCAACCCAAATGGAAATCAAGTGATGGCAGCAAGGGACACCCCAGCTCCCCTGCAGGAAACAGGATTTGCCCCGGAGGTGGTTTTTTCCCAAATGCCCAGCCCAGCCCTGCGCAGGTTGGGTCTAACAGAGGCTTCCCTCTAAGGCCAAGAGTCAGAAGGCCAGCTCTGCTCTCTGTCCCTCTGGGCTGCAGTGACAGCAGGTCTCCCCAGCGTCCTGCCAAGTCTCTGCCCTCCTCCAGGCACGAACCGGGGTCTGCAGAGCTAGGCCAACGTGTGATTGGTCTTCTCCAGGCTAATCCAGCTGAACCACCCCCTCTGAATTAAAAGGGGCCCCAGGGCCCAGGTCTAATTGGACACTCACAATGACCAGAAAATCAGGAAGAATGAACCTCAAACTGCTCACGAATGCCCCATTCTCCACTCTCCAAGGAGGCCCTGTTCACAAACAGATGGGCAAGCGTCAGGCCCTTTTCCCAACCTCCTGGAGGGACGATGCCCTAGCGACGCCACACATTCCTTCTCGCCCAGACACGGTTACCTCATGCACCCAGAATTTCCTAAGAAGAGGAAAAAGCCATCCCAAGCCCATCTCAGGAAACATGGCCTCTAGCTAGAGAGGCCACAGTCTGAGAGGTCCAGGCTCCTGCATGTGGCCCCCAGAAGGCTGGGAAAACTCTGGGCTCCAAATCCACAGCCCCCACCTGAAAGCAAAACCCCACTGATTTTGAAAAGAATTTCCTACCCCTAGAGTTTCTGTCTCTCTTTGATTCTTTACACTTTAAGCAAATATCTTTTGCATTCATCCCTTCGCCTGGAGACACACGCCTCCCAGGGAAGTACCCTCCCAGGGAAGCACCAATGCCCGGGCCCCTGGCCTGTGCCCCAGCCAGTACCATCCAGACCCTTTGCCAGCCAGCAAGGGGCAAACAGATCTGCCAGACATGGACTTGAAACTGCAGGCTGTGCTGTGAGATGTAGTTCTTGGGTCAGAAAAAGCCAGGGATGTGCCCAAGACAGGCATCTCATCTCCTCTTCCTGCCACTGATCTTGGCCTGTCAGTGGCTCATGATGAAGAGGTCAGGAGGGGGCCCTGAAGGCATGCTGTCTGCCACCTGGATGGTCCCAGGAGCAGCTGGAGCCCCTAAATCCGGCACCCTAGCGGTCACCAGGCTCTGCAGCCACTTGTCTTTGATCCAAGTTAGAAATGAGTTTGAGATACTCCCGCACTAGTAGCAGTACTCTTATTTTTTTAATTTTTATTTTTTGTTTTGAGACAGGGTCTCACTCTGCAGTGGTGCCATCATAGCTCACTGTAGCCTGGAGCTCCTGGACTCAAGCGATCCTCCCACTTCAGCCTCCCAAGTAGCTGGGACTACAGGTGTGCACCACCACACCTGGCTAATAGCACACTTAAATGCTAATATTTGCATCTCCTCCTTGCTGGTCCACCCCACTATCTCCACTCTTTTCTGGGCTATAAGCTTGGAGGAATCCATGCGGTGGCCCTGGGCTCCGGCGCTGGCTCTGTCATGGTAGCTGTGCAGGCAGGCCTGGGTCACGGGTCCAAACGGTGGACCATGCACTATATGTCTGAAAAATTAAACATCATAAATCAAGCAAACCAACTGTTCAATAAAGTATGTTCCATGTTCCTACTTTGACATATACGACCTGTGAGGCTGGATTTGAGTTCAGGATTCTAAGGCTCTGCACAGTTCTACTCCAGAGCACAGCAGTGTAAGAAGAGTTCACTCTGGCATGGCCTGGCCTCTTGCCTGTCCCCCAACAATTCTGTCTGGCATTGCAGGGGGTCTTGTGTGCAAGTCCCATCCATACGTCCACAAAGACTTACCACTTGATAGCTCCTGCACCTATTAACTGTAGTCTCAGGTCACTTTTGGGGGGACACACCTAGAAAGGAGACCAACATGGGACCTGGGAGGAGGCTCCATGCCGTTTGGGCAGAAAATCCAGGGTCTGGCTGGGCGTGGTGGCTTGTGATTACAATCGCAGCACTTTGTGAGACTGAGGTGGGAGGACTGCTTCAGCCCAGGAGTTCCAGACCAACCTGAGCAACATAATGGGTTCCCATCTCGACAAAAAAAATTTTTTTTAATTAGCTGGGCATGGTGATATGTGCCTGTGGTCCCAGCTACTCAGGAGGTTGAGGTGGGAGGATTGCTTGAGCCCAGGAGGTCAAGACTGAAGTGAGTTATGATCACACCACTGCACTCCAGCCCAGGCAACAGAATAAGACTATATCTAAAAAAAATACAAAAAAATCCAGGACCCCAGGTACATGAAGTATGGCCCAGAAGGCCTCAGGTCCTGGGTAGACATGATCCCACACCCTCCAGATTCCTCAGTCTGTGGGGAGGGGCACGGCCAGAGAAGGGCCCTCTACAGTACTGGGTGCAGGACAGGACCCCTCACTTGCGAGGGTCTAGGGCTGTATTGGTATGACCTTGGGATGCTCTCAATGTGTGAGTCTGCTCAGGCTGCCATCACAAAACATCACAGACTGGGTGGCTTAAACAGAAATGTATTCTCATAGTTCTGGAGCCTGGAAGTTCAGGATCAAGGTGTCAGCAGGGCTGGTTTCTCCTGCGCCCTCCCTTTGACTCGCCTTCTTGCTGCGTCCTCAGGACCTTTTCTCTGTGCATATGAACTTCCGATCTTTTCCTCTTCTTCTAAGGACCCCAGTCGTATCAGATTAGGGCCCCACCCTTATGACCTATGACTCATTTAACCTTCATTACTTCTTTGAAGACCCTACTTCTAAATGTAGTCACACTGGGGGTTAGGGCTCCAGCATATATATTCTGGGGAAGGCACAATTCAGTCCATAGCACTCAACCTCCCTAAGCCTCAGTTGCCTCATCTGTGAAAAGGAGATGTTAATAAGGCTTGCTCCATGAGGATGGTGTGAAGATTAACTGGAATAAAGCAGGTAAAATGCTCAGCCCAGTATCTGAAGCATAATAAGTTGAGTAAGCCCTGCTGTGTAACAAATGACTCCCAGGCTTAGTGACCCAAGACAGCCCCCATTCTACTATCTCTCACAATTTTGTGGATTGGGAGTTTGGGCAGGGCTGGGCTGGGCAATTGTTCTGCTCCTCATGGCTCTAGGACAGTCCCTTGGTGTCTAGAAGGTGACTTGGCTGGTTTGAAGGAGCTTCACTCACATGTCTGGTGCACTGGTGAGGACAGCTGGAATATTGATCAGAGTGCCCACACACGGTCCATTTCAGGATGACCACCCAGGGTAGTTAAACTTCTTACAAAGGTTTTATTATGAGGCGGGTGAATCATGAGGTCAGGAGATCGAGACCATCCTGGTCAACATGGTGAAACCCCGTCTCTACTAAAATTACAAAAAATTAGCTGGGCATGGTGGCGCGTGCCTGTAATCCCAGCTACTCAGGAGGCTGAGGCAGGAGAATTGCCTGAACCCAGGAGGCGGAGGTTGCGGTGAGCCGAGATCGCGCCATTGCACTCCAGCCTGGGTAACAAGAGTGAAACTCCGTCTCAAAAAAAAAAAAAAAAAAACCTATTATCTATTAGTTAATATATAAATACATATTATATTAATATATGTAAATATATAAATATTAACTGTTATCATTTTTCAAACATGGAAGGTAAAAAACAGGAGCCCACAAGGGTGGTGGAGCCCCTGTGGTCTTTGTCATCTGGAAGAGGAAAGGATTCGTTTTTGGTACATTCAATGTTCAGAGCCTCTCCGCTCTCTCAGGACTCCACTACCTTGCCCATCTCACGTCCAATTTCAGGGACCCTTGCATCACACGAGTTAAATTTCAACTCAGTTTAAGTTCCTGTTGAGTGCTGTCTGTCAAAAGCTGTTGGTGGAAGACACGGTGACTTGAGAGCCACTCCGCCTTCTCTCCTGAAGCTCGTGTCCAGCCAGGGAATAGGAGGATAAGCAGTGCCGTGTTGGTAGCCAGCTTTCTGGGGGATGAGATGACCCTGATTTGAAACATTTGCTGATTTCCCTGGCATAAATCCACCAGGACTGATTTCAAACTGCCAAAACGACTTCAATGAACCCGAAGTTGAGAAGAGATGCCCAAAACTGGCTCTTGCACACTGATGCGGGCTTGTTCCAAAGATGGAAACAAGGCAGGGTCTGGTGAAGGTCAAGCATAAGCTACAGGAGAGAGTGAGTCCAGCTAGGGGTAGGATGAGGAGGAGGAGCCTTGGAGGATGGGTAGAAATTATCGAAGGAGGATGCTCCAAGCTGGTGGAACAGCTTTAAAAAAGACCCAGAGGGCTGGGCGCGGTGGCTTGCGCCTGTAATACCAGCACTTTGGGAAGCTGAGGTGGGCAGATCACGAGGTCAGGAGATCCAGACCATCCTGGCTAACGTGGTGAAACCTCACCTCTACTAAAAATACAAAATATTAGCTGGACGTGGTGGCACATGCCTGTAATCTCAGCTATTCAGGAGGCTGAGGCAGGAGAATCACTGGAACCCCAGAGGCAGAGGTTGCAGTGAGCTGAGATCACGCCACTGCACTCCAGCCTGAGCAACAGTGCGAGACTCCATCTCAATAAAATAAAATAAAATAGAAAGACCCAGAGGGGGGAAAGCCCAATGTATACCAAAGGACAGTGAGGGCTGGGGTTTGGAGTGAACAGTACATGAAGGATGACCAAAGATCATGCCACTGCCGTCCAGCCTGGGAGACAGAGGAAAAAAAAAATCTGGCTGGAAAAGGCAAGGTGGCCTCTAATGATGAAGGGACTGGAGAGTAAAGCTGGGGTTAATACTTGTTAAAAGAAGAACTTTAGACGCATTTAACACAGTTTAACTGAGCAAGGAAGAATTCTCGAATCAGGCAGCTCCCCAAACTGGAATAGGTCTAGACACTCCAGTGCTGCCACGCGGTCAGAGAGGATTTCTGGACAGAAGAAAGCAAGCCAGCCGCAGAAGAAGGAAGTGTGCTATAGAAACAGCTGGACTGGTTACAGCTGGGAGTTTGCCTTATTTAACCGTTGGCCGCTTGTGATTGGCTGAAACTGCGTGATTGGCACAAGAGTAGGTTACAGCCTATTTACACATCCAGCTAGGTTACAGTTCACTGTGCCTGGAGAAAGCTTTAGGCCTGATTTACGAGATACAGCTTTAGACAGAGCCTCACATACTTAATTTACTAGGGAGGGCCTCAGAAGGCTTTTGAGCAGGGATTGACACGATCTAGAAAGATTAAGCAGGCGGCAGGCTGCAGGGTGCGCTGGAAGTGGGGTGAACTCGGACAGTGGGAACCCCCGAAAGGAGAGGAGGAGATGGGACTGCCGATGGAGCAGAGGAGAGCAGGCCCAGCTGCACAGGTTGGCTCCAACGTGGAGATGTCACAGGCTGTGGGCTGCAAACCAGGGTGGGGGATGATCTGCCCTGAGGAGCTGTTCTCCCAGGAAATCGGAAATCTTCATGGTCAAGTCTTGATAAGTTTTGGTCTCCAGACAAAGGTTTCCAGTGGCAGCTTCCAGGAAGAATCTGTAAGCGGGGGACTTCCCCAAGGTCTTCTCTCCAGTAAGCAGCCCCTGCAGCCACCGCACAGACCCCCTCGGGCCTCAGGTCCCTCTTGGGCCTGTCTCCACCTTGACATGCGGAAGCCAGGTTAGAGAAAGCACAGGGTGAGTTTGAGCTTCAGGTGCGTGGAGCTGGTAGATCAGTGCTTTGTTCCTCTGTCCTGTAGTATCCCACCACCCGCTTGCACTGTCCTGAACGACACGTGTTCCTTCCATGTGTGCCATGCTCTGCAGCTCATCTAGAGCGTCTGGAGGCAGCATCCCATTTAATCCATGCACATCGTGTCTGAGAGTCGCTATTCACAGGCCCATTTCACGGTGAAGGAGCTGAGGCCCAAAGAGGTGAGGGACTTCAACAGGCAGTATGTGGCAGAACGAGGGCTCACAGGACCTATCCAATGCTTGTGCCTTGCGAGGTCCAGCCTAGCTGGGGACGCAAAACTTCCACTCACAAAATAACTGGAGGGAAATAAAGAAAAGCTCTTTCAGCTCAACAACCCTGATAATCCTGGCTCTAAAAAAAAAAAGAAAGAAAGAAAAGCCCCTTGGGAAACCCCGCCAGGACAACCTGTTTCATCTCTAAGTGTTTATTACACAAACATATCTCTTACCCTTGACCCAAATGAAATCACTGCCATTCATATATAATTATGAATATATTATAGTTATATATAGTTATATAACCAGGATATAACTGGGCCACGCTGGGGCCCATCTGAACACAGAGTGGCATTTGAGTAAACACAGACCTCTCCCAAGCCCTGAAAATGTTTTTTTTTTTTTTCTCAAGCCTCTTGAGCAGGCAAACAGGAGGAGAAGAAAGAGCGGGGAGTGGGGACCCATGTGCCAACCTACCGCCTGCCCACTGCAAACTTCTTACAGAGTCCTTTTGTCCGTCTCTGTCTCCAAAGCCCACGCCAAAGGGAAGGGGCTCATCCAGCCCTGCCTCTCACCCTCAAACTCTCCGGCCCTGCTAGCATCCTGTCTCCCTCTCCCTTCTTCCTCCTCCCCCTCCTACACACCCTCTTCCAGAGGTTTCCCTTCTGACAGTAGCTCTAGGGGCTTTCTTTTGAAAATCAAGGTAGCCCATTACCCCACTTAGCACCACAAAGGGCTGGGTTAGGAAGCAGGTGCAGAGCTCTCCCCAGGCCCAGGGAGAGCGGAAAATGTGGAAGTCCTTTCTTTCTCCAGGTGTGGTGAAAAAGATGCTGAGCGGCAGCTAAGGGTATCTGGACTTGGCTCAGTCATTAAATGTGTGACCTTGAGTAGGTGATTTCACTCTTGGACCTAAGAATAGAAACTGAGTATAGTGGCTCCTCCCTGAGGAGGGTGCAGGGAAGAAAGACACTGTGAACTTTGAACCGGCTAGGTTTGGAGATGAACAGTGGTTCCTGCCAATGGCACAGCCTTAATCTGATCATAAGGAAACAGACAGAGCATTTCCCAAAACAATGGGTCCTTTAAAATGCCAGAGTCATGAAAGACAAAGAAAAAAGACTGAGAGGCAAGACAGTGGAGGGCAAGGTGCGATTCAGGATCGAATCCTGGACGCGGGGAGGGAGTTTCTATAAGGGACTGTGCATCAGATAGTAGCTATGAGTCAGTGTTGTATCTTGAATTTGATAAATTGCACCAAGGGTATGTAAGAAGATGCCTTCATGTTTAGGAGACAGATGCTGAAATATGTAAGGATAAAGGACAGGCGGCCTCCAGCTTTCTAAAGTGTTTCAGAAATTAATAACAGTTTGAGTATATATGTATATGTGAGTGTGTGTATATGTACATACACATATATATGAGAGAGAGAGGCAAATGTTAACAATTGGAAAATCTGGATGATTTTTGTCACGTTTTTATAAGTTTTTTCTAAGTGTGAAAGTATTTCAAAACAAAGAGTTAAAAAATAAAAACGGAAAAAAGCAGCGATACATTGGGCTCTGAGGTTATGAATTTTAATCAATTAAAGAAGCTTATTGTTATTCCTTCATTTATTCAACAAATACTGGCCGAGCTCCTGCTCTGTGTGAGACACCGTGCTAGGTGTCAGGACACAGTGAACAAAAGGCTGGGCCTAGGCGACCAGACCAGGTTGGGTCTGCAGTGCATTCCAGGGGCTTCCCCGTAACCCCCAAACGCTCCCACTTTGAGACCCAAGTTCTCCTTGCCCTAGAGGCCAGGCTGTCGCTGCTGCCAAGGCGCCCTTCCTGAGGACTGCCCTTGCCTGAAGAGACCCTGTTTGACCAAGCTTATGACCTCCTGCTATCCAAGGTCTGGTCATTCGGGTTCTCTTGCCTGGACTAGAATAACTCCAAAGACTGTCCCAGCTTCGGATCTCCCACAGGGCCAGCGCCAGCCCTCATGGTGACGACATCGCACTTCAACTTCCCTTCGCCCAGGAGCACTCTCGGAAAACTTCCTGCGCTCTTAGAGTTAGTGTCCGAGGGACATGGTCATTACAGAGTCCCAACAGGAAACAAATGTCACAATCAAGCTAAGAGACCTGAGATGACATTAAAAGGACTGTTTACAAAGGTATGGGAAGGGTGTGGTAGACCACCAGGAACAATGCAGTGACCTGGGGCTAGGAACAAGCCTCTACCAAAGGAGACAGCCGCGTGGAGAAGTGAGGTCCTTCAGCGGAGACTCAGCCAGCCTGAGATGAGCCAGCAGAGACAGAGCCACAGGAACAAACAAGTGCCCTTCCTCACTCTCCTCCTTCCCCTCCCGCTACTCCTGCGGGGCGGTTGGGGGGGAAACATTGGCCACGCCCATCCGGAAGCCTGAAGAAGGATGAGGGTGACTCTGGGGGCAGACGGAAGACCTCAGTATGGAGTCCCATACAGCAGCACCCGGGCTTGACCCCTCTGGGAGTATCTGATAAAAGCTCTGAACTCTCCCCAGGAAATGAATCATAAATACATCCACACAATTTTACACTTAATTTTAAGGAATTCATGGCTGCTCTCCCAGGAAGCCCATGCACCTGAGATTAAATACTGCAGTGCCGTGAAGTGGTAGAAGCAGAGCCCCCAAAACATGGGTGATTGGAGGTAAGAGAAAAGTGGAAAGAAATGGAGGGGCCCTGAGGTCCTCATCTTACAGAGATGGGAATCAGCAACTGCTGTCAGAAGAGGAAATGCTCATGCAGGAGCCAAAAATAGTCATGAAAGTTCAGACATTGGGAGTGGTGAGTTAAACGCTCATCTTAGATACTGGGGAGTGAATAGCTGTTGTCTAAAGACGGTAACTGAGAGATGGAGGTGTAAGTAGGTGATCTGGAGTCTGGAGAAAATCCATAAACAGCAATTGGCAAAAAGATGTTGTCTTGTCTTAGGGAAGTAGGACTGGGAGTGAATAGGGGCACGTACAGCAGGAGAGACACGATTGCTTTTCATCGTAAGCCTTTCTGATGTCACTGAGTTGTTGCGTATGTATAACTTTGATAAATATAATTATTGTAAAAAAAACTTTTACCTATTAGAATCTTCTGGCACCTCTAACCTCACAAGGCCTCAGAGCCAGTTCAACTCACATATCCTTCCAGCAGATCGGCCTGTGTGCACCTGCAGAGCAGAAGTGGTCCTGCTTCAGCCACCTATTTCTGAGTCACAAAATGCTGTGAAACTTGGTGACTCAAAACAACAAAAATGTATCATTTCTCTCCGTTCTGTGGGTTGACCAGGTGGTTCCTCTGCCTCGAGTACTATCAGCTGGGACCCTGGGATGGCTAGAAGGTGCAGAATGGCCTCACTCACATGGCTCCACTGGGCTACCGGCCGCGCGATCTGCAGAGCTGTTGACTGGCAGCCTTGGTTCCTCTCTGTGTGGGCCTCTCCACTTGGCTGATTGGGCTTCCTCACAGAATGGCAGTGAGGGTCCAAGAAGGAGCCAGTAAGAAGCAAAGGCAGAAGCTGAAAATGACTGAAGCCATGATACTTACATAGCATCAGTTGCATTGCATTCTACTTGTCAAAAGAAGTCAAAGGCCACTTCAGGTTCAAAGGCAGGGAATTAGATTCAATCTCTGAATGACAGCGGTGGCAGAAACAAGAAGGCTTCATGGCAGAGGGAGAAGACTCACATGACCCTCCCATTGCCCCAACAATTCTCCCACCAGCCACACCTCCACAGACTGCCTGCTGGAGACTTCCCATCCAAACTTGTGCTTCTATGCGTCCCAGCCCCTCAGACACGTTCTCTCAGTCTTCTCTGTCCGGTACAGCCCGTGGTTCCAGACTGACATGGTCACCTTGGCTTTTGGTGTTTTTATTGTTATCTTAGGCTTCATCAGATTTCATTTTTTATTTATTTTTAAAATGTATAATCATCTTCATTGAGAATGATTCACTAGGTTTTAAAATCCCACGTGATATAAACTAAGTCTCCTAAAATGCTCTGTTTATCCTAGTGAACAGTGTTGCCATTCCTCCCACTGAGCAATATAGTGAACAGATTCAATCAATGTTTAAATTATGTATCTATGAATACGTAATTTATATATCCGGATTTAAAAGGCTGCCACATTGCATAACTCCAGGGAGGCACTTTTATGTGTTATAGGCTATGCAAATGGTGTCCCCTGGAGGTATGCAGTACGCAGCTCATACAACTGAACATGGCCTTCCTGGATATGAAGTTTGGTAAGTCTATCTTTTATTCTGTCTCTCGAGTGCACACTCCTTTTAGGGCAGTGGCCTTCAATCTGGCTACACATTATAATCACCTGGGCAGGCTACACTCCCAAGCGCTTACATCTGAATTACCTGATGGTGGGACCCAGGCATCAGTATGTTTAGAGTTCCCTAGGTGATTTCCACATGTAGTCAAGGTTTAGAACCAGGACTCTCATGGGATGTGTACGGAATCTTTGAAAAGGGTTTTTTCTTTGGTAAAAGTGTCAAAATAATTGGCATTCATGTATAGAAAAAAAAAAAAATGGAAAGCTGCAGGAAACCCTAAAAAAACGAAATAAAACAAAAGCAGTTCCATGCACTGAAGAAAAACGCTGATGAGGCTTTTCTTTTCTCCGTGACCCTCCTTTGCCCCCAGCAGTCACACGGTGCAGGAAGCTTCGTTGGGCTTCCCCCTGCCTCCCACTTCAGGTGGGAAATTGGGAGGGAGTGTGGGGTTGCTGTTGGTGAACTTTGCTTTTCCCTCTGGCCTTAGGCCAAAAACGTGAAACATATTTGTTTGCAGAGATTGTTCTGTTCCTCCATTAAACATCATTTCCTGGCCCAGCGAGCACTGTAGGACTTAGCTGGATCGGTGTCATGGTATGTACCTTCTGTGGCCTAAGATGGCTCCAGACGTTGGAGACAGAACTGTATTCACCTTGCTGGGCCTTGGCCCTGCCCTCTCCGTGGGGCATCTCCATTGCAGGACCCTGGCTGATGGCCAAGCCTCTACATCCATTCTGTCACTATCCAGAGCAACTGCCCGCACCGCAGCCCCAGGTCTCCCTCCCCATTTGGTTGGGTCCCTTGTTCCTGACCGAATGTCCGGTCCGGTTCTCCTCTTCCTCTCCTAGAACCTTGCTTGCTCCTTTGGGAACTCTGAGCCTCAGACCTGGCAGAGAGGACGTTACCCACTGGCAACATCCAGCTGGCCCCATCGCTAACCACCAACACCTTTGGGGCATTTGCTGCTTTATCTTGACCCTGGGCTTGACCTGCAGTTGCTGCATCATCAGAGAGAACCTTCCTCAGCAGCCAGCCCCGGGGTTCCTCTGCTCCCACCTCCACCCCTGGCTCTGGCCCCTCCTTCTGTGGTGGGAGGGATTCATGAGCACATTCGCGCTCTCCACCAATGTTTACTGAAAGCCAGTTATGCACCAGGCACGGCACCTGGTGCCTACGTTAGAAGAGTTCCTCCCTCCTGGAGCAGAGAGGGAACACAGTGTCCCCGAGAGGGGTGTTACCAGGTGATAGGACCCTGCCTGGGATTTGGGGACCACTTCCCAGTGGAAGGGGAGTTGGGAGCCAAGGCATGCAGGATGATGAGAAGCTGCTGGGGTAAGGGAGGAAAAGCTTTCCAGAGAGAGGGAATGGCACATCCAAGGGTCCATGTGGAGGCTGGAGGGAGGCCATCGTAGTGGGGTCTCTCTAAGCCAGAGAGTAGAACCAGGTGAGGCTGTGAGGTGGGCCAGATCCTGCAGGCCAACCAAGATCTTAGTTGGTCTTCCGAGAGCCTTCCAAGGTTTCTAGGCAAGAGGGTGACACAGTCAGACACATCAAACTATCCAGTTACAGACGCAGGAGCCACCATTCAACACACCCCTTGTGTCATCTGTGGAAGGAGACAGACCCTGGGGATATGATTTGCTGCAAGGAAGGGAACTGGGTCACCCACTGGGGTGCAGGAGAAGAAGAAACACTCTAGTATGTGTATATTTGTACACCGTCTTGGCCAGGCATGGTGGCTCACTCCTGTGACTTTACTGCTTTGGGAGCCTAAGATGGGAGGATTGCTTGATGCCAGGAGTTCAAAACTAGCCTGGGTGATATAGAGAGACCCCACCTCTAAAAAAATAAAAAATAATTAGCTGAGTGCATTGGCACACATCTGTAGTCCCAGATACTCAGGAGGCTGAGGTAAGAGGATCACTTGAGCCCAGGAGTTCAAGGCTGCAGTGAGCTATGATTGAGCCACTGCACTCCAGCCTAGAGGACAGAGTGAGACCAATCTCTAAAAAGGACACACATACACACAAATAGAATAAAAAATTATAATTATTCCTGTCCTTTCAAAAAAGCTTAACTTTCCTATGGTTTGAAGATTCGTCTCCTTTGATATTCATCTTAAAATTTAATTCCTAATGTGGCAGCATTAAGAGGTACGGCCTTTCAAAGGGGATTGGATCATGAGGGCCATTCATGTGCTAACAGGTTCTTGGGTTATCAGGGCAGTGCCTCGTTAAAAATTCAGCTTGGCTCTTTCTCCTACCTCTGCACGAGATCCCCTGCAGCACCTCAGGACTCTGCAGAGAGGCCCGACCAGCAGGAAGGCCCTCACGCGATGCGGCTCCTCGGCCTTGAACTTCCCAGCTCCAGAACTGTAAGAAATAAATTTCATTTCTTTACAAATCAACCAGTTTCATATATTCAGATACAGCAACAGAAAACAGACTAATACACACCCGAATCTTTTCCTGAAGAGCAATCGGTCAAATCCAAATTGAGGCACATTCTGCCAAACAAATGGCTGAATGCTTTGAAGTAGCAGGGTCACGAAAGACAAGACAGGCCCAGAGGTGGCTCCAGGTGAGAGGAGCTTGGGCAGAGGCACGATGGAGGGAGGCGGTCCTTGGCTTGGTCCTGGATAAAAAGGGGCATGGACGTGACAAGGACAACTTGCAACATTTGGACATGGGCCGTGTAAAGAGACCAGTCTTGTATCTACATTAAATTCATTGAGGATGATCATGGTTTTGCTCTTGTGTGAGAAAATGCTTGCTATCTTAGAAGAGACACCTGGAAATATCTGGATAAAATGTCAAGATATCTGCAACTGAGCTCAAATATATAAAGAAACAAGGCCTGGCGCAGTGGCTTACACATGTAATCCCAGCGCTTTGGGAGGCCAAGACAGGGCGATCACTTGAGGCCCGGAGTTTGAGACTAGTATAGGCAACATAGTGAGACCTCGTCTCTACAAAGAATAAAAAAATGAGCCAGGCGTGGTAGTGCACATCTGTATTCCGGGCTACTCAGGAGGCTGAGGCAGGAGGATCGCTTGAGCCAGGAGTTCAAGGTTGCAGTGAGCTATGGTCATGTCATCATACTCCAGACTGGGAAACAGAGGGGGACCATGTCTCTAAAAACTAAATAAATAAATAAAAAGAAGAGGAAAGGAAAGAAAGAAGACGGAGTAGAGGGAGAAGGAGAAAGAAGAGCGATGGGGAAGAGAGGGGAGATCATGGGAGGAAAGATACTGTTGTTGTTTTAAAACCAATGAGTCCATTTATATATATAGAGAGATAGCAAATGTGGCAAAATATTAACGGCTGGTAAATTTATATTCTTGCAAGTTTTCTATGACTTAAAATTTTTTAAGATGAAAAGCCTGGGAAAATTAAGATGAACATAAAATAAAAACACTTTTTAACATAAAAACACAATTGTTTATGATTGGAAAAAAAGAATCTGACGGTTGACAGATTCCAGGACCACTGTAACTCTTCAGATCTTAAGAAAAATAAATCTCTCCCTTTTAGCCGGGTGGTGGGCTGATCCATCACTTCCCCCACAGACGACAGGACGTAAAAATCACTTACTTTGGACTCCTCGAAATGGGCGAAATACCACACTGTGAAGAGGCTGGGGAAGCTACATATTCAGAGGACTCTTGGTTTTTTTCAAGCACATAGCCATTTCCAACAGTGTAATGTCCTGACCTTTTTCACATGCCAAGCTAAAGTCATTTTTCTTTGAATAAGCTGAGATTTAGAAAAAGAAAACAATGGTCCAGGTGGCCTTTAAAGAGTGAATGTTATAAAGGGCATTTCCCACCCTGGGGCCGGGGGGGCAGGGTGAGGGCTGGTGGCCTGAGTCACATGGTCACATGGGTTCCAATGATGGGGCTCCCATCACATGCAGCAGCAGTCAGTCTCGCCGGGGGAACCAGGGCCTGGACTGGCCACTATGTTGCCTTCACTCTTAGAACTGGAGATAATGAAAATTAAACTCATTACATCTGTGGGTGCCCAACATCGAGTGCACCTGTGGGCATGGGTCTCAGGAGAGGAGCGTTTTGACCACACTCCTAAGAACCCAAAGGAAGACAGTGGCCCAGGGAGTGGCATTCTGGTTGGCTGGTAGGGTCTGCGGTGGGTGTGCATGTGGCCATGGCTTCCAGGGTAGCCCCGAGGGGCAATGAGAACAGGGGACGCTGATGACAATGCTCTTGAACTTGATCCCCCCGCCCCCAGGCCACCCGACTGCTCTTAGTGCTGCGGGAGCACCTGAGAGACGTGCAGGTTCTGCTTTCCAATGATAGCACCCTAGGGAGCCAAGGGTTCAGGCTCTGGAGTGAGAGCTGGTTCAAATTCTGCACTTGTTACCCACAGCCTGGGATGTGGAAAGGCAGAACGTCTCCAGGTCTGTCTTCCTCATCCCTGAGATGGGGCAGAATGAGCATCCACGAGGAGGAGTGTGCTGATGATTAAACGAGACGAAGCCTCTTACTCTCATACATTGTGCAGATCGGAGCCCCCAGCGAGCACCCCATAGGTGGTAGCCCAGCCAGAAAGCTGACCCAAGCAGCAACCAGGAAATACGACGAGAAGGAGAAAATCACATCCCTCAGAGATTGGAAAGAGCATTTCGTCCAACTCTGGGGATGAAGGTGGGGCGGAGCAGCGCCAAGCATCACTAAGCTGCCTTCTGGGGAGAGAAGGACTCTGCAACTGGAGGGCCTTCCCTTCTCTAAATAGAGTTTCCAAGTTTGGATCCTGAACTGAACCATCTGAGAAGATAACGCTGAGGCGAAGGCACGTCCAGCCATCCCCCTCCTCTCTGCCTCCCTGCTAAATACCATTAGGCACTGCATATACTATGGTGGTCCCATAAAATGACCAAGGAGCTGAAAAATTCCTGCCGAGGAGGTCGAGCCTGCAGTCCACCACATTTGCATCCCTGCACTCCAGCCTCAGCAACAGGGCGAGACCCTGGCTCAAAAAATAATAATTATAATAATCCTGTCACCTAGTGACGTCATCACTGTCATCATGTCGCAGTACAATGCATTACTCATGTGTTTGTGGGGACGCTGGTGTAAACAAACCTACGGCACTGCCAGTCATATAAAGTCTAGCACATACAAATACTGTATGTACAGTGCATGATATTTGATAATAGCAATAAACTACTATGTTACTGGTTTATGTATTTGCTCTAATTTTAATCATTATTTTAGAGTGTATACCTTCTACTAATTAAAAAAAAAAAAAAAAAAAACTTAACTGTAAAACAGCCAGAGGCGGGTCCTTTGGGAGGTGTTCCAGAAGGAAGGCATTGCTATCCTAGGAAATGACAGCTCAGTGCGTGTCACTGCACCAGAAGCCCTTCCAGTGGGACAAGATGTGGTGGTGGAACACAGTGAGATTGATGATTCTGAGCTAAGGCCTGGGCTAATGAGTGTGTTTGTGTATTTTTTTTTTTTTTTTAATGAAGTCTTGCTCTGTCGCCAGGCTGGAGTGCAGGGGCGCAATCTTGGCTCACTGCAACCTCCACCTCCTGGGTTCGAGAGATTCTTCCACCGCAGCCTCCCGAGTAGCTGGGACCACAGGCGTGCGCCACCACGCCCAGCTAATTTTTGTGTTTTTAGTAGAGACGGGGTTTCACCATGTTGGCCAGGATGGTCTCGATCTCTTGACCTCGTGATCCCCCCGCCTCGGCCTCCCAAAGTGCTGGGATTACAGGCGTGAGCCACCGCGCCCAGCCTGTGTCTTTGTTTTTAACAAAAAGATTTAAGCAGTTAAAAAAATTAAAAATAGAAAAAACTTACAGAATAAGGATGTAAAGAAAGTATTTTTGCTCAGCTGTACAAATGTCTTTGTGTTTTAAAGTAAGTGTTGTTACAAAAGAGTCAAAAAGTTAAAACAAATTAAAAAGTTTATAAAATGAAAAAGTTACAGTAAGCTAAAGTTAATTTATTATTGACAAAAGAAAAACATATTTTCTAAATTAGCCTGAGTGAACAGTGTTTATAAAGTCTGCAGTAGTCTGTGGTAATGTCCCAGGCCTTCACATTCACTCATCAGTCACTCAATCACTCAATCGCCCAGAGCAACTTCCAGTCCTGCAAGCTCCATTCATGGTAAGCGCCCCATAGACATGGACACTTTTTATCCTTTATACCATATTCTTACAGTATCTTTTCTCTGTATAGATATATAAACACTTGCATTGTGTTACAATTGCCTGCAGTATTGAGGACAAGGACATACTGTTCAAGTCTGTGGCCTGGGAGCAACAGGCTACATCACATAACCTGGGTGAGTAGCAGGCTATACAAACTAGGTTTCTGTAAGTCGCTCTGTGATGTTCACGTAAGGAGGTTGCCTAATAACGCCTTTCCCAGAACATATCCCTCGCAGTAAAGGGACACATGACTGTAAATGCCAAGGAAACATTTAAGGAGCATCCGTTTCAAAATTTACATCAGTGGAATAAAGAAGGATTATTCAAAAGATTCCAATTCAGCCAGGTGCAGTGGCTCACGCCTGTGAGCCAACCCTTTGGGAGGCTGAAGCAGGCGGATCACTTGAGGCCAGGAGTTCAAGACCAGCCTGGCCAACATGGTGAAATCCCTTCTCTACTAAAAATACAAAAATTAGCCGGATGTGGTAGTGCATGCCTGTAATCCCAGCTACTTGGGAGGCTGAGGCAGGAGAATCGCTTGAACCCAGGAGGTGGAGATCGCAGTGAGCCAAGATTGTACCACTGCACTCCAGCCTGGGCAACAGAGCAAGGCTCTGTCTCAAAACAAACAAACAAACAGAAGATCTCAATTCAATGGACAACCAAGTGGTCATCTGGGAAAAATTAAAACTGAATCCCTACCTTACTCTTCACACCAAAATAAATTCCAGTTGGATCAGAAATGTAATCCCTAAAACTAAAACCATAAAAGCATTAAAAAATAGAATATTTAAAAAAATCTCAGAGTGGGAAAGATCTTTCTTAACATAATACAAAATCTGGAACACATTTTTAAAAATAATAATAAATTTGATTATACAAAAAATGTAATTCAAATGTCAAATAAAAGTTACCACACAAACAACAAAGCAAAAAAGTGTTTACAATACACGTGGATGGCAAAGGCCAGTTTCCTTAATATATAAAGCACTTCTAAAGATCAATAAGAAAAAGAACAACAACCCAATAGGAAAAAAATGGCAAAGGCTAGAGCAAAGTTCATAGACATGGACCCACAACTGACGTTTTTTTTGGGAGACAGAGTCTCACTCTGTCACCCAGGCTGGAGTGAAGTGGTACGATCTTGGCTCACTGCAACCTCCACCACCCAGACTCAAGCAATTGCCTTGCCTCAGCCTCCTGAGTAGCTGGGATTACAGGTGCACACCACCACACCCGGCTAATTTTTGTATTTTAGTAGAGAAGAATTTCATCGTGTTGGCCAGGCTGGTCTCAAACTCTTGACTTCAGGTGATCCGCCCGCCTGAGCCTCCCAAAGTGCTGGGATTACACTTTTTACGTAAGCCACCATGTAAGGAGTGAGCCACACTGCCCGGCCCCACAATTGACTTTTAAACATAAGAGCAGATGCTTGACCACACTTGTATTAAAAGCAAAAATTATAATCATGACTGTATACCAATTGCTTTTAGCCATTAGACTGGCAAAAAGCTTCGTAGCTCCCTGTGTTGATGAGAGTATACAGACAGACATCCTCAAAGGCCGCTACTGGGAGTAAAAAATCAGTAGTATTACCCTAGAGGGCATTTTGACAATATTTATATAAATTTAAAATGAACGTATCTTTTGGCTAAGCAATCCCACTTCTGGGATTTGTACTACAGACACATGGGCGCACATGCCAAACCATCTAGTTACAAAGCTTTCTGAGATAGCGACCCTGGAGGCAACCCAAGTACCTGGCAATAAGAAACTGGTGAAATAAATGTACCATCCTACAAGGGAATGCTAGCAGCCATTTTTTTAAATGAAGCAGCACTTTACGTGCTGATAAGAAATAATCTTCAAAATATATTAACATATAGATATGCTCTTGCTTGCATAAAATATCTCTGGGAAATGCACAGGGCCCTGGTTGCCTCTGTAGTGGGGAGATGGAGCAGAGATAGAAGCCACTTCTGTTCATGTTTGATTGCATTAACATGCACATGCATTACCTATTTTTAAAAATAACATTTCTATGGCTATTATGGTTGGGTAGGTCAGCCATGGCTTCCCTAAGGATAAGGTTAGTCCCTCGATTCAGAAGCCAAATACCAAAGGGACTCCAACAGTGATTCAGGCTTGGAAACAGGGAGCCCCGGGGAGTCTGTGCTGACCCACCAGAGAGCCCAGTGGAACATGGCAGCTCCAAGGCAGAGCCAGCCTGAGATCCTGCAAACGTGCTTTAGGCCAACCAGACCTGCAGAGCGAGATGGGGTGTGGGTGCGGGGCACCCCGAGCTAAGGAACCAGTGACTTGCAGGAGAAGAGTGAGGAGAAAATTCAAGGCTTTCCTCATAAAAGGAGGCAGAGCCAGTCAGGCACGGTTGTCTCATGCCTGTAATCCCAGCACTTTGGGGGGCCAAGGTGGGCAGATCACCTGAGGTTGGGAGTTTGAGACCAGCCTGACCAGCATGGAGAAACCTGGTCTCTACTAAAAACACAAAATTAGCTGGGCGTGGTGGTGTATGCCTGTAATCCCAGGTACTCAGGAGGCTGAGGCAGGAGAATCGCTTGAACCCAGGAGGCAGGTAAGCCGAGATCGCACCATTGCACTCAAGCCTGGGCAACGAGAGTGAAACTGTCAGAAAAGAAAAGAAGAAAAGAAAGAAAAGAAGAGGAGGGGAGGGGAGGAGAGGAAAGAGAAGAGGCAGAGCCAGGACAACATTCAAGAGGCCCCGAGGGGGCTGCTGAGGGGGCCTGGCAGAGCATGGAGAGCCCCTTCCCAGACAAAGACCTGCCCAGTCCCTGAGAAGCACGGAGGCACCCACGCGGCTGGAAGCAGAGCCCTTCGCGCTCCTGCCCCGGCCACATCCACAGTTCGCTGGCATTTGCTGGCCTCCACCTCAGGCCCAACTGAATCAAGGAATTCCAAGGAACAGCCACCTCTTCCCACGCCCACCAGGCAGATCTTCCATGGCTTCCACGGACGCTTGGTCATGCTGGACTCAGAAACCCGCACTCTGTCAACTCACTGGTTTCTCCCCAACTGGGGTTTCCCTTTGTGTCTAAGTATTTCTTTGAGAAATGTTCTACCCTTTTTTGGTCTAGTTAAGGAGAAAGGAATTTTTCCAGAACTCAGTCAAGGATGTTGGCTCAGCTTGCTTGGGAGGGAAGGGTGATTTTAATAAGGTTGCGGATGGTGGTGGGGACAATTTGTGACCCTCCATGAAGTGGGACCCCGCCCAGCACCAGCGTGGGCGGCTCTGGCTCCCCCTTGACCTGGCCGTCCCTCCCCGGGGCCATGAGTTCTGAGCCTCGTTGCCCTGGCGACCCATTTTCAGTCTTTATTCACCCCCTCACCGTCTCACGCTCTCTGCAGCCTCCTTCTATCCCCAGCACGGTCCGCACACAACGTAAGTGCTCAGAAGTTGGCCTGTAGCACTGAGTTGAGGGGCCATCAGCCTCCGTGGGCCCTGGTGTCTCATCGCCGTTCCCCCACAGCTGTCCCCACCCCTCTTCCAGAAGAGCTATTGAGAAACAGAACTCTTCGACACCACCACAGCTAACGTTGCTGAAAGCAGCTCTGAGGAGTGAATCCCACAGAGCCCTACGCCCCTCTAGATTCCTGGGGCTTCTTGTCTCATGGGGTCAGACCCCTCATCCCAGGCGCTTCCCAGCAGCAGTCTCCTCCACATAGTCTTCTTGCTCCCACTGCGCGCTGACTTTCTGCCAAACCATTTCCCTCCTGGCTTCAAACTTTTGTCGGGAAAGAGATGAAATCAGCACTTGGAGAGCTGGAAAGGGAAAAACAGCTGCTTTTCACAAAATGAGCGGGGGAGGGGGAGCAGCACAGCTGGCTCTTGGTGGGAAAGCCACAGTCTGGTGGGAACGCACAGCTCACAGCAGGAGAGACACACACCTGGAGGGGCCGAGCAGCACCAGCTCAGGGGCTTGCTTGCCGATGGCATCTTGTGCCGTGTTCTTCAGACACGGACACATCGCATCTCCACATTAGCCATCCTAGGGCTGTAGAGATGAGAGGTAGGCACAAAAAAGATTTCTCTTTCCTCTGAGTTCTCCTATAAGAATAATTACAGTGCACGTGTGTGGGACACAGTAGAGAGCGGTGGGGCTTGTAGCATCAAGGCCACCAGGTGAAATTGCTCAGGTTGGGCAGACTCTGTGGCATCTTGCAACTGCGGCCGTGTGGTGATATGGGGCTCTGATAACAAATATGATTTTTCAAGAGGAGCCAGGGTCTGGATTTTTGTGTAAAAATTACCTGAGATTTAAACATTGGCAACTAATTCAGAAGCTCTACAGTATTGTGCAGTCAGTGGTAAACTGTGGGCCAAGCAAAACTGTCTGTGGGTAGAGCTGGGTTGAAGGCTGGATTTGGAGGCCTCTGGTTTATGGGTGAGAACTGACACGTGTACCCCACCAGGAGCAGGCATTTTCAGCATGCCACTCGTCCCCCAAATCCCTACCTCCCTTTTTAGTGTCCCCGACCCCTCCAGCTCTGAAGTGCTTTCACTTCCTGCAGTGTGCACCTCACTTAGCTCGTGGCATAACCTGGTTCTTTTTTTTTTTTTTTTTTGAGACAGAGTCTCACTCTATTGACCAGGCTGGAGTGCAGCGGTGCGATCTTGGCTCACTGCAACCTCTGCCTCCCAGGTTCAGCCTCCCGAGTAGCTGGGACTACAGGTGCATGCCACCATGCCCAGCTGATTTTTGTATTTTTAGTAAAGATGATGGGGTTTCACCATATTGGCCAGGCTGGTCTTGAGCTCCTAACCTCGTGATCTACCGGCCTCAGCCTCCCAAAGTGCCGGGATTACAGGCGTGAGCCACCGTGCCTGGCCATAACCTGTTTCTTACCATTCTACTTTTCATTTGCCTTCCTTAATAACTCTAATATAATAGTTTGTTGTTGTTGTTGTTGTTGTTGTTGTTTTGTTTTTTTGAGACAGAGTCTCACTGTCTCCCAGGTTGGAGTGCAGTGGTGTAATCTCAGCTCACTGAAACCTCTGCCCCCCAGGTTCAAGCTATTCTCCTGCCTCAGCCTCTTGAGTAGCCGAGACTAAGGTGTCCGCCACCACACCTGGCTAATTTTTTTTATTTTTAGTAGAGACAGGTTTTTTCCATGTTGGCCAGGCTGGTCTTGAACTCCTGACCTCAAGTGACTATCCGGCCTTCGCTTTCCACAGTGCTGGGGTTACAGGTGTAAGCCACCGTGCCCAGTCTAATATAATAGTATTTTAAAATATCAGTGGCTTATCCGGCACGATGCTAGGTGCTTGACATAAATATTTGCTTAAAATCAAACATCTAAGAAAGATCACATTAATGCTGCATTTACTAAATGTCTAGTGGTTTTTGAGTTGTAAGTCAAGGTTTCAAAAGCCTGGTCAATTTATAGATACATAAAATTAACACATGCACATCCTATGATGCAGGTAATGGGGATTATTCACATTTTATGTATAAGGAAAGTGAGGCCCAAAGAGATCTGGTCACAGTTTATAAGTGGTGTTTCCTGGGGCTCTTCTCCGGAGGGCTCCCCCCACCTTGCTCAGAGTGACAGAGGGCCCAAGGTCCCTAGAAATTTGCATTCTCCTCCCACACCTGCAATCCTTGTCCAATGATTCATGGGCACGAGAGTTGAAAGCCCAGCTCCCTTGCCTTGGGTTAAGATAACTGAAGTGTCCCCCGCACTCAGTGCTCCCCTGAGAGATCGGGCTGAAGCCGTCATCTGTAGGACGTTGCCTGCTATCACCCCTGGCTTGTCTTCCTCTCTACCCCAGCCTGCTTCCTCCAGCCCCTTCCCAGTTTCCCCTGGGAGCAATTCCTTAATAAATCACAGGCACACGAGTCCTTGTCCCAGGTCTACTCTGGAGGAATCCCAACTTAGACACCACTGAGGCTGGTGGACAACTCCTCTCACAGTGGAGAAAGGATCATTCTGAGAGGGGCTGGTACAATTGTTTGAGAGCCTCAGAGGACATGAAATAAAAGGGCATTGCTTTCTCTGAGAACCAAGTAGGATGTTTGGGCCTCTCCTGCAGCCTCTCTGCTCTCCTGTGCCACCCCTTCCTCCACATATCACCCTTCCATACAGATGTGAGGTTGCTCCCAAGCATCCTTCCACCCCTCCCACTGTGCTGGTAACCGTGAAGATGGTGTGTGTCTGACCCTGCCCCAGCCCCAGGGTCCTGACAGAGTAAGTCCTAGCCACCTTGCCATAGTGTTTGGTACAAATAACCCAGACTGAAGTCACTTCACATATGAGATTCCCATGGAGAACCACAGGGAGTGGCCCGGAGGCTGGGAACACAGACTCAATCTCAAGGGTGTACGAGCTTGGAACATGGCGAAAGCCAGCAGAAAATAAAGTGGATCTACAGAAATGGGCACAAGAGAAGTGACAAGAAAGGACACCAGAGCCCAAACCTGGCTTCTGCTGCTTGCCAACAAAAGCATTCTGACAATTCTCAGGACTCCCAGAGATCTGTTGTATGTTTTGGAAATTCACAGAGCACCTAAGATGGAGCAGAAATACAGAGGAAGGAGACACTGGCCCGGTGTGGCTGGAAGATGCTAACAGGGGGAAGCACAGGGTCTGCCTGGGGTGCTGTGTGCTCCTGCAGAAGGGCCAGCCCTGCCACAAACATGAAAATCCGTTACCTGATCCCTGTGGCCCCGGTTAGCCGGTCACTAAATGAAAGGCTTGTGTCTACTGTGCGTAATGGGCTCACCAAGTGCATCCGACACTGCGTGTGAACTCAAGGACCTTGCAATCTAGTTAAAGGGACCACATTGGCTGCATAGGGTGGGGGTAGGGGCATGGTTTCGGGGTCAGATGGACCTGGGTCTGGGTAGCACCAAATCTCTCTGGGCCTCAAGTTCCTTATATGTAAATGAGAGAGAATGCCATTATCTACACCATAAGGATGTGTTGACTTTTTAAAAATATATTTTTATGATTAATCAGGCTTTTGAAACCTTGACTTGCATAGAATTCAGAATCATTAGACATTTTGTAAATGAAGCATTAATTTGATCTTCCTTAGATGTGCTGACTTTTAAACAAATATTTATGTCAAGTACTCTCAGCATCATGCTTGATGAGCAATTAATATTTTTAAATATTGACTATTATATTAGAGTTATCATTACTGAAGGCAAGTGGAAAGTGAAATGGTAAGAAACAGCTTGTGCTATGCCCTAAGTGAGAGGCACAGACAAGGGGGAGGTCTTTGCAATTAGCGGTCTAGAAAAACTTAGGAAGAGACACTTGTGTCTGCTTTAAAACAGGGGGTGAGGGGGAACTGATACTGTTGCAAGGGCCCACACTTCTGATCAGAGAAGTGCTGGGAGTCACATGAGGAAAGAGGGTTTGCATGGGCAGGACTCCATTACCAAGAGGAGCTTCAATCCCAACATGGCTTTCATTCCAAGGTCTTTATTCAGAAGTCTGATTTGAGGGATAAGAATCAGGGGAATGTCTGGGCTCCCATGTTAGTGTATGTGATGGAAAGAGACAGGAACTGGCATTTACCGGGACCTCTACAATGTACCAGGCCCTGTGCTAGGTGTTTTTATAAATAGTGTATCTGTCAGCTATTCCCACAATAAAGCTGTGTAACAAACAGCATACAACATCTGCAGGTTACATGGAATTTGACTGACCTAAGCAGCACTTAGCTGGGGCTGACACCAGGCCATGGGATGGGGTTCAAATCTGCTTAGAATGTTTCTTATACTTCTAGAACCAGCAGCTACCTAAAAAATGATTTTCTGCAATGATGGCAAAAAAGTGCAGGAGCCAGCTTAAACAACACAAGCCCACTCAAGCCTTCACTTACATCATGTCTGTCAACATCCTATTGGCCATAGCAAGTCAGTAGCTAAGGCCAAAAAAAAGGGACATTAAGTACACCCTGCCACCCGAGGCCATAGCAAGGGTGTGGACATCTAATAGTAATGCTACTACAGGGAAGTGAAAATAGGAAAATTATTATTCTATCTTCTATAGAAGCTGTTTGATTATATCCTCTTCAACAACCCCAACAGGCAGCCATCATTAACCCCAATGTAGAGATTTTTAAAACCCAGGTTTGGAAAATGCCACAGTCATTTAGAATGTCTAAGCCACCAAACAGATTTGTGCCTTGTCTGCCTGGCTCCGAAAATTGGGGTCTTCTGCCATTCTGAGCAGTCTGTTAAACTGAAAATTTGCATTTTAAATCATCTGTCTGTGGGCAACAGTGACCTATCATAAACCATCGTCTCCCCAAAGCAAGAGAAGGTTTTGAGTACAAGCAGGTGATTTGGGAGGTGATCTCAGGAAGCACCATGGAGAAACAAGGAAGAGAAGCCAAGAAAGGGGCCTTTCTGGAGCCAGTTACTGCTGTGGGAAGCTGGGCACCAAGGACGGGGTAACCAACAGAAGAGGGTCACACACTTCAGAGTTGTTGAAACCAACGGGCGGAGAGCTGGGGTCCTCGTCCATCAACTCCCAGCAGCCATTGGGAAGCACCACCCTGGTTCACTGGGTCACCATCTAAAATCACCTGGGAGTTTGTTGTTTTTGAGACAGAGTCTCACTCTGTCGCCCAGGCTGGAGTGCAGTGGTATGATCTCGGCTCACTGCAACCTACCTCCGCCTCCCGGGTTCAAGCGATTCTCCTGCCTCTGCCTCCAGAGTAGCTGGGATTATAAGCGTGTGCCACCATGCTCAGCTAAAGTTTGTATTTTGAGTAGAGATGGGGTTTCATCATGTTGGTCAGGCTGATCTCGAAATCCTGACCTCAAGTGATCCACCCACCTGGGCCTCCCAAAGTTCTAGGGTTACAGGCGTAAGCCACCGCGCCCAGCCGAGTTGTGTTGTTGTTGTTTGTTTTGTTTTTTTTGGTTTTTTGTGTGATGCCTGGGTCTCACCTCCAGTGATGTTGAGCTGATGAGGCTGTGCCAGCCTGAGCATGGGACTAGTGAAAGCGTCCCCAGTGATCTGCTGGACAGGGTAGTTTGGAAGCCCTGGTCTAGCTGATTCCTCAGATCCCTCTGAGCCTACAAGTTTGGGGCCTCTTCGAACAAGTTCAGCCGAAGATGGAAACCCTGAGAAAATGCCCTGTGCAGCTGGAGATAAATCATTCATTGGCTGGGGCTGCAGCTGGTGGCGGCTTGAGAAATGAGCTTTTTGGCCTTAACTCCGCTGTTCGTGCTCCCGTGACCATAAGGGAACTCGACGCACAGAATTTCTTTTTAGAAAGAAAAGGAAAAAAAAAAGTCAAGCATATTTTCCGAGGTTTAATTTCCCTCCAATGTCCTGAAGAAACCTTTCGAAAAGCTTAGACTGCCTCAACCCCAGTCTCTAGTAATAACATCAAAGACTTTGAAAAGGAGACTCAGTGTGACTTTGCTTAAGCAAATAAAACCCAGGGGAGGAGGGAAATTAAAAAAGAGCATGAGTTTAAGAGGAGCCAAATTTCCACCAAAAAAAGGTGGAAGAGGGAAGCTGATTGGCGGGGTAGAACGGGAGGCGGATGCCGGATTCCAAGAGTTTAAAATTCAGGAAAAGAAGAGAAATGCACCGTCTTTGCCAGATTTAGCAAATAAAAATATGGGATGCCTAGTTCAATTTGAATTTCAGATAAACAATACATTTTTTTTAGTGTGTGGCCTATACAATATTTGGGACATACTTATGCTAAAAATATTATACTAAAAATATTACTCATTGCCCATCTGAAATTCAAATCGAACTGGGCATCCTGTATGTTTAGGGCAACTCTAAAACATACAAACATTGGTCTCAGCTGGTCAGGACACCCTTAACCAGGTGTCTCTAAGTTACATTGGGTGCCTCTGTGCTAAATGAGGTGTCTCTGGTCTTCACTGGGTGTCTCTGACCTTCTCCCATTTATAACTGGAGGGGAAATACCCATAAAGGAAGATGAGGAAATAGATGGATGGAAAGGGGAGGAGACAGAGAGAAAAAGGGGTCTTCATGGGAGGGGCAGGGGCACCGGCATCCCTCAGCCTGCTTTTTCCTGCCCGGAGCTCTCAGCACAACAGGGGGACCTGAGTTCAGAGCCCCATTCCCGAGTGAGAATTTGCTTTTCCCTCTGTGAGCCAAGGATTTGGAGGAAGGTCTGCAGAAATTGGGAGAGCTGTTCACCCCAACCCTGGAGAAATGAGATGGAGCGCTGGAGGTTTAACCCCCATGCACGTGCTCGAGGTCACCCCTTCCCCATCTCCTGCCCACCTTTACCCGAGCCTTTCCTCCCTGTGCTGCCTCCATCCACCAGCTCCTCTTTTCCTCCCTCCTCATCTCTTATCCCTCCAAATAAGGACGCCAGAGGCAGTAGTGTGGTCAGGGAGGATGCCTGCAGGTCTGGTCCCCGCCCCAGGCGGAATCCAGTTGCCAACGAGGCAGTCAGGGAGGGTTTGGAGGAGGGGCTGCGGTGCTGGGTGGCGCTGGGGATCCTGGCTCTCCGACGTCACGTGGCCCCACCGCTGGCTCCAGAGGACTCAGTGCAGTTGTCCCGGACCTGCCAAGGCGCCTGCATTGGAGCCACGTCAAGGTAAGAAAGGGCCTGGCCTGCAAGGCAGCAAAGAACAGCTTCACTCCTTCACCGCCAGCGGCTCTGGGAGGTGGAGGATGACGTGGCCCAGTCATTCCACTCCGAGGAAGTGACCCAAAGAAAATAATCCAGCCCAAGAAAGAGAGCTGTGCTCAGAAATATTCACAGCAGCTTAAGGGAAATGGTTTCACAAACCTTGATATGTCAGCACTGCGGAACGTTCCTTTATTTCACCCGACATTTAAGTGAACACTTGGTGACAGGCATCCTGCCAGCTACGGGGTACACAAAGGAGACTATAAGCTGATCCCTTTTCTCTGGGGTTCACACGCAAAATGAGGGAGGTCGAGAACACAGCCTCCAGAGCCCGGTGGCGATCGGTCTGCACACCTGTCTGTCGCCTCATCTGTAAAGTGGTGACACCCCATAGGAAGTATTGAGGGCCCATGGGATGACGCACACCACGCACTCAGCACAGTGCCTGACACACGGTGAGAGTGCTCAGCCGTCACCAGCTACCATCATGGCTCCTGCTGCTCCTGTGGGGATGTGACAGGCACGGTGACGGGAGGATGTGTGAGCTGTTAGAAGAAAATGTGTAGGCGCCACCACTGAAGCATGTGCAAGCGCTGAGAGCACAGGGGATGAAGGGTTTAATTCTACTGGAGATGTCACCAAAGGTCACCACAGGCCTTAACTCAGCTGGGTCTTGAAGAGTGTATAGAAGTTTGCTGGATGGACAAGAAAGGAAAAGGGATGCCAGGAAGCCAACCTGTGGGCCCAGCGTGGGCAAATTCCACTCCATCAGCTCTCCATCGTGGTCCCCGGCCTTTTGGTGATGATCTCAATCTACTCAAGATGTTTTCAGGCTAACATTGAAAGGGAAGGTTCTGGGTCTCTGCTCTTTTCTTCCCATGATTCTTGGCCCCGTGCAAATTTTCCCACCTTTCCCAGCAGCCTTTGCACTCTTCATGTCAAGAGATACTGGAAAGACCAGGAGGGAGCCATTTCTATGTCCACTTGCCCACATCCAAGTGAAAACATCCCACGATCTTAAAAGAAGGGTCTGTGGTGATAACACTGATCACAACAATCAACAAACATGACACCTTACATTTTTTTCTATTTTGTGAACAGGGTCTCACTCTCTTGCCCGGGCTGGAGTGCAATTGTGCAGTCACAGCTCACGGCAGCCTCCAACTCCTGGGCTCCATCCATCTTCCCACCTCAGCCTCCAAAGTAGCTGGGATTATGGAGCTCTGCAGCAGGGCAGCCCTGGTTTGAACCTAGATTCACTATTACTAGCTGGGTGACCTTGAGCAGATCAGGCACACACCACCACACCTAGCTAACGTTTTCTTTTCTTTCTTTTTTTTTTGAGATGGGATCTTGCTTTGTTGCCCAGGCTGGTCTCTAACTCCTTGTCTCGGCAATCTCTGCCTCAGTCTCCCAAAGTGTTAGGGTTACAGGTGTGAGCCCTCACGCCTGACAGTTTACTCTCTATCAAGTACTTTGCAAACACCATCTCTGTGAATTAGCTCTTCTTATCCCCTGAGCTTAGCTAAGGGGATATGACCTGCTAAAGGTCACCCAGCTAGTGACAGTGAATCTAGGTTCAAACCCAGGGCTGCCCTATTCTGGAGCCTATTCCCTTACACTGGGCCATGCTACCAAAAATGCCAAAATTGCTGAGTCAGCCCTTAGATCGGCAGCGGGGAGAAGGCAGGGCTGAGCTCTTCACTTGCAGGGAAGGGGTTAGCTGGCAATGTTGTCATAAGCCCATCAGGGGCAACAGCTCTAGACCCAAGTGCTACACACTGACCCACCTCTGGGCACCAGACGCTGCCCTGGTTTATCATTTCCGTATGGGTCAGGGTCCCAGCACAAAACCAAAACCATGCTAGACCTTCCAACCCAGGGAGTTTAACAGAGGGACCTTGTTTTGCAGCTTCGTATTGATGAAGAGCCATATGAGGATGTTGACGTCACCCAGAGTTTAGTAACAACAGGAAGCCACTGCTACCATCACTAGGACTGAGACAGGAAGGGACAAGGGGACAAGGTGGGGTCATCAGAGCTGATGGTTCTGACGCCTCTGGCAGGAGCTGGAGCCACAGCCGAGAGGCAGCCACTGCCTGACACACCCCTGAAGCACAGCGGGGAGAGACAGCCTGACTTCTCCCCACCTCTGCCCTCCAGGCTTCTATTCATTTGGCCAAACCTATCTGAAGCCAGAGGGCAGAGGCCCTGGCAAGGACCCTCTCCTCAGTGTAGAGCAGAAAGCAGAAAGGAGAGAAAACAGAGGGAGGTCAGGTACAATGTCTACCCCCAGCAACTGCCCTTCAAGATCATTGATTTACCCCATTGTAGAGTTGAGGAAACTGAGGCTTAGAAAGCTTAAGTGACTGAGCCAGCCAAGATGAGACAACTTTTAAGTTGGTGGAGACCTAAGTGAAACCCAGGTCACTGTATCGGTTTTCACAGCTCAGGCCAAGGTGGTCACCTCCGGGACTTTGTGAATCATGAAGAATCCAACAAATCAACAACAACATCATGAGGATGTAGGGGCCTTGAGGTTCCAAAGGCTTAGCCCACATGGGGCCAGGGGCCAGGGTCCCTCGGATGACATTGGTGCTCATGTTTCCCTCTCCTCCTCAGCTCCTTAAGTCCTGGCTGCAGAAGAATATTCTATGAACCCACAGCCAGCACTCTGGATTTGGCGACTAAGGGCAATTTTCATTTCCTTCTTTGTGCGATTCTCTATCTTCCAGAAGGTTTTGTTGTTGTTTTCTGGAGTTTTCTTGTTAGCTTGTTTTGAGACAGGGTCTGGCTCTGTCGCCCAGGCTGGAGTGCAGTGATGCCATCTTGGCTTACTGTAAGCTCCGCTTCCTGGGCTCACACCATCCTCCCACTTCAGCCTCCTGAATAGCTGGGACCATAGGTGCATGGTACCACACTGGCTAATTTTGTATTTTTGGTTTGGCCACATTGCCCTGGCTGGTCTTGAACTCCTGGGGTCAAGCGATCCTCCTGTCTTGGCCTTCCAAAGTGCTAGGATTACAGGTGTGAGCCACTGTACCTGGCCTCTTTCCCAGTTATTTACAAGGTGCATACACTGCTTTGATACTGGGAAGGACAGATCATCTTTAGGCAGTATTACACGGTAGCAGGCTCCAGATGAAGGCTTAGCAGAAAAAAAGTTGGGGCAAAAGAATGGTGTCAGGAACGAGGACTGGCCAATACAGATGGCTGCTCCCTCCTTCCCTGGAGGGGACAAAACCAGGCACCATTCACATGCCACGGTCTGGGCTATTCTTACCAAACACACACTTACACATATGCTCACAGACCTCATGTGCACAAATAGACATACACTTACACATATGACACACATACACACACAAACACACCCTCACAAGCACACCTGCCTATGAGGCACGTGCATACATACACACACCTAATTGCTCATGGACATACACACACATATCCACACATGTACCTGCACATGTACCAATCACAAACACACATGTGCACACAACCATTATGCACATCATACACACAGGCTCACTGCTTCACTTTGAAAATGGGACTTGGAAAAACCTTCCTGGCACAATCATCTCACAAGGGGGTCTCTGGCCTTCTCCTCTGTGTAGCTCCCATTGATGCCTTCCAGGAGCAGGGCTGCCTTTGTCTGGGTCCCAGAACACACACTGCAGGTGTCGTCTCAGGGGTGAGCTCCATAGAGCACTTCCCTCTGTAACCACAGGCTGGGAGTCCCAGCCCGTCCCCTTGAGCACTAAGCAGCCTGTCCATGCCCAGGACTTCAGCACTTAAGAGGGCTTCCAGAAGCTCCCTCTAAAACCTCGGAAGCAGCTCCATACCCTAAGGAGAAGCTGCCATTTGCAGAGTTCACACTTCCCCGGAGGAAGTCTATGAAGCCAGACCCGCCTGGGCCCCCAGAAATGTCCTTAGAGTCAGAATGCTTGGATCCAGTCCCTGCTCCTCTCTGAGGCTTGGTTTTCTTAGCAGTAAGGAAATAGACTTTTCAGTACTCATCAAGGGCTTATAGCTAAAGCTATAGACCGAGCTTCTCAACCTTCAAGGCAGCTGGAGAGGCGTTTAATTCAGAGGATAACATGCACCCAAAGTCCTCAGCCATTAGTATTTATTGCTGGGGGTTCCACAGTCCCTGCTGGTATAAATATATATGTAACTTGTTCCCCTAGAGAGCCCAGATGGCTGGCAGGAGGAGGGGAACCCCACACACCTGCACGGCCACCCCCACCACTCCCACAGGTTAGCCACAGCCCAGTGGTTTGCCAAAAACACCTGCCCCATGCTTCCTGGATAACATACTGAGCAGCAGAGGCCCAGGATGGGAGGAGACAGCTGGGAGCTGAGGGCCTCCAGGATGGTCTCAAACAGGAAGGGATGACAGGCACTGGTGCAGGGACAGGGTCACATGAATCAGGCAGGCAAGTCACGGGTCTGTGACTTTTGAGCACCAAGGAGGGGGACAGGTTCAGATGGGCTGAAATGTCTCTCTGTCACCTTCCAAAGGGGATGCTTAGCAGAGATCCAACTTAAGGTTTTTGCTTCTTTAAAGAAAGACCTTGTCAGCTACATCACAGAATGGGTGGGAATAGGAAGTTAATTTGGAAAGATGTGACTTGTCATTCTTTGGAATAGGGGAATGAGCTTCCAATGGTCCAAGGAATGAGTAATGAGTCCACTGGGAAGCGGGGTAACTCTAGCGTCCCCAGAGAGCCAGGTCTGCAGTGATGCCAGGAGGCCCTGCAATCATGCTGGGCTTTGACCTGCTGAGAGAGGCCCCTGCCCGGGCTTCAGGCCCTGCCAAGCTCCATGCTGGCTCTTCTGAACCATGGTCCTCCCCACAGAGTAAGAAGTTGGTGAGGCCAAGGGGACATGTCCAGCCAGATGATCACACATACCCCCTTCTAGAAGGTACCCCTTGGCCTGAGGGTGGCCAAGGGGCCACTGTCGGCAAGAGAATGATAGAGTGCAGTTGCCAGACGTGTGTGCTTGGGCGCCTCAGCATGAGGGAACCGGGAGGTGGGAAGGGAAGGAGAGGGAAGAGGGAGGCCTCCTACCTGGGCTAAGATCCCCACCCAGTGATTTCTGCTTAGACTGGCCACTCTTGTCATAAGGTAGGCCAGGAAAGGTGACTGTGCTATGCCTAATAACAGAGGCTCTGTAACTGGTAAGATCAGGAAAGACGATTGAGGGCAGGCAGCTGGCAGCCTTTCTGTGTTTCACTTTTCTACTAAATGCAGCAGAGGGGAGAGGGTAGCCCTACCCCAGGGAGTTCCTATACCAGAGCTGATCCCCTAGCACCCAGGATCACTCCAGGAGCTGAGGACTGTGTCCAGCACCCACACCTTAAGCTTGACCAGATGTAATTACTCAACCATCTACTGTACTCACATTTTCCTCAGCTGACCACTGAGGTCAGAGCCAGCTAGACCGGACTGGGGACTCCTGGACACAGAACGTGTTATGAGTCAGAAGCAAATGTGGAATTCTTTACTTTCTGCCATCACCTGCACGTGGGGCATGTCCGTACTGCTATATAACAAACCATCTCAAAATGTAGTGGTTAAAGATAGCAATGGTTTACTTTTACAGCTAGTCCTCGACTTACAACCACGGTCGGGACCGCGGACCGGTCGTAACACGATTTGGTCGTAAGTTGAGTAGGCTATATGTACAGTTGAAATGGTGCATGCAGAGATGGTAGTGCCGCTGAAAGCTGGTCCGCACTGTCGTACGCCCAGCTGGGCAACGTCTGCGCTGCCAGACGCGGAGCAGTCGTGGCTAGCGATTGTGGTCGTAAAGTCGAATGGTCGTAAGTTGCATAGGTGGTAAGTCGATCAATACCTCTACTCTCAAGTCTGTGGATGGTCTGAATGGTTCTTTGGATCTGGGTTGGGTTCAGCTGGCCTCAACTGGGCCTCACCTCTGCATCTGGAGCGAGCTGCCAGCTCAGCTGGGCACTAGCTGGTCCCGATGGTCTCAGCAGGAATGGCTCCTTCTGCTTTACATTCTCACCTCCTCCGGGAGACTGGCCCAGGCGTGTTCACAGCACAGGCTGGGCGGGTTTCTAAGGGAGCAATGGAAGTGTGCTGGGCCTCTTGAGACCTGGGCTGGATTGCACCACATTCTATTGGCCAAGTCGCAAGACCAGCGTGGATTCAACGGGTGGAGAAATGGACTCCATCTGTTGATGGGAGGGGCAGCAAAGGCTCATTGTGAAGGGGTATGATAGGGGAGGGAATAACTATGGCTGTTTTTGCTTCCAAACGGTCTACTACAGGAAGTGTGGCCACTTGCCCTCCAGCACAGAGTCAGCCTGCAAGTTGCCCTGGAAAAATTCCTATGAAAATTCTTTTGCAAAGTTATGGCCATGTGGAGGTTACGTGGTGAGAACATTCAGATATACGTAGATGTCTGACCATGGTAGCTGCAGCAGCCAGGGTGCCGCCTGGAAAAGAAAGCCCCAACCAAGTAGTTCAATAGTGAATTAATACTAAAAACTGCAGCTGACCTTTGAACAATGAGGAGGTTAGGGTCATCTACTCCTGGCACAGTTGAAAATCCACATATAGCTTCTGACTCCCCAGAAAGTTTACTAATAGCCTACTCTTGACTGGAAGCCTTACTGGTAATGTAAACAAGTGATTTTGTATATTGTAAATATTATTACTATATTCTTACAATAAAGTAAGCTAAAGAAAAGAAAATGTCATTAAGAAAATCATATGAAGGAGAAAATAAATGTATTGCTCCGTAGGTGGAAGTGGATCATCATAAAGGTCTTCATCCTGGTTGTCTCCACACTGAGTGGGCTGAGGAGGAGGAGGAAGGGGAGGGATTGGTCCAGCTGTCTCAGGGTGGCAGAGGCGGAAGAGGAGGAGAAGGGGGAAGGGCCGGTGGGAGAGGCAGGCACACTTGGGGTAATTTTATGGAAATATATCATCATTTCTGTCTGACCTTTTTCCCTTCTCATTTCTCTGAAAATGTTTCTGTACAGTATCGACCCTTCTTCCACCATTTGCTTTAGTTTCAATGCCCAAACCATAGAAGGGTGCATGTTGTAAAAGAAGTCAAAAACAGTCTTTTGTTGTTTTGAGATGGAGTCCTGCTCTGTCGCCCAGACTAGAGTGAAGTGGTTCAGTCTCGGCTTACTGCAACCTCCATCTCCCGGGTTCAAGGAATTCTCCTGTCTCAGTCTCCCAAGTAGCCAGGACTACAGGCACACGTCACCACGCCCAGCTAATTTTTGTATTTTTAGCAGAGATGGGGTTTCACCGTATTGATAAGGCTGGTCTCGAACTCCTAACCTCAGGTGATCCACCTGCCTCAGCCTCCCAAAGTGCCAGGATTACAGGCATGAGCCACTGTGCCCAGTCAACAGTCTTAACTCATTGGAACATTCTGCCAGATTGCCTAATGTCAATTTGTTTTCTCACACTGCATCTTCTATGTTTTCTTTTTTTTCCTAAGCCAGATAAATTTAGCAGTGGGGGCTTGCATACCAACTTTAGTGACACTAATGTTAGTAAGTTCTGATACTCCACTACCATGTCTTGTTTCTCGTTGTCTGGCTCTGATTCAGAAGCATTTATCTCCATCATGTGTCTTCTCTTAATTCCACTCATGTGATGTCTGTGAGCTCTTGAATTTCTCCAAAATCCATCTCTTGAAACCCTTCACACCCCCACCTTTTTGCCATATTCACAATCTCTTTTCTTGATTCATAAATCCTGCGAAGTCATGCACATCTAGACACGGTTTTCTCTAGCAGGAATTTAATGATGGAGGCTTGATGGTTTTCACAGCTTTTTCTATAACGACAATGGCATCTTCAATCGTGTAATCCTACCAGACTTTCATGATATTTTCTCTATTGGGGTTCTCTCTCATAGCACTGACAATCCTTTCCATAGAATACTCTGCGTATTGAACCTTAAAGGTCCTGATGACTCTGATCTAGAGGCTGAATTGAAGATATTGTGTTTAGGGAAAAGAGACCACTTTGACACCTTCAGTGTGGAACTCATGGGGTCCTGGGTGGCGAGGGGCATTGTCCACGGTCAAGAGAACTTTAAAAGGCAGCCCCTACTTCACAAGGTACTTACTGACTTCAGGAACAAAGCATCAAAGGAAACAATACAGAAAAAGAGTTCTTATACAGGCCTTCTTGTACAACCAAAAGACTGGCAACTAGTGTTTATCTTTTCTCTTCGAGGATCAGGGTTTAGTAGCTTTATACATAAGGGCAGTCCTAATCACAAACCTGACTGCGTTTGCACAAAATAGTAGAGTCAGCCCATCCCTTCTTGCCTTAAATCCTGGGGCTCACTTCTCTTCCTTACTAATAGATGTTCTTTGTCCATTTATTCCAGAATACGGTACCTTCATCTGCATTTTAAAAACATCCAGGTAGACATCCTTTCTCCTCAGTGATTTTTGTGATTATTTCTTAACGGCATCTGGGAACTCATCTGCTGCCTCTTGATCCACGGGAGCTGCTGCTCCTGTTATCTTAACATTGTTTTAAGCTAAACCTCTTTCCAAAATTATCAAACCATCCTTTGCTATCATTAAATGCCCCAACTTTAGATCCTCCAACATCCTTTTGCTTTAAGTTGTCGTAAAATGACTTCGCTTTTTCGCGAATTCTATTAAAGTCTATAGGTATGCCTTTCTTACAGCAATCCTGCACCCACATAAAAGCTGCATTTTCAATATGAAAGCAATTTTGCAAAAAAGTGCAAAGATTTTGTGCCTGTCGGCAGCAATAGCTTCACGAATTTCCTTTTGTTTTTTTACAATGGTTCTTAGGCTGGTTCATTTGTCTTTGAAATAGCAGACAACCTCAGCTGCAGACCCCAATCTACAGTAAACACCCAGCAATTCAACTTTCTTGTAATGTCATGGCTTTCTTCTGCTTCTTGAGAGACCCTCCAGCATCACTAGTGGCACTTCATATGGGTCCCGCGATGCTGCTCAAGGTTTATGGTATTGCATTGAACACAAAGAAAAATACACAAGAACCAGAAGAGATAACTTTTCACTGCAATATGTAGTTTATCGATAGAGACGAACTGCTCGCGGGGAGATGATCGGCATCATGTGGTGTTTAAGTGGATGCCTGCAGCAGGAGCTTGCCACAACAGCAAAAAGAGGCAGCTATGGAACTATTACAGTAAGTACAGTTAATCTATGCAGTTATTATTCAATACTGTATCCTTCCATTCATTTCCATTTCTCTTGACTGAAAGGCACCATGTATGGTCTGTGTTCGTATGTTAAAGTTTTGATGAGCTTTAACTTTTTAGAATATATTTGTGCATATTTTATGGTAGTAAATGATAAAATAGACTCATATCTACATATATTTTATGTATTCATGACATACCTCATATTTTTCTGGATTTTCTTGATATTTCTAGACCATGCTTCAAAGCTTTTTCAAATTGTCACAAATCTCAAAAAAAAGGTGTATTGAAAAAAATCCGTGTAAAAGTGAACCTGTGCCGTTCAAACCCAGGTTAATTCAAGGGTCACCTGTAGTTGCAAAGGTAACGGAAATGCTGAAAGCCTAAACAGGGGAGGGTACAGCAACCCAGAAAGGAGAAACTGGAAGAAGCTGCTACTGTCCCAGGGCTCAGGGACAAAGGAAGAGAGGGTGTCATCAGGAACTGAAGTTCCTGGAGGAGACTTGGCCTTTGCCGGAGGCATCACCTGAAGCAGAAAGGGCTGGAGAATTATGCCGGCTTCTCTCTTCCTACCATGCTCAGTCTCCTGCCAGTGCCTCCAGTTGACTGAGCTTATCAGAAAGCCAGGGTGCAGGGAAGCCTGGGAAATGTAGTCCACAGAGGTCTGGGCCCAGCAACACAGCACAGCAGGGAAGGGTGAGGGACGGATCTGCCAAACAGGAAAGCGACAGGCCCCATGGCCTGAGCTGTGTAATGGGGATGAGAAGGGCCTTGTGCCTACCTGAAGGCAGGAGATTGCCTCTGCTGACAGCTTTGCGTCTTTTCTGACCTCTACAGCAATGGAGAGGATGAGGGGCAAGGGAGAAGGCTTTGTCACCCTGCTTCCAACAGGAGAGGACTGTGGGAGAATGACCTGAGGTGGGGAGATGACCTGTGGTCTGGGAAACCAGGATGGCCGGGTTCTTGAGTGACCCTGCCAGCCAGAGCTGGGGATCGATCCCCGCATTAGCAGGCACGAACGTCCAGCGCTGTGCGGAAGTCACTGTAGCAGCTGCTGTAGATGAAGCCTCCACTGGCCCAGGCACTAAGCTCCATGCTTTAGGTGGATTATTTCATGTAATCCTTTTAATAATCCTTTGAGATATTAACCAAGGGTGTTCCATAAAACCTAGAAATAATTATTACAGGAAACAAAAGTGCTCCAGATGTCCACGTACAACTGAACAAAAAAGTCCTGAAACCGAAAAATGAGAAATATCAGAAGGTCTGAGTGTTGTGTGGCTGCTTGAGGCCAAATTAGACCTTCTGGTCAACATGATTTCCTGTAAGTGAGTGGGAAAAAATAAGCTTCTGTATATGTTCTATGTATTAAAGCGTACAGTATCACTATGTATGTTTTTATTCAATATTTGTTGCCATTCAGCATCCTAAAAGGTTCACATGACATGACACTTTCGAGGAAGAAACGGAAGATCAGGCTGGATGTGGTGGCTTATGCTTGTAATCCAAGCACTTTGGGAGGCCAAGGCAAGAGGATCTCTTGAGCCCAGGAGTTCAAGACCAGCCTGGGCAACATGGGGAAACCCCATTTCTACAAATAATAAAAAAATTATCCAAGCATGGTGGTGCATACCTGTAATCCCAGCTACTCTGGAGGCTGAGGTGGGAGAGTCACTTGAACCTGGGAAGTAGAGTATTCAATGAGCTGAGATCATGCCACTGCACTCCAGCCTGGATGGACTGTTTCAAAAATGAAAGAAAGACAGACCCTGGAAAGAAAGAAAGAAAGAAAAAGAAAGAAAGAAAGGAAAGAAAGAAAGAAAGAAAGAAAAAGAAAGAAA
>NW_022437005.1:4668976-4691547 GCF_009761245.1 Sapajus apella
AAGAAAGAAAGAAAGAAGAAATGGAAAATCAGAGAGGTGGAGTAACCTGCCTAGGATCACACAGCTTGTCAGTGAGAGACACTGAGTTGCTCAGTGATGGAGTATCTAATGTTGCTTGTGTGTGTTCTGACCATGGCTCAAGGCCAGATTTAACCTGGGGAGGGCACCACACTACTTCCCTGTCATCACAATGGGTACATTGTATGCCAATGGCACGAGGTCATACACACCTCCAAGGGTAAACAGTCAAATGCCAGGAGCCACCCGGTTCTCCGACATCAAAATACTGTATCCTGAAGAGAGTGGGGCTCTGCAGTCCAGCCCCATGTGATACGCAGTCCCAGTGGGGACGGGAGACTGGCCCAAGGTCACACAGCTGGTTAGAGGTGAACCACACACCACTACCCCGCACGGTTGCAGATCGGTTTCAAGGCCCACTTCCTCTCTCCTTTCCTAGAATGCCTTGTTACCACACAGTTTCTACCGTTCAGACCTGGAGGACAGGTTGGTTCTGTTTGGTTTATCACACACTTCTTCACAGATCACAGGCGAGATTTTACCCTTGAACTGAAAGTAGAAATTTATTGTTTGCTTTAAGACATGGCTCTTTCTCTCTTGCCCCACCCAAATACATTAGGATCCTCTTGTCCTATCAAAAAAACAAAAAAACAGTCATAATAATAACAATTCTATGGGGCAGAAAAGGGAAGAATTTGTGAGTTTCCCATTTCTGTGGGAAATTTGTCTGTCCTATGCTGTGGGAAATTTGTGTGTGGACATTTCCCACAGAAGGCAGTTAAGTCTTCATTGAGTAACAGAAAAAGAGCAGCTCCAGCCGCATGTCTTCATGGCACAGGCAAGATCAAAGGCGAGGAGAGCTCACCTGAACTCCAGTGCACAAACGCCATACCTCCTGTCCAACCCTTACATCAGATAGCCAGAAGGCCCACAGTTTCCAGGTTTCTGTAGGCTGTGTTTAGGGAGACATGTAAGACTCTACTGGAACTCATGTGCTGGGAGGGTCAAGTGCTGACACTTGGTCTTCTTGCTCCTGGTTGATGGATAGCGGGGAACAGCAGGCTAACTCCATCTCACTCAGATAGAGATGGACATTCCAATCAAAAGTTAAGCTACTTCTGAATGCGAAGACGGTGCCTCAGCTTTTGCTGCATAACCAACCACTCCAAAATTTAGTGGTTAAAACAACTATTGTTTATTTAGCTCAGGAGTCCTCATGTTAGCCATTTGGGTTGTGTGCAGCTGGGGTCATCTGTATGTCTTTGGCCAGCTGCTGGGTTTGCTGGGGCTGTCTGATCTGGGATGGCCCAGCTGAGACCCTATGATTCTGCTCCACATGGTCTCTCATCCTCATTAGCATAGGCTGATCTTTAGGCACAGTAGCCTGGGCTTTATCCATGGTAACCAACAGGCTTCCAAGACAACAGCAGCAGTACTCAGGGCCTCTTGAGGCCCAGGCTTGGAACTGTCATAAAGTTACTCCCAACATATTCCAATGGCTAAGTCAAGTCAAAAGGCTGTCTCTGATTCAGGGACTGGAAGCTGCAAAGTCACATTGAAAAAGGGCAATAGATCTAGGGAGGGAGAAGGATTATCACCATGTTGCAATGATCTTCCCCTATATCCATTCAAAATTCTTCTGGGAACAAAGTATGGGTTTCAGTAAAAAAAAAAAAGTTAATCCATCCAATTAAGAGTTTGTGGCCCCAGCCTGTTGTACACCTACTAAGTACAAGCCTTAAGCCTCAGCAGTGGGCAGACCCTAAGCAGTAGCAAGCTGGAGCCTGTTAGCACTGGCTCATGAGAAACAACTGTTAAATGCTCAGGAATTTTGTGAGCCAGTTGTTAAACCATCATAGCTTGAAACTGACCATGGTGGGAGCATTTACACCATGGGAATTGGCTAGCACTATAAATCAGGGTGCTTTCTCTCCCAGGGAGCTGGTTTACCCACACACCACTGCTGTTAAGCAGAAGGAAATGCTGTCTCTTCCATCCTGAGGAGTAAGACAAATACGCAATGAGCAATTATCACACGCCAATCAGGCATGAGGATTTCAACACAAGAAATAAAATGAGAGACTGGAGGCAGCAGGATAAGGAACTCATCATTTCTGGCACTCAGAAATGACGTAAGGCATCATGGAGGAGGCAGTGTTTTCAGCTGGGCCTTGAAGGAAATACAGTGATAGCCACAGCCAGAAGGAAGGCTGCAGCCCGCAGGAACAGCCAGGCACAGGCAGAGCAGCCTTCAGAGAGCAGGCAGCCAGCCTGGTGGGAGGCGTTCAGACCGCAGGTGTCCTATTTGTACCACTTTAGCTTCAAGTGACAGAAAATCCCAAACAACCATGACTTAAGCAAGTTGGTTTTATTCTCTTCCTATAAGCGATCTCGGGAAATGATCGTGAATGATCAGCGCTCTGTAGGCACAGTGGTTCTGCCCCTGATCAGCCCCTCACATCTCCTCTTGTCCCAGAATCTTCCAGAACAGGTGCATGGCCTTCTTGTCCTTCCCTCCCTTCTTGGGTGCAGCAGGCCATCCAGCAGCCCGGGATCTGCCACCCAGCTGCTTCCCCACTCGCGGCCGTGTGAGCTCGGACAGGTTGCCCAACCTTTCTGAGTCCTGGTTTCCAACTCAGCAAAATGGAGCAAAGTAACCCAGAGTCACAATGACGCAGGGGATAGCGTCTGTGCAGAACTTAGCATGGTGGCCGACCCAAGGCGGGCACTCAGAGAAAGTGGGGTGTGTGTGTACGTGTATATGTGTGTGTGATTAAACAGAGAGAGCCTCTCCAGGCTAGAGGCCCCTTGGCCTCCTCCTGCCTTCTGGGAGAAGCAAGGCCTCTCTTTCTCCCAGGCTTGGGTGGTGGAACAGCTGTCGGGGAGGGAGCCCTGGCAGCCTGGTCCTTGTGGAGTTTGGTTCTGCGTGGGCAGCTGTGTGAACCTTGACCGCTTCCGACCAGCTTCGCTGAGGTGGCCACTTCAAACAAAGGGCCCGTGAGGATGCCCGCCCCAGCCCCCAGCCCATCCTCCCTCACCCACAGCCCACGCCACATGAGGGGGGACAGTGCCTGGAAAGGGCCTCTTTGGGAAATGATGTCCACCCCTCCAGGATCAAGGGGTAGGGCAGCTGGGTTGCAGCTGGGGAGGAGGTCAGGGCAGGAAGTAAGCTAGGTCAGGGACCCAAGCAAATATTTGGCAGATCAATGCTCAAGGCTGACCTGGGGTGTTTACCACTGGGTCGTCAGGAAGTGGCTTCCTGCCACTCTCAACCCCGCCTCCCCTCACGGCAGCCTTCAGGGATGGGGGCTTTTCTGGCATAGTCAGGGGCTCACCCGTCTGCCTAGCCCCCTGGCTTAGCACGCCCTGCCTTGCCCACCTAACTGCAGGTGGTCTTGGGACACATCATTTTTCCTCAGAGTGAGCAGCTGGAGAGCTCCCTCCAGGGGAGCCTGCTGCCCTGTGCTGGGTCCTCTGCTGGGGAAAGGCTAGCCCACTCGCTCTCCCCAAACAACCAGGGGGGCTCACATTCCTGGCCCCTGTCCAATAGATGACGATGTCCCTCTCCCAGGGCCCTGCGGGAGGGCCTGGGAGGGAGGTGGGAGCTGGACCCACATCCCCTCTGTGGCTGGAGGGGTCCTTGCTCCGTCTAGTCTCGGAAAGGTGCCAAGCATTGCCTGCAGCCGAGAGGGAAACAGCGCCTCTCTGAGCACTTTGTTCCACTTGCTGGAGGGCTAAAAATACACTGGCACTGCCAAAGGCAGTCCTTGAGAGCCCAGGGGAGCTGACAGTGGGGAACAGCTATCCTAGCACCTGGCACTATTAAAGGACATTGGCAGGATTAGCCAGCCCCTTGGGCCCTGCCTGTGCCCATCAACCCAACTCTGCACTGGGTTCACTCTTCCCGCAGCAGGCTCTGACCGAGCTTCCCTGCACCCCAGCCCCGACCCTGCCCACTCTTTCCCCAGGCTGGACCATCTGCATCCCCAGTTGGAGCCTGAGGCTGCCTACGTGACTGCACTTTTGCAGATGTCAAAACAGCAGCCCTCCTGCAAAACACCGAGAAGGCTTCCAATTCCTCCAGCGAAGCTACAGTCCGCCATAAAGCTGAAAATGAAAATCCTTTTAGTGGGCCACAACCCAGTGGCTTCAGTTCAAGAAATGTGTGTTGACACCCTGCTTCTTCTATAGGCGTTCATCTTTACAGGACCTCAAGCCTCTTTGAGAGCCTGAAGAAAGACATAGACTCAGAGAAAAATACCCTCCTAAGCAGCATTTGCCAAGCAATTTTAGGGAACGGGATTTTAGGGAAATGGATACCATGAACCCCATCCACACATGCACGCACTCCGAGTTAGAAACGCTTGCTTTGCTGGCGGCCAGGCATTGTGCTGGACCCTGAGATGGAGTGATGAGGAAGAGAGGGAAGTGCCAGGCACGCAGATGTCACCAATGCCACGCCTATGTTTAAAGAGCGGTGAGAACAGGGGCCTCGGGGCTGCGGAGGGGGAAGATGGACCAGGGTGTAACTAGAATACGGAGAAGAGGGTGCATTGGAATGGGACTTTGAAGGACACACGCGATCTTACCAGGGAGAAAATGTAGGGTTAGAGAATTTGTTTACATAGAATTTGTGCTCTAGCAGAGCATGAAAAAGAAATAACTTGTTTGGAAGCAGGGCAGGCCCGAGAGTTTGAACGGGATGTGAAGGCCGAGTGGATTCATTTTCTGTTGCTGTGTGACAGTCTACCATAAACGGAGAGGCTCGGCACAACACACACTTATTCTCTCAGCTTCCGCAGGCCAGGGGTCCACACGGCTAGGGTAGGTCGCCTGCTCAGGGGCTCCCCAGGCTGCCCCAGGGGTCACAGGGACCTGGACAGGAAGGAATCCACACCTGAGTTCATGCAGGGTTTTGGCAGAATTCTTCCCCTTGTGACTCGGACCGAGAGCCCCACCTTCCTTACTGGCTGGCGACTGGAAGCTACACTCAGCTCCTAGAAGCCACCACAGTTCCCTGCTGTGGGCCCTCTCCATGGGCAGCTCCCAGCACCGATGCGGCCTTTTCAAGGCTAGCAGAATCTCTATAAAATCTGCTCAGACTGAACCTTCTATCATATAAAGAGAGTGATAGCCCATATTCTTCCTTCTTGCTAGGAGCAAGTCACAGGTTTTACCTGCACCCAAGAGGTGGGGGGATTCGACTGGGCGAAACAGCCAAGGGTGGAGCTCACAGGGCCATTTCAAGTTCTGTCTGCTGCAGGAAGACTTTGCTGGAAAAGAGGCTTGGAGAGAGTTATGAATGCCCTTTATGCTGTACTTTGAAATGTATCCAATGGGAGGCAGGGAGTCACAGAAAGAGGATGAACAGGGGATGAGATTGAGGCCAGAAGCCCAAAGGGAGGGTAATTTCTTTTCTTTCTTTCTTTCTTTCTTTTTTTTTTTTTTTTGACAGAGTCTCACTCCATTGCCCCAGCTGGAGTGTAGTGGCAGGATCTTGGCTCACTGCAACCTCCACCTCCCGGGTTCAAGTGAGTCTCCCGCCTCAGCCTTCTAAGTAGCCATGATTACTGGTGCACGCCACCCCACCCGACTAATTTTTGTATTTTCAGTAGAGACGGGGTTTTGCCATGTTGGCCAAGCTGGTCTCAAACTCCTGACCTCAGGTGATCTCCTGTTCGGCCTCCCAAAGTGCTGGGATTACAAAGGCATGAGCGCCCAGCCTGAAGGTACTCTCTATGGCTGGGAGGGAAAAGGACGAGGAGCCGTGGCCATGGGATGGAGAAGAAAGACCCGGTGTGTGCCTTGCTGACCTTCATTTCCTCTTGGTCTCTATGCAGGTGTCACCTGGTCGGTAAGGCTCTCCCTGTCCACCTGACATAAAGCACCTGCTGCCTCCTCTCTCAAGCCTCACCCAGCATTATTGTCTCACAGCTTACCAGCATGTGTCATCCCATGTGTTTGTTTCTTTATCTGTTTATTTTCTTTCTCTCCCTTGCAGAATGGAAGGAATTTGTTTGGCTGACTGCTGTATCTCCAGCCACTAGAACAGTGCCTGGAGTATAGTACCTACTCAATCAGTGTTTGCTAACTAACTAAATGAATGAATGAATGAATGTATTCAAAAGCTATTCTGGCTCTCTTTCCTTGCCTAACGCAGCCATGGCTCGTGGTCCCAAGAAGCAGCTGAAGCGGGTGGCGGCTGCAAAGCACTGGATGCTGGGTAAACTGACCGGTGTGTTTGCGCCTCGTCCATCCACCGGTTCTCACAAGTTGAGAGAGTGTCTCCCCCTCATCATTTTCCTAAGGGACAGATTTAAGCATGCCCTGACAGGAGGTGAAGTAAAGAAGATTCGCATGCAGCAGTTCATTAAGATTGGTGGCAAGGTCTGAACTGAGATAACCTACCCTGCTGGATTCATGGATGTCATCAGCATTGACAAGACGGGAGAGAATTTTCGTCTGATCTATGACACCAAGGGTTGCTTTGCTGTACATCGAATTACACCTGAAGAGGCCAAGTACAAATTGTGCAAAGTGAGAAAAATCTTTGTGGGCACAAAAGGAATCCCTCATCTGGTGACTCATGATGCTCACACCATCTGCTCCCCTGATTCCCTCATCAAGGTGAATGACACCATTCAGATCGATTTGGAGACTGGAAGATCACTGATTTCATCTAGTTCGACATGGTAACCTGGGTATGGTGACTGAGGGTGCTAGCCTGGGAAGAATTGGTGTGATCATCAACAGAGAGAGGGACCCTGGATCTTTTGACATGGTTCATGTGAAAGATGCCAATGGCAACAGCTTTGCCACTCGACTTTCCAATATTTTAGTCATTAACAAGGGCAACAAACCACAGATTTCTCTTCCCTGAGGAAAGGGTATCTGCCTCACCATTGCTGAAGAGAGAGACAAAAGACTGGCAGCCAAACACAGCAGTGGGTGAAATGGTCCCTGGGTGACATGTTAGATCTTTATACGTAATTAAAAATCATGTGGCATGATTAATAAATAAAAAAAAGCTATTCAGGCAGAAGAGAAGTAGGCCATTAGTGACACTCTAAGGTTTCTGCCTTGACAGATTAGAAGATGATGCTCAGTGACATGGGAAGAAATAGGTCACAATGGGAAGCAGGACCGGATTGAACTTTGGTCCAGTGGACCTGAGACGTCCAGGTAACAGCCAGGTTAGGAGAGTAAGGAGGCATTAGAAATGTGAGGCCCAGAGCTGAAGAGGTGAGTAGGAGAGGGAGCAGATTATGTAGTCAGTGCTGACAGGGAACAGATGAAGTCGTGGGGTTCAGTGAGAGAGTGGAGAACCAAGGATACACCCTGGGAAAGAAGGAGCCAGTCTAAGAGGTAAGAGGAGATGCTGGAGTCCCCAAGAAAGAGTTCCAAGAAGGAAGGCAGGTCCTGTCCCCACTATGGAGAGGACAAGCAAACAAGGTGAGGTGTGGAAGGATTTGGTGATTAGAGGGTGACTGGTGACCACAGGGAGAGAATCTCTGAGAGTGGAGGTTTCCAGGTCAATGAGAGGCTAAGAAAGGGCTGCAGTGGCTCCTTCAAGAAGGAACACGAGGCAGTGGCAAGAACAGATTTGATGCTGAGGGAAGGAGAAGGGAGGAGGGAGGGAAGAGGACAGATCCCGGGGTGGGGGAAGGAGATTCTGGGAGGGACAGAGGTTGCTGGCCTAAACACGAAGCTCAGCAAACTCACCCTGAGTGTCCCCTCCGCTGCCGTGCCTGGGCCTCCTGTCAGTGGGATATGGGAGGCACAGAAGAGAGACTTGAGCATATGTTCAAGGGCATCTGGGTCCCTTGAACCTGGCCCAACCTTGGGCTTGTCATAGCTACCAAGAAAAGCTTACAAGGAGGTACTCTATGGGAACTCAGGAGAGCTGCGGGGCTACTCAGCTGCAGATGGCAGAGCCTCGTTCTCACCCTTCTCCAGGGTTGGAACCCCCTACAGCCTGTGGCAGACGGCATTTTCTAAAAACAGCCACCACAGTATCTCCCATCCCACTTTCTCTTACACAAGTGACATCGGCACGCCCCTATCGAGGGGTAAAGTCAGTGTGCCTTCATCTGGAACCTGGGCAGGTCTCTATGACCTCCTTGGCTGCTGGAGTCCACCATAAACCATGTCGGGTAATCTCATCCTTACGGTTGGACAAGGCTACGCAGCTTCTGGATGTTTCTCTTTCTTGGCACATGTGCCTTCAAAGCCCCAAGCCACCATGTAATAAATTATCCCAAAGCTACCACACAGAGAGGCCCATGTGAAGAGAAACTGAGGCTGTCAGCCGCAGCTGAGCTCCTAGCAAAACGTATCCAGACCACAGCACTCATCATGGCCACAATGCCTTGCTCTCTAGGGTTCCCCAAGGCCCTGCTCCCCACCCCTGCTGTGCACTCCCTGGAAAGGCTGGCTTCACCCCCTCATGCACCTGCCTGGACCCAGTGGGGATCAACAAGCAGGCCCTGGATACTGTGCCCCCTGAGCAGCCCTTAACATGTCTGCACAGGTCATCTGCCCAGCTCCCAGCTCCCAGCCCCCAGCTCCCAGCCTCCAGCTCCCCAACCACCTCACTCCAGAAACATGGAAAATCCAGGGACCATCCCAGGCCCAGCTGCATTCCAGGAAGAAACTGGGCATGCTGCCCAGAATTACACAAAATGGACTTTGGGCCAATTGCCCAAGCTGGACTAATGCCCCCACCTTCTTAGAAAGGGCACTCTTTCCGGAACCAAGGCCATAGCCTGGAACAAAACCCAGATGTCGTTTGAGCAGGACATGCCAGGTGGGAGGGGCTGCGGGGGGCTGGGAGGTGCATACCTGATGCCTCTTGCATCCTATAAGCCCAGGCAGGCAGGGTGGGGGGAGGGAAGGAGACCCCATGTGGAAGGACTATCATCAGGCAGCCAGCTGCTTCTGAAGGTGGACCTCCGAGGCCCCTGGGATTCAGCCCCCTCATCCCTGCCTTAAGCAATGGAGATGAATCCAGGTTAGGGGTTAGGGGGCACAACAGGCTGTGCTCCCTGAAAGCAAAACAGATAAGTACACATCAGGAAAGAATTGTTTCCTGTCCTGTATTTGTGTTAAGATACACGTAACCTGTACCTCTGGAGCATTTAAAATAAAACCTGCTTTATTGTCGTATTCTTAAGTTCTCTTAGTAAATATTTCTTGAGTACCTACGATGTGCCAAGCACCATAGATATATTTTCGTAAATACATACATGTTTGAATATGCAAAGGATATCTCTAGAAGGGTGGTTCTGAACCAGGCTGCCAGGGAACATTTGTCGATGTCTAGAGGCATTTTTAGCTGTCACAACTAGAAAGGTGCAACAAAAATCGAGTGGGGCGAGACCAGGGATGCTACAAAACATCCTGCAATACACAGAACAGCCCCGCAATACAGCAAAAGTCTCCGACCCAAAGTGTCATTTGTACTGAGATTGACCTCTAGAAGGATACACAAGGGACGGGTCCACGGTGAGCGTCCCTGTTGCAGGGACTAGGAGACCACTGTGCTTGGGTATGCAAAATCATTCATTTTCCTTGTGTGCCATTGTGAGGAAGGGCATTTTGTAGGGCTTCTTACGAAGTGCATGGATTACTTATTTTTAGAAAAGAATAACTGTGACTTGACTGAGCCGTAATTATTTAGTGGTCTCCTCTTGATTGCTGGGGTGAAGGAATTTAAAGAGGAGGAAAGGCAAGGGTCTGCCACAGTACCTGGGACCCACAGACCTCAATCCACCTAGTCTTCCTCTAGACTAGAGTGTCCCCACCTGGCACCAGCACATGGTGGCCCAGTCTGTTCTTTCCTGCAGGGACTGTCCTATGCAGGATGTTCAGCAGCATCCTGGCCTCTCCCTCCCCAGATGCCAGTGGCATTCTCTTTCCTGCTGCGACAATCCAAAATGTCTCCAGACATTTCCAAATGTCCCATGGAGGAACAAAAACATGGCTAGTTTGGACCCACTGTGCTAGATTTACTCTGTGAACATCTCAACACAAAGAAGTCCCCATCCACTAACCTCAGGAGCCTACGACCCAGTTGGATCCTCAGGGAGACCCGGGCCCATGCCCAGGGCCAAAGGACCAAGGACACGGAGATAGCAGACGCTGTGTGGCACCAGGGGTAGGGGAAGAATGCCTCCTAGAGGAAGCGTTGCTCACAGATTCCTGAGCATAGAGAGGGGCCTCCTGGGCTCCACTAAAACATCTGCCCATTTCACAGAGAAGGAGATGGAGCCGAGGGGTGATGTGGCCCCAGTCACACAGTGAATGATGGCTAGGAGAAGCTGGGACAGCTGTATTCTCTGTAGCATCCCAACACATCCTGGGAGACTTTCCTTGTTCTTTATATACTCCCTGGCTCCATGGACACCCCTAAGTGTCCTGGTGCCCCCATCTTGAAAGGGTGTCACCTAAGATGGCACATGACTAGCCGCATGTATTTTCTGCATTTGCCCTGTATTTCTAGATAAACAATCACTCAACTGTTCCTGAACTCCACAGTGCCTCCATGCAGAGCTGTCTCCTAGGGGCTGGAGGATCGCATCCACAGCTGCACCCCAGAGACCCAGGAAATGTCCACCATCGCTAGGCTGTGGCACCTTCTGCAGCTACGGGCAGCTGAGAGCCAGGGAAACCCAGTTTGCAAAACTCTGACATCTCTACAAGTGAGCGTGGCAGGGATAAATAGGATGAGAATTAAAACCCACCTTGTTTCAACTCCTTAAGGAAGGCAGGTCAAGGTGAGTCCAGCCTTGAGCAATGAAGTCAGCCAAGACATTCCTTCCACCAGGTAGAAAAAGCCAGATATCAAAGAACCCAGGCTTTAAAACCAAACAGCCTAGGATCGTAACCCCATTCTGTGACTTCCTGGCTGTGTGATCTCAGACAACTTACTCAGCCTCTCTGAATCTGAGTAGGTGCATCTATAAGACAGAGATAATAACAGCGACCACTCTATAGTATCACCAGTCAGCTGAGATAATGCAAATGTAGCTCTTAGCACAGAGACCAGCACATTGTAACTACGTGTTACATGATTCTGGCTATCATTTTATTATTAAGCATAAATATAATAACAACAACCTTACTATGGTTTGTGAGCTGGCATGTGGGGCCCCATATAAATTTTCACAAATAAATTCCAGTTTGGAGGCAAAATGGCTGCAAAACTACAAAATTCCTGGTCATGTAGATAACATCCCTCCTCCCACCGTCCCACATTGAAAAAATAAAAGGACCTTTTACAAACAATTCTTCGTGGCGTTTTAACCTATCTGAATAGCTAAGACTTGACTGCCCTGGCCCTGCTCTTGGCTTCAGCTGTTTTCCAGCTGCAGGGCTTTTCTCATTGATCAGAGAGAAATCCCCAAGGTCTGGCAAAGGAAGCTTTTAATTGCTCTGGATGGACTGATTTTTGGCTTAGCTGCTCAAGCATATAATTGAATGAGAGCGAGAGAGCGAGAGAGAGAGAGAGAGAGAGAGAATATCACTTTGAGATTGCTTTGAGATGAATATACAGTCAGAAATCCCCATTCCTGACCAGACCTCAAAGATTCCCCTAGCCTGACTCCCACAAGCTCTGCAGACAGAGAGCATAAAGCAGTCACTTCATTTTCCTGATCTTTATCAAAATAATAACAAGAGTGATCATAACAATCACTGTCCTTTATCATATGTGCCTGTGGGTTGGAATTCCCCAAAAGTGGACTCTGAGACGAGGATCTGAGTCCATTGGCTTTCTTAGGAGGGAATCCTGGAAGCACCAGGAAGTAAGACAGAGATTGGAAGACACAGCCAGGGAAGCAAGTTACGACTGGGGCCGCTGGAGCTCAATCCTCTGGGGACTCTGGGAGCCAGTTCAGCTCAAACACTTCAGCATCATCTCATCCAGGGATGAGGGCACTGGGGAATTTATGCCCAGATCCCATCAGCCATTGGTTGAGGGCTGTTCCTAGGCTGTATTAATTCCCCAGCACTTCCAGCCGTCCCCAGTGCAAGCAGCCTGAAGAACGAAGCCTTGGGGCAGAAGAGCCACAAGTCAGGCCTTCTGCAAAGCATCAGCAGCATCCCTACAATGCCCAAATACGACATGACCCAAAAACATGATCATTGCCCCCTTCCCGACTCCAAAGATCCAGAGGATTTGTGATCTAATTGAATATACAACCTTTTTATCAGTAGATAAAATAGTTAATATCTATTTATAACTTTTAATTTACCCTACATGCTTATAATGACATATTATATGTTAACGATATATTAATTTAGAAAAGTTGCTCTCTCTGCCCTCATTCCATGACTCAGTCTTATTCCAGCTCTTCCGATTCATCATTTGCTCTCATGGTCTTTGTCACCATCAAAGCCACCCTTTGAATCGTCTTAGCTTCCCAAGCACATCTTCCTTCCTCCCCTCTGGTTCTTGGCGACACAGCAGTTTTGGAATCTGTAGGATGCTTTCACTGGAATTTTTATCCCAAGGCTTGAGCACCTATTTGCATAACATTAGGGCAGCTGGCTGTTCCATCCATCTCGGAGGCGCCAATGCGTGCTCTCCATAATGTAACCGGGGATGGCACGGCTTTCTTAAGTGTCCTTAAAAGACTCGATCCCTCTTCACAGAGCAACACGGTGATGCCACACCCTTGGAAATTTGTTCCAAATCTGGATTATATTTCCTAGCCTCCTTTTTAGCAATTCCTTCAAGATAACCTTAGTAAATATCCAAAAAGACCGCTGATCGAGGTTGTTTTAGATAACATCTCGCCTAAACAGCACTCGGTTGTTCAAAGTAAAATAGTTGGGATCAACCCACAACATGAAAGACTGTGCAAGTCCTACTTGAAAACAGACAGTGTCATTCCAGAGATCATCTGGGGAGGGGGGAGCTTTGGTGAGTCTGCAGTCGTGATAGGGGTTTTAACAGTCACATGCATAAACCCATCTTAATCTTCACAGCCACCCCAGGAGTGGGTTATCTCATTATTCCCATTTAACAGATAAAGAAATTGGAGGCTCGAGGGGCTCAACAAGCAGTGGAGTGACAGTGATGGGTGTTACTTGGGGGTAGGCACACCTTGCCCCACCACATGGCCACCCCGATGGGGGAGAGCTGTGCCCATGAGGCATAGCTGGTAGACTCCTGGGCCAACCAGGAAACTCTAAGGAGCAAAAAGCCCCAGCTGGCCCAGCAGCCATGCTGAGGTCCCAACTCAGCTCCCTCCACTTTCCTGAGTGAGGAAAGAAAAGGGCCACTTCCACCATTCCAGCTGAAAACCTCTGCAAAGAAAATGCAAAGGCTTAGGTCTTAGGGATCTGGAGCTGCTTCCAAAACACACACCCAAGACCATTTCAAATAAGAAAGCAAAAGTGTGCAAGAGTTTTTAAAACAAGACCAAATGGAAAAATCTTGACTCCCCCTTTCTTGTCTCTCTTGCTCATCAGTCCATGACACTTTGGGTTTTTACTGATTAACAGAACTAAAGAGCCGGGGCGGGGGGGCAGGGCTGTGAGGGAGAAGATTCAGCCTGGTATTAAAGGGAGACTGTGGGCTTTGGAGCTGGCAGGGCTGAGCTCACTGCCTTTGGGATCTCTCAGCCTCAGTTTCACCATCTGTAAGATGGGTACTAATCCCTACCTCACAGAGCAGTGATGAAGATTAAGTAGAATGCAGCAGTCAACACAAGTCAGAAATCGATAGTGTCAGTCCGATCCTGCACCGTCCCTCCTTTCCTCTTTTGTTTCCAGTCAGGTTATGGGGTGTGGGGGCTACAGTGAAACAGAGTTGGTCTCTCTGGAGTAGGGAGAGAGAGTTAGCATAACGGGGAATGGACAGCGGGGCGCCTGGCTTCCTGTTCTTGCTTTTCTCAGGCACCTCTTCCCACGGGAGGAAGACCACGTGGCCTGTCTGCCACAATGCCCTCCTTCACTCCACCCCAGACCACCCCAGTCCAGGCCGTGCCCACAGCCGTGTGTGGGACCCTCATCTCCCCAAGGTAGGGAGAGCGGAGGAAGCCCTATAGCTGCAGCTGTGTCTCTGCCTTCCAGAAACCAGGTATGGGAGCAAAAGAGGAGGAAACCAAGAGGAAGAAGAGAGGTCAACAGCACTGGCAAAGAGAAGACGCGGCGTTCTCCCCAGAAGGGTCCCTGAGGGGCACACGTTGGAGGTATGGCTGCTGAATCCCCGGACCAAGCTGAGGGCATCCTGGATTACACTGGTGGGTCTCAGAGCTGCTGGAAGTCTGCCCCTGGCCTCGCGCTCCCATCTCCTCACAGCTGCTAACTGTAGAGGGTTCTCAAAGGCAGGATTTCAATTTTGCAAACGGATCTTCAGAAAATTGTGCCTCCCAGCTCCCTGTGGCCAGCCACGTCAGCTAAACATACCTCGAAGAGGAGTCCACTGCCAAGGAGGCTGGGAAGCCGCCCGGAAGCCCAGTGCGCCTCGGGAAGGTCTGTTTCCAATTAGCTGGTGGCTGTTCCCCCGCAAATCGTGACCATAACCAGATTTGGGGTAAGTCAGTGTGCCCTATTTCATGAACAGTTGTCAGAGAATTCCCAAATCCTACCCTCTGATGGGCCACACAGACCTCCCAGGTCAGGCAGCCCGGTGTCCTCGGGAGAAAAATGAGAGACTTGCTGAAGGCGGCTTCTGTGACCTCATCCAGCTCAGACACTCTCTGACTGCATATTTTCCCTGGGCCTCCTTTGTAATAATTCCACAGGGTCTAGTACACTGGACCCCTTAGTGATTTTTGTAGATATAGCACTCACACAACTCACAATTTAAAAAAAAAAAATAGCCAGGGGCGGTGGCTCACATCTGTAATCCCAGCACTTTGGGAGGCTGAGGCAGGTGGATCACCTGAGGTCAGGAGTTCGACACCAGCTTGACCAACATGCTCCACTAAAAACACAAAAATTAGCCTGGCATGGTGGCACATGCCTGTACTCCCAGCTACTCAGGAGACTGAGGCAGAAGAATCGCTTGAACCTGGGAGGCGGAGGGTGCGGTGACTGAGACTGCGCCATTGCCCTCCAGCCTGGGCCACAAGAGTGAGAGATTCTGTCTCAAAAAAAAAGAAACATAGAGACAGGGTCTTGCTCTGTCCCAGGCTGGAGTGTAGTGGGTGCAATCATAGCTCACCACAACCTCAAATTCCTGATCCCAAGTGATCCTTCCACCTCAGCCTCCCGAATAGCTGGGAATACAGGTGTGTACACCACACCTGGCTAATTTCTTAAGCATTTTTATTTTTTGTAGAGACAGAGTCTCAATATGTTGCCCAGGCTGGTCGTAAACTACTGGGCTCAAGCAATCCTCCCACCACGACCTCCCAAAGTGCTGGGATTACAGGTGTGAGCCACTGCGCCCGCCCAGAGGGAATGATTTAGTTGTCAAGAAAAGACGGGTGGACAGTTGTTATGTTTTGGCAGTCCCTTTCCTCTTTCCATTGCCTGCTCCCCAAAACACTGATGGATATAGGGTGCCAAGCCATTATTTTTTCTAATTCAAGAGTTAAATAACATTAAAGGATAGTTTTTGGAAAAAAGACAAAATTATGACTCTCATTAAAATATAAAGATTTTATTTAACTCACTAATTAATGAGGGAAGTAGTTAAGATGCTCTAACTAGTTAAAAGGAGAATTCCAAGAACCACACATATTAAGTCAACAGGAGGCGGAAATGAACTTGAGTGCAGAGGAAGTTTATCCACAGGGCAGCCATCAAGTACATTCCTCAGCACGAGGAGTTTGCATTTCTGCGAACTCAAATCATCCGCACTACTGTCAGTTCTCTATGACTTACAGAGTTGTAACACGGCTCAAAGGCAATGGAAGGCAAAGATAACCTGGAACTTGCTCTAGCCTGGACATTCAGTGACGTTTTCTCCTTTTTTGCCCACTGGAAAGCTTTTCACTAATTTTTCCTGTTGGTGATATAGGAGACCAAATGGTGGAAGCATAAATAAAGGCTATACTTAGAGGAAACTGATCCCTCCAGATTGGAATCCTGTGGAAAATTCCTGGAGGAGTCCGAAGTTGAGCTTGATTTTGAGGGCCGGTAAAGATTTAGGGGGTGGGTGCGATGGCCTGTAATGGACTTGAGCCCAGGTATTCTAGGTCAGTCTGGGAAACATGGTGAGAGCTCACCTCTACAAAAATAAATTTTTTTAATTAGCTGGGCCTGGCGGTGTGCACCTGTGGTCCCAGCTACTCTGGAGACTGAAGTGGGAGGATCACCTGAGCCCAGGAGGTCGAGGTGGCAGTGAGCCATGATCACGCCACTGTACTCCAGCCTGAGCAACAGAGCCAGAAGCCTTCTCAAGAAAATAAAAAGATACAGAGAGGGGCACCTCTGTCTACAGAGGCGAGTGTGGGCGGAAGTTCGGAGGGAGGAAGTAACCAGGCGTGTTCCGCTGGCAGGGTGCACCTGTCTGCCCAGAAAAGTGGGTTTGTGAAGGAAACTGGCCGGTGACGAGGTTGGAAATATAAATTGGGACATCCCTGTGGCTTTTTACTGTGGCTCTCGGCTTCCTAACAGTCCTGGAGAAAAAGAGGTAAGAGGATAAATAAAGATGGTGGAAATGGTGTGAAGATAGTTATCTGCAAGGCAGCTGGGAGGTGCTGGCCTTTTGTCCTGTTCACAGTAGACAATTTGGGGTGCCTTCCTAGTGACCCTGCCTTTTTTGGAGTGTGATTCCCACTTCTTGCTGAGGAGGAAGAAGCAAACAATCAGGTTTGAGACAGATAGCTCCCCCCTGCTTATGAGAGGGGGACAGAATGTGAACTCAGAAAGACCTCACCACAGTCCGGCGGTATTGATCCAGGAATGGTAAGAACATATAAAACTGGGGCCCTGGTTGTTACCATGGCAACCTGTAGTCTGTTGCATGCTGAGTTTGGGGGAGCAGAAGTGTCTCGGGGGGGGATAGTCAGTCACAGGGAGATTAGCACAGGGGGGCAGAGAATTGACCCAGCCCCAGGTTGCCCTGTAGCCTTTGTTCCCAGGAGGCGGCTGTGCGGCTCCTCTGGTCAGCGGTTCCCTGAGGGTCGGGGGTTTCCTAATAGGAACGCTTCTCCCTCCAGTTCACTTGAAGGGCTTCTGCTTCCTTTCCTCAAACAGGCTTCACGGAGTTTAATGAACCCAGAGCCATCTCTTTCCCCAATCCCAACTGTGCCTGCATTTTAGGCCAGGTTTGTAGGAGAGTTGAATGAAGATTGAATGAATGAAGGATGAAAAGTACAAAATGCCATCACTTCACCTCTTTCAGGAAGACCCAGGACACTCTACTGCATCCTCCGCTAGTTTGTGAATTAAATGTCAATGGTGGCTTTTACTAAGCACTTACTATGTGCCAGACACTATGCTGAGCTCTGCACCTTTAAGAGACAGCAAGTGGTGACTGGTTCACAGCTGGGCTCAGAACTGCCTGACTTGGAAGCCTCAGATAGGAAAACGGAAGCTTTAAAAGAGGTGAAGCCATGGCCAAGCCCAGCAGCTCATGCCTGTGATCCCAGCACCTTGGAAGGCCAAGGCAGGAGGATCACATGGGGCCAGAAATTCAAGACCAGCCTGGGCAACAAAATAAGACCTCATTTCTACAAAAAAATTAAATAATTAGCCAGGTGTGGTGGCGTGTGCCTATCATCCCAGCTACTCCGGAGGCTAGCGCTGGAGGATCGCATGTGTCCGGGAGTTCAAGGCTGCAGTATGCTGTGAATATGCCACTGCACTCCAGCCCGGGTGACAGAGGGATACGATGTCACTAAAAAAGTTGGGGGTGGGGATCAAGCCCTCTCCTGAGCTAGCAGTAATGGTGGGACTGAGGTTCAAGTCCATGGCTGATTCGATTCTGTTTACAGAACCGTTATGTGATGTAACTAAAGCCTTGATTGTGCATCTACTAGGCACACCATTCAAGATGCTGGGGATGCTGCTGTCACCAACACACCCAGTCCTGGCCCGCATGCGGCTGCCACCCCAGCCCCCAGTGCTCTCCCTGGAGCCTGAACCCTAGCTACCCCTTCAGAGCCACCCCTCTGGCTTCCAAGAACCTGCACTACCCACTCCCACCCCTCCCTGGTAGAGATGGCACAGCCTGGGAGCCAGCCACCCTGGGAGGCTCAGGCCTGTGGCTGGATCATCCACATGTTAGGGAAGGAAAGGAAGCCCATGGCAGGAGGGACACCCTCTTATGGGTGGCAGCGACTCCACGAGCCCAGGCTGCATCGTTCACTGAGACTGCTAATGTTTGAACCCATCTTTGAATAAGATTCACCCTCTTGGGCCGGCAAGTCCAAGCTGCAGTAAACCTGGAGGGAGACCCGCAGCCCAGCTGCAAAGCCCTGCCCTGCTCTTGGCCGCTCGCAGAAGCTCTGGGCTTGCCAAGGGTGCCACGTAGCAGAGGCAGCCTCCACCTCTAGCCCGTCCCACTCCTCCATCTGCTTCTCATTAGCTTCAAAAGTGAGGTCTGGCACTGTGCCCTGGGCAGGAGGGAGAGCTTGGTGTGGCCGCTCACAGAGCCCCACCTCCCTTGCCTCGACTTTCTCTTCTCCTGCCCCATGCATCATCAGCACCGCTTCTGGGGCTCCTCTCTCTACCTCCTCCGCCTCCCCAGCACCCCCTCCCCTGCCCCTCTTCAGCAACCTCCTCCCTGCACAGCCCCACCCACCCGCACCCTCATACACACACCCTCACTCCCCGGCACTCAGTACCTACAAGCTTCCTTCCTTATCCCTTTCGACCCCCGCAGCCCTCAGACAGTGCAGCCCAGAAGTTCAAGGGCATTCACTCTCACATCAGAAGGGTCTGGGTTCAAATCCCTGTGCACTGCTTGCTGGCTGTGTGACTTTGAGCAAGTTGCTTAATGTCTCTGGTCTTCAGTTTCTCCATCTGTAAAATGAGATGATATTAACAGTACCTATTTCATAGGGTTATCATGAGGATAAAATAAAATGGTACAAGTAAAGAACCCAGCATAAAATCAGGGCTGGTCCACCTTAGGTATAAAAGGGATGAATTAGGACTTAGAATCTTACCTTCCTAAGGGGACCTGCAGTTGGCTGAAGCAGGGCCTGCCTTTTGAGACAGGAATTAAGGTTTTATTTTAGAATAAGGCCTGAGAAAGCAGGAGGCTGGAGGGGCCTATCTCTGTATTCTGGATACCTCAAAGACAGTTAAATTCTGCCGCCGTGAGCATTTATTGAGCACTACCTGCATGCCAGGCACTGTGTGTGAAAAACACAATGCCTGCAGATCAAGGAGCTCAGATTCTAGTGCCAGAAAAAAAACATAAAGAGAAAGGGCCACCAGGCCACACGCTGAAGACAGCAAGGGAGAGGCCAGAAAGTGCTACGGACAAGGAGGAAACAGCGCCGAGCTGCTGGGCACTTGGGCGCTGGGTCTCAAAGGAGGGCCACTGGCAAGGACAGAAGGCACCCCTCTTACAGAGCAATGAGGGCCTGCTGGGTCCCACATGCTCTCCAGGAGAAGCAGGCAGAATTCCTTAGTCCCGTTAAGCCGATGAGGAAGGCGAGGCACCGAGAGCAAGGGGCATCTGCTTCCCACCAGCAGGCTTGTATTCTAGAAAGGAATGTTCTCCGCAACCCCAAACCGTCAGCTCTTTCTGCTTCCAAACTTGGCAGGAGTTTGCAGGGAAGACAAAGAAGAGAGGGGGAGGGGCAAGGTGGACCAGCTGAGCTGGTTCTCCCAGGGCCTGGAGGGAGGACGGACTTCGTCCTGCGTGGGTGAGGGGCGTTCACACACTGGCGTCCACACCCACATGTTGCTCCACCAGGCATGAGGCCAGATTTTGTCCTCGTAATTCCCAGAACTGCCCTGAAACAGGACACTCACTAATGTGCGTGGTTTAAAATGCAGTGGGTTTTTTTGGAGTTTTTTCGTTTGTTTGTTTTGATACAGGGTCTCACTCTGTCACCCAGGCTGGAGTGCAGTGGCACAATCATGGCTCACTGCAGCCTGGATCTCCCAGGCTCAGGTGATCCTCCCACCTCAGCATGCCGGGTAGCTGAGATTGCAGGCACTTGCCACCATGCCAGGCTAATTTTGTCCATATTTTTTGTAAAGACGGGGTTTTACCATATTGCCCAGGCTGATCTTGAACTCCTGAACTCAAGCAATCCACCTGCCTCAGCCTCCCAAAGTTCTGGGATTACAGGCATGAGCCACAGCACCTGGCCACACAGTGGGTTTAAAAGAAGCCTGCTCAGGGAGAGGAGAAATGAGTCCTATCAGATCTGCGCCCCCTGGAGAATGCCTTCCCCACCAGCCCAGGCCCTGTCTGTGTCCAGCGGGAAAGCAGGCATGAGGAAGACCAAGGGGGCACTGCCGTGTACTGGCCCTGAGTGACCCAGGTCCTCTACTGCGGCCGTCACAGATGTCAGTCCCCTCGATCCTTAAAATCAGAGCCCTGGAGTCAGTCTCCTTCACAGCAAGCCAAGGGGAACGCCTGCATCTGAGCAGTAGGGCAGGGACCCAGCTCTGCCTGCTCTGCGGAGACATCTCTGATCTCGGGGGTTACAGAGGATCTGCTTCCCCCTCAGATGCTGCAGGGGGAAAGGAGGGGAGGCAGGGGAAAAGGAGGGGAGGCAGGGGTCTGTCCGGCTCACTCTGAGTCCACCTGGGCCAGGTAGCAGGAACAGAACCTCCTTAGCGGGGACAAGGTGAGAGCAGGAGGTGCTGGCCGGCTGCAGCCCCTCACAGGCAGGGCAGCCAGTTACATTTGAATTACAGATAAACCGGAAATACTTGTAGTTTAAGTATGGCCCATGGACTAGGGCAGTGGCAATGAGGGTAAAGAAGGGGATAGGTTTAAGATTGCATTTGAAGGAACTGAAATCAGGATCTTGAAGAGATGATACCTGTGCACCTAGGCTCACTGCGGTGCTGTTCACAAGTGCCAAGATCTGGAAACAACCTAAATGTCCATCAAAGGAAACAATTGTGGTATACATCCATGACAGAGTATTATTCAACCTTTAAAAAGAAGGAAATCCAGGGCTGGTTGGTCACACCTGTAATCCCAGAACTTTGGGAGGTCAAGGCAGAAGAATCGATCACTTGAAGCCAGAAGTTTGAGACCAGCCTGGGCAACAAAGCAAGATTCCATCTCTACAAAAAATTTAAAAATTAGGCATGTATCGTGGCACATGCCTGTAGTTTCAGCTGCTCAGGAGGCTGAGGCAGGAGGATCGCTAGAGCCCAGGAGCTCAAGGCTGCACTGACCTATGATGCACTGTTGCATTCCAGCCTGGGCAACAGAGTGAGACTCTGCCTAAAGAAAAGAGAAAGAAAGAAGAAAGGAGAGAGGAAGGAAGGAAGGAAGGGAGGGAGGGAGGGAGGGAGGGGATGGGGAAGGGAGTAGGGAAGGAGGAATTTGTCTTCCCTGCAAATTCCTGATCCTGCCATTTGTGACAACATGACGGACCTGGAGGATATGATGAGATCCTGAAGTAACTCAGACGGAGAAAATTAAATACTGCACTTTCTCTCTTATACACAGAACCCAAAACAGCCAAACTAATAGAAGCGGAAAGCAGAATGTTGGGTGCCCTGGACTGGGAAGAGGGGGAAACAGGGTGATGTTGGTCAAAGTGTGCAACGCCTCAGGGATGCAGGATGAATACATTCTGAAGATCTACTGTGCAGCTTAGGGCCTGGGATTAACAATACTGTACTGTGCACTGAAAATTTGCTAAGAGAGTAGATCTTATGTTTAATCCTCTTACCACAGAAGGAAATGACAAAGAAACAGAGGAGATGGAAGGGCACGTGAAGTGATGGATTATGGCCTTGATGAATGTTTTCACAGCCATGTCCATATCTCCAAACACATCAAGTTGTATACATTAAATAGCTACAGGCCAGGACTGCTGGCTCATGCCTGTAATCCCAGCACTTTGGGAGGTCGAGGCAGGTGGATCACTTGAGGTCAGGAGTTTGAGACCAGTCTGGGCAACATGGTAAAACCCCGTCTCCATTAAATTAGCTGAGCATGTTAGCTCACGCCTGTAATCCCAGCTACTTGGGAGGCTGAGGCATGAGAATGAGAATTGCTTGAACTCGGGAGGTGGAGGTTGCAGTGAGCTGAGATGGCACCACTGCACTCCAGCATGGGAGACAGAGCGAGATTCCATCAAAAACAACAACAACAACAACAAAACTACAGCTTTTTTTGTGTCAATCATACCTCCATAATGTGGTTTGTTAAAAACCATGTGATTTGGGCCGGGCGCGGTGGCTCAAGCCTGTAATCCCAGCACTTTGGGAGGCCGAGGCGGGTGGATCACGAGGTCAAGAGATCGAGACCATCCTGGTCAGCATGGTGAAACCCCGGCTCTACTAAAAATACAAAAAATTAGCTGGGCATGGTGGCGCATGCCTGTAATCCCAGCTACTCAGGAGGCTGAGGCAGGAGAATTGCCTGAACCCAGGCTGGAGTGCAATGGCGCGATCTCGGCTCACCGCAACCTCCGCCTCCTGGGTTCAGGCAATTCTCC
>NW_022437005.1:4691647-4748375 GCF_009761245.1 Sapajus apella
AAAAAAAAAAAAAAAAAAAAAAAAAAAAAAAAAAAAAAAACATGTGATTTGGAGATGGATGCCCTGTGCATTGGTAATATATTGGATGTAGGAGATAATGTCATAGGAGAAATCAAGAATGACCCCCAGGCTTCAGGCTTGAGCTACATCTGGGTTCACGGGACCACTTACTGGGACTGGGGGGGCGGGGCAGGATCAGATTAGAGAGGGGACCCACGGCTTCTGTTTCTGGTGCTGTTTAGGAGGATCATTTGAGCCCAAAGTGGAAATTACAGTTATGCAAGCCTGGAGCTTCCAGAATTAAGGGAAGGTCTGGCTGCGGCGTTACCAGCACGTGGATGAAATTTAAAGCCATGGTTCCTGGTGCAACCTTGTAGGGACTGAGAGTTCAGAGAGCAGAGACAGCTGTCCAGAACCAGGCCTTGAAGACCCTCGACACTGATGGTCACAGAGGAGGGACAGCAGCAGCCATGGAGGCAGGCGGGTGGGCACAGAGGGCCGCAGAGGGGAGGATCTGTGAGGAGGGGTGGCTGACCTCACTGAGTGTTGCAGGGAGGACTGATAAGACGGGAAGAGGACGCCAAAGCCAGCCTGTGGTGAATTGAAGGGGGAACACAGGTGAGGAAGCCGAGGCGGCCAGCGAACCCACCACCATCAGGAATTCCTGAGCACTGGCTGGGGCTGGCGGCGGAGGGAGCAGAGGTGGCTGGAGGGCCAGTGAGATTGGGCAGGTCGACATTGCTGACCTTTGCGTGGGTTCCCTGCCTGGAAACATAGAGACAAATCCTGACTGCCCTCGAATTGGCAGTGGGGCCTCAGGCAAATTGAGTCAAGTGAGCGATTGTATATAAGGGTGTTTTAATGTGTGTTCAGTGGTAGAGAGTGGGAGGTACTCCGTGATGGGTACATGCACACGGGGGGCGCCGCTTAGCAACAGCAGGGGACAAAACTACCGACACCCACAGCAACGAGGACAATTTTCGGAATATCTACAGGGAGGGAAAGAAGCCAGACTCAGACGCGCATGTGCAGTATGAATCATTTCTAAGAAGTTTTACAACAGGCAACACTCATCTACAACGAAATAAAAACCTGAAAGGTGGCTGCCGCTGGGGGCAGTGACCTGACTGACGAAGGACAAGAAGGAACCTTCTGGGGGACCGGAACATCTTTCCCTTGGGAGGAGTCTGATTTAACAGATGTCTGCATTTGTCACAACTCAGCAAGTGGTGCACTTACTTATGACTGGAACATTTCACTCTATGTAAATTTTACCTAAAATTAACTAGAAAGGCATTCCTGAATGCTACTTAATGATACACGCGTGGAAGCCTTTGGGAGTGAAGCGTACTGAGGTTTGCAGCTCCCCTTGAAAGGTAGAAAACAGGAAGATGAACTATGGGTAGATGGAGAGCTGTGTGATGAAGAAATACAGTAAAATGCCATCCAGGGGGTGCGCATGTGCATGTTCACTGGAAAACGCATTCAACTTTTCTGTGTATTTGAAAATGTTTATAATAAAATGTTGAAGGGAAATTTTTTTAAAAAGGATGTGAGAGTACTTATCATCCAACGCAAAGATACTTGTTGGGCACCTACCATTATATCAGATGCTGCAAGGCAGGGGACGCGGTGCTGATGGAGACGTCCAAAGCCACGGCACGAGCCATCATCCAAGTGACAGGCAACTAAGCCAGCTCCTCAGAGCACAGCGCTGTCATTGTCCCTTCTCACAGAGGACACCCAGGGCCAGGGGCGAAGGAGGAAAGCACAAGTAGGTCTGCTAGGAACTGATTCAAAGAAGCAAATCAGCTGGGCTTGGCGGCTCATGCCTGTATTCCCAGCGCTTCGGGAGGCTGAGGCAGGAGGATCACTTGAGCCCAGGAGTTCAAGGCCAGCCTGGGCAGCATTGCAAGACCCTATCTGTACAAAAAAAATTTTTTTTTAAAGGAACAAGTCTCTGGGGCCTGTGCAGAGGGCAGCAGGGTGACTGGGCCCCGGAGCTTTGGGTTGGGATATCCAACACGTGCCTCAGAGAGTGAAAACACAGTCAGTTTTGGGAACAACCACTTCAACCCCAGGGGTCAAAATATGCCCGCATCTAACTGCTCACTGCTTGGGGCTTCTGAATGTTTCAGTCCCTCCGTTATAAATAAGGGACCAGGAAACCTAGGACTGCCCTTCCCACCAAAGGTGCATCCGTAGGAACGTTCACCATGGCCTCAATTTTGTTTTTTGTTTTTTTTTTTTTTGAGATGGAGTCTTTCTCTGTCACCCAGGTTAGAGTGCAATGGCACAATCTTGGCTCACTGTAACCTCTACCTCCCGGGTTCAAGCGATTCTCTAGCCTCAGCCTCTTGAGTAGCTGGGATTACAGGTGTCCGCCAAAACACCTGATTCATTTTTGTCTTTTTAGTAGAGAAGGGTTTTCGCCATGTTAGCCAGGCTGGTCTTGAACTTTTGACCTCAGGTGATATGCCTGCCTTGGCCTCCCAGAGCGCTAGGATTATAGGCATGAGCCACCGAGCCCAGACACCATGGCCTCGTTTTTAAGAGTGAATATGTGACATCTGCAGCCACATGCAGCTACAGGGGGCTGGGTCAGTCATTTACGACAGTTTAAAGTGCAATGAAATTCCATGCAACTGTCAGACTTAGTGAGGTAAATCCATAGGTCCTGGACTTTGAACTGCCCAAAACTGCCCCATATATATATATATATATATATATATATACACACACACACACACACACACACACATATATATATATACACACATACACACACACATTATGATCCCATTTACATAAAATTATATGTAGGTAAATATGTATAGATACACATATATGTGTGTAAATATAAATATATATAAATGCACACATACACAGAGCACCATAGTAAAGTTCACCAAAATGTTTATAACAGCAATTTCTCCATAATGAATATGAATAATCTTTTCTTCACTTTCTTCTACATTTTTCCACATTGTTTAAAATTTCAAAATAAATGTATATAATTTTAATGAAGCAATTCTTTTTTAAAAATGATTGTGCAAGAGGTTTCAGAGTAAGTTGATGTCCACAAAGTTCTTTTTTTTTTAATTACTATTTTTTAATATAAAATTAATACCTGGAGTTTCACCATGTTGGTGAGGCTGGTCTCGAACTCCCGACCTCAGATCTGCCCGCCTTGACCTCCAAAGTGCTTGGATTACAGGCATGAGCCACCGCACCCGGCCTACAAAGTTCTTAAGAGACTGTCACTTTCGCGGGGGGCAGTGGCTCACACCTGTAATCCCAGCACTTTGGGAGGCCAAAGCAGGAGAATCACCTGAGATCAGGAGTTTGAGACCAGCCTGGCCAACATGGTGAAACCCGTCTTTACTAAAAATGTAAAAATTAGCCTGGGTGTGGTGGTGAGCACCTGTAATGTTAGCTACCCAGGAGGCGAGGCAGGAAAATTGCTTGCACCTGGGAGGTAAAGGTTGCAGTGAGCTGAGATTACACGATTGTACTCAAGCCTGGGCAACAGAGCAAGACTCTGTCTCAAACAGAAAAAGAAAAAAGAGACTGTCACTTAGCCCCCCTACCCCATGGTGACGGAGTGGTTAGAGAGGTGAGCTAAGGACTCTCTTAAGCTATGACTGAGAGCTCTCCTGTCCCCTCCCTGAGCCCTGAGGCAGGACTGACTACATTTTTGTGGGGTTCAGTGCAAAATGAAAATGTGGGCTCCTTCTTCAAGAATTTCAACATAGTAACAGCAGAGTGTGAAGCCAAGTGCAAGGACTCATCTGGGCATGGGACTCATGTGATTCCACAGGTCACAAGCCCATGAGGCTGGCCTGTCTGGCAGGACCATCTGAGCAAATTACAGAGCAGGGGATGAGGCCAGGAAAACAGTGAAGAAGGAGCTGGTCTGGACCTTAAGACGCCATGGACCCACACAGACCCTTTCAGTTGACCAGGAATCTCGCCACAACAAACCTTACAAACATTCATGCTTGTGCATTTGAAACCCTGGCTCCTGAGATGTGTAAGACCCAGTGGCAGGTTCCAAAGGCTCTGAGTTGTTGGGCAGCTTTAATTAGCAAGAATTCGAGTCAGAAGGGGCTTACGCTCAAGCCGGGCAGGTGGACTTGGAGGGCTGCTTGTGGGAGGTGGTATCTGCCTGCTGTGTGGAATCCCAGTGCCGGCCAGAGGGAACCTGCTATAGGAACTTTCCACCCCCACTGCCCCAGAAGCTGATGGTGCCCCTTGGCCCAGGCTGCTACATTACCCCAAGTCTCTTTCGGGGCGGTCACTCCAACACGTCACAACGTGGCTGCTCCTGGGGAAACCTGCTCCTGCGCCTCCTGCCACCATGTCCCACCCCCGCACCTCCTGGCTTCTGGGCACCACAAAGAAAGCCTGTGTTGAGGCCCAGCCGTGCTGAGCGTGCAGACAGCCTACACCTCCTGTAGGCCACATGGCACAAAGGCTGGTCTGTGTGCCCAGCCTGAAGGGCCCGCCGCCTCCCTTCCTCCACCAGGCACTGGGATCAAGTCATCGGAGGGCCCAGGAGGCTGCCAGGCTGGCTGGACAGCCAAGGAGACAGGAGCTGCTCAGCTGACCCTGCAGGACTCCAGCGTGTCCAGCAAGCAGCAGTCACTTCCAGGCTCACGGGCACTCACGGTGACGTGTGCGCAGCCTCCAGCCTTTCTGAAGGTTCCTCACCCCTCTAAGTACAGCCAAAGGGTTCATTCAGGCTCTCCCCTAATTGGGGCCCCTGGCACCAGCCTTCCCCCACCCTGCAACCCCCCAGTGATGGGTACAAAGGTGTGCCATGGCTCCTACTGTCTTTAGAACAGCCCAGAACTGGTGAGGGTTTAATGCTGTCCACAGCAAACCTCACCAGTAAGTTTGGCTTCGGTCCTCAGGTGATTCCAACAGAATCGAGTCCAGGCGCCCACACGAGTAACAGGCTGTTAATGCAGTCACTGCTGACTCCACCCTCTCTGTCCCCCTTCTCTGTCCCCTCCCTTGTGCCTCTGGGAATCACCTGACACATAAAACTCCTGCGCCCAGATCCTTGTCTCAGAGCTGCCATCCCAAGTCTCTCCCAGCTTTCGTCTCACCCCCCTGCTTCACTCACATGTGCAAAGGCTGGGCACGATGGCTCACGCCTGCAATCCCAGCGCTTTAGGAGACTGAGGCAGAAGGACCATTTGGGCTCAGGAGTTCAACCCCAGCCTAGGAAACATCGCAAGGTCTTGTCTCTACAGTAAACAGACAATTATCCAGATGCAGTGGCACACACTTGTAGTCCCAGCTAATCGGGAGGCTGAGGCAGAGGATCACTCAAACCCAGGAGTTCAAGGCTGCAGTGAGCTATGATTGTACTACTGCCCTCCAGCCTGGGTGACAGAGCAAGACCCTGTCTCTAAAAATAAATAAATAATTATACGTGCAATACGTGTAGCACACGTGTGTCCCGTGCCTGTTAGGTGCAGGGAGGGGGTGGAGTTTGGGGTGAGGGGAGACCCCTGCAGTGCCCCCTGCCACTCTTTCCCTCCATGGTTTTCATTTTGTGGGAAAAGAGAAAGTAGACTCTATGGAGACGAAAAAGTGGGAGAAAGGGGCAAGGGGGGGAAGGGGTGGGTGGCATAGAGGGACACCACCTCCAGGGGACGAGCCAGGAGGACGCCTCCCTTGGGGCAGCCCCTCCCTGACTCCAATCAGCTGCTTCTCCAGGAAGCCCCGTTGTCCACATCTGCCTCCCCCGGTCCTGCTCACAAGGCACTTAGGACTCAGCTGGACTCCGTGCTGGTTGGAGTATTTCCATCTGCTTCCAGAACTTTCCCTGCCCCGCCCTGACCCCTGGAAGGCTGAGCCCCAGGGACCCCACTGCCTTGGTCCTCCACTTCCTGGTGGATCCAGCCAATAGCTGACAGTGGCAGGAGATGTGGGCGGGGCCGGGGGGAGGCAGGGGGGAGGCAGAGTGCAGAGTATTTATCCCCCCATTCTTCTCTCCCTCCCTCCCTGTGGTTCTGGCAGGGGCTCCAGTCGGTGGCCCTCCTCCACGCTGCCCTTCTCCCCAGCAGCTGGAAACATCTTCCACAGCCTTCCAGTGGAAGGCGCAGCAGCTCCCCACTGCTGCTGGTACCTGCGTGCCTCAACACCTCTTGGTTCCCTAAACTCAGACGGAGAGCAGCCCCCCTATTAAGAAAATCTCTTTTGAAATCCCCTGGGGTGCCACTGTTTTCTGCTGATGTCCTGACAGACAGTCGGGGGCCTCAGAGTCACCCCCAAGTGACTCCTGGAAGCACCCCGCTCCAGCAACGTGGCAAATATGAATATTCAGCTCAGGTGACCTGGGTTTGAATTTCAACTTCACCATTTACTTCCAAGTGGCGTGGCTTCTCTCAGCCTTAGTTTCTGCATCTGGAAAATGAGCGTGATCATGGCAACGCTAAATGTCTCAGGGTTCTGAACGGGGCAAATAACTCACCCGCTTCAGGCCAGCCCAGGAGACAAAGAGAGATTTATCAAAGGGCTGTGGGGCCCCTGATAAGAACAAGGGACTCCATGCAGGTTCTCACAGCCAGTTCTCTTTGTCTCTAGGTATCTGCTTCTCTCCCTTGTCCCTGCTCGCTGCTATACCTCACATGTGACCAAATACATCTCCCCTCCAGCTCACACGTTTATGCGCTCTAAATACAGACTCCACTCCCCCTTCCACAAAAGCGAGCTCATACTTGCACACTGTCCCGCAACCCACTCCTATCCACGCACCCTCAAGAACCTCTTCCCGTCCCTGAATAGCTTCTACACTGAGCGGGGACAGCGTCCTGGTAAGGCAGCCACGAAAAGTCCACTGGACGTTCTACCAGTATTTATCTTGTTGACTTGCTTCTTTTCTTTGTAATTGTCAGCGGATTCTGGAACGCATTCCCCTCCCCAGAACCCTATCCCAGGACCCCTCTGAAAGCAGGGACCTTGCCATCCTGCTGTCCTGATTTCTTTCCTCCAGCCCGCCACCCTTGGTCTGGCTTTCATGTGAGGCTCGCAGGAGTGAGAACAGCGCAGACACTGCACCGTCTCTCTCCAGTCCTGTTGTAACTTACTCTGAGCTTTCCAGACTATCCCCCTTGGGGAGGAAACTATCTTCAATTTGGTCCAGCAGCAGTGACTTTTAAATCTCAGTTGAGTCTTGCACTGAAGAAAGACACAAAGCTACCCTTCTCCTCTTCTCCAAAGGTCAGCTCTGGTTTTTAAAGTTCAAACAATAGCAATTCCATCGAACACACAGATCCTAAATCTTTCCTGGCGTCTTCAAAAGAGAAAGAGAACGCCGAGATGCTTTTGAAGACATTGTACAAAATCAAATTTTGAAAATCGCGTCTTCCAGGGTCCCTGGCGACGCAGGTGGCACGCTCAGACTGGGCAGTTTGAGGGGAGTTGAATAAAGAGACTATTTACAAAGGCACAGATAGGATTTAGGAAATCAGTGCAGGCTAATTCCGAAACCTGTGGCCAGCAACATCAGGGGATGATTCCTAAAAGTGAAGAAGTAATTATAGGAAGCCAAGAGGGAAGTGGCAATGAGAGCTCCCTGAACCCACAGGGAACCCGAAAGGATAACCAGACTCCCTCCCCTCCTGTCTTCTACACACCATCCCATGGAGCGAACCCAATTGGAAACTAGATGACACGGGAGCCCAGTGCTCCAGGCTCCAGAGCCCTGCATCCCGGGACCCAGAGCAGACAGAGAGCAGTCAAGGCTGGGAGGGGAGCGGGGAGGAGGGGCAAACCGAAGGCACACTCAGTGCAGATGCTTGGAGAGTCTACCACCCAACCAGAAAGTGCAAATTTAGTGCAGAAATTGGGGAGTCATTACATGCACAGCTACATGATTTTTTTTTGTTTTATAAATATTTTCAACTAGTTCCCTTTAAACAACAAACGTCCCCCTGCAACTAAAATATGATTTCATTTATAGGAAATTCTGCTCACTCAGAGCTGTTCCAGACCCCAAACATTCAGGTAGATAAAGATATGGAGCAAGCTTGGGTTGGCTTTGAGTCAATTGCATTTCCCACAGATATCCGCTCCAGTGACCTCCTTGATGACATCCAAGTCAGGGAGAGGACAGGTGGTTCCCCAAAAGGAAACTGGAGGGCTGTTGGAGGGGGAAGGAGGCACTCGAAGGCCACGGAATGCCAGCCAGCCATTCAACAAAGACACAAATTAACTCACAAAGGTCACACCATCTGTAAGCAGCCGAGCTTAGGTGGAAATGCCAGCCAGTCCCCAAAGGCTTTGACAAATGTTCCACAGGGCCTTCTATATGGAACTACGATTTGTAAGCTTTGGATCAGCAGGGTCCTTCTTTCCCAGAGCAGTTCTTCGTGGGCACTTCCATCAGGAACACCCAGGTCTACCCATGTGTGCCTTCTGTCTTGGGGAACCTGGTAGTTGGCAAGCATCTTCCAAGGGAAGTCCTTCTTAGGGGACTTTTCTGTGCTTTTTGCATCCTGGCTGTAAGACATGGTGGCACAGTAGTACTTCACTGATAATAATTCCAGGTATGGAGCCGGGCGCGGGGCTTACACCTGTAATCCCAGCACTTTGGGAGGCTGAGGCAGGCAGATCACCTGAGGTCAGGAGTTTGAGACTAGCCTGACCAACATGGAGAAACCTCCATCTCTACTAAAAATACAAAATTAGCCAGGTATGTTGGCACATCCCTGTAATTCTAGCTGCTCTGGAGACTGAGGCAGGAGAATCACTTGAACCCGGGAGGCAGAGGTTGCAGTGAGCTGAGATCACGCCATTGCACTCCAGCCAGGAGAACAAGAGAGAAACTTCGTCTCAAAAATAAATAAATAAATAAATAAATAATAATTCCGGTATGACACCAAGAAGGCCAGCCCCAGGGCCCAGTGGTGGGGGGGTGGGATTGTGCTCAACTGCAAGGCCCAAGCCCACCCCCCAGTCCCCTACCAGCAGACAAATGGCTAGACCCACACACAGTGCTCTCTGCTTCTGGGACAGGATGTCAACCAGCGCTCTGCTGGACACAAGATTTCAGAGACAAACATCAGGGAAACAGACAGAGGCCCACATGACTGTTTCAAACAAACCATGCTCAAACCCTCAGAAAAAGGATAAACTCGGAAAACGGACCAGGAAAGCACCACCTTGGCCTGAGCAAGAACAAACTGGATGAAGACAGAAGCCACTGTGTTTTTAAGAAACTGTTTTTAATTTTATTTACGTATTTATTTTGAGATAGAGTCTTGCTCTGTTGTCCAGGCAGGAGTGCAGGGGTGTGATCTCAGCTCACTGCAACCTCTGCCTCCTGGGTTCAAATGATTCTCCTGCCTCAGCCTCCCGAGTAGCTGGAATTATAGGCACATGCCACCACATCCAGCTAATTTTTCTATTTTTATTAGAGATGTGTTTCACCATGTTGGCCAGGGTGATCTTGAACTTCTGGCTGCAAGTGATCTGCCTACCTTGGCCTCCCAAAGTGCTGGGATTATAGGCGTAAGCCACCGTGCCCAGCCAGAAGGTCAGTTTTAATAACTGACCTTTTCAGACAAATCCCAGCAACCTTTCTCTCTTAGCACCATCTCTGAGACCACGGTGGGTAGGATGTGTCCCTAGCCTCTCCATAACGCCACCTGCGCCCTCTTGAAATGAATGGTTATTGTCTCCAGAGTGGCTGTGGACTTGTGGGTTCCTTATGTCATATTTCCTCAATGGAAGCCACTGTCTCCTGCCGGAGGTTCCACGGCTCCTGTCTTCATAATGCATGACCCTGACGCTATACTCTTGCTCTGTGGAGACTGTAACACGATCCTGGCAGGGCTCAAAGGAGGCCTTTCTTCCCTCCCAGCACATGAGGCTCTCCATCCTGGAACTGGGGCTCGAAAGTGGCCAATCTGAGTTGGGGCAGATTTCATCACACCCTCCAGCTCTGGTCTGCCCTGATTTTCTTTTGGCCACAGCACCTCCCCTCCCACTGTTCCTGTAGCAGCCAAACTTCCAGATGCACCCCACCTCCTGGCAAGCCGTCTCACATTAAATAAGGCTGACCTCTGTTGTCCTTTGTGGAAATGACAGACTATGACCAGGTCATAATAGACACTGTGGCTTCCATCTTGCTCTCTCTTGAATCACTCGCTATGGGGAGAGTCTGCTGCCATGTTGTGAGGATGCTCAAGTAGCCTTGTGCAGGGGTCTAGAAGGTGAAAAACTAAGGCCTCCTGCCGACAGCCACATGAACTCATCCTCCATGGTGGGAGCCATCTCCAGCCTCAGTTGCGCCTTCAGGTGACTGCAAACCCAGCTGCATCTTGATGCCAACCTCATGAACCAGAAGCCACTCTTGGATTCCCAATCCACAGAAACTGTGAGACATTAAGTGATGACTGTTGCTTTAGGCCACTGTGTTTTGTTCCACCGGATTATTTGTTCCATAGCATTAGCTAGCTACTATTCTGGGCAATAATGTCCAGAGAGGTCAGCCTCCTGGGGTCAAAGTAGAGGAGGTCAGAGAATGACATGGAGGGGCAGACAGTGACAGAGTCAGCACACTTGGTTTCCTGATCCGGTATTGTCCTGCTACACATTTTCAAAAGGGGTCGGGTATGAAAAATGAAGCAAAGTAGTTCAGTATGCTCTAACCAGCCATGATATCACCCCAGGGCCATCTGCTTCTATGAACTGGACACTATCATCCCACACAGTGCCCCAAATTAGGTTCCCTTTACAAAAACTGTACCACGCTGGTGACTACTGAAACCCTGAGTTCCTTTCACACACACTGCCCAGAACTCCCAGACCTCCTCAACTGGTTCTATGCTTGGGCACCAGATTTCTCTTTAGAACTTAACTTTCTCTGTTATCAACTGATCTTGGCTTTACTCTGAAGTTCCAAACTATCAAAATCACTTTCATCTCCGTTTGGCTCCACTTCCACGGTTCCCCCCAACGTGTGTTACCTGCACATTCGATGCTGTACTTTCTTACCATCTCCATCTAGAAGGTGGGCTGAACGTTGATTGGCTGGGGCAGAGCCCCCGGCAGAGCCCTTTGGTCCTCCTCTGTAGACTCCATGACTGCCAGGGCAACAGACTCCTTGATGGCAGACACCCTGCAGATAGTTGTGCAACCTGCCATAAATCCCCCCCAAAAAACACCATCGTTACCAGACAGTTTGCCAATCCTTTATTAAAATGCTATCGGGGGGTGGTGGCTTATGCGTGTAGTCCCAGCTACTCAAGGGGCTGAGACTGAAGGATCACTGGGGCATGGGTGTTTGAGATCAGTATAAGCAACATAGCAAGAACCTGTCTCAGAAAAAAATAAAATAAAATAAAACAAACAAAAAAAAACAGCAACAAAAAATGCTGGCCGGACACAAATGTATTTACCCTAGTCTCCAGTACTGTCTAAAAAGAAGTTGGTTTGTGTATTCATTTCCTGTGGCTGCTATAATTACCATGAACTTTTTGTCTCAAACAACAGAAATTAGGCCGGGCACGATGGCTCATGCCTGTAATATAAGCATTTTGGGAGGCCAAGGCAGGCAGATCAACTGAGGTCGGGAGTTCGAGACCAGCCTGACCAACATAGGGAAACGACGTCCCTACTAAAAATACAAAATTAGCTGGGTGTGGTGGCGCATGCCTGTAATCCCAGCTACTAAGGATGCTAAGGCAGAAGACTCACTTGAACCTGGGAGGCGGAGGTTGCAGTAAGCCAAGACTGAGCCATTGCACCCCAGCCTGGGCAACACGAGCAAAAGCTCATCTCAAAAAAAGAAAAAACACAGATATTTATTCTCTCGCAGTCGTGGAGACCCGAAGTCTGAAATCAGTGCCACCAAACAGAAATCAATCCATCAGCGGGGCTGTGGAGGCTTTAGGGGAGAAACTGTTTCTTTCCTTTTCCAGCTTCTGGGAACAACGGCATTCCTTGGCTTATGTCCATGTCACTCTAATTCTCACATCCGGTATCTTCAAATCCTTCTCTGCTTTGTCTTCACATGGCTTTCTTCTCTGTGTGTGAGTCAAGTCTACCTCTGTCTTAAGTGGACACTTGTGATGGCATTTAGGGCCCCCAGGACAGTCCAGGATAATCTCTTATCACAAGATTCTTATTCACTTCTGCAAAGACCCATCTTTCTTACAGAGTAACATTTATAGGCTCCAAGGATTAGGACCTGATGGCTCCAGGGGGCCATTATGCCACCCACCACAGCTGGGCACAGCTCCTCCCCACCAAGCTGTCCCACCTCACCATCACTGCATTTTTTTTCCCTGCTGTTCACAAATGAGTTATGTCATGCTCTGCTCTATAATTTTCCAAAAGTCAACATCAAGGTTACTGTCTCTACATTTTGGAATCTGCTTGCGACCTGTAATTCACCAGACCACATCAGTCTGGACATTAAAAAGAGGTCGTAATAAACAAAAACAGCATTTCTTAGGTTTGCCATTATTGCTAGCTCTCCAGCCCCTTAGAAATGTCAAGAATTCTCAGAATGTGTCTCTTAAGTGGAGGTGGTATAGAGGTTGCAATTAGTTGCTCAAGTCAGACTGCCCGGGTCTGAATACTGGCCTTGTCACCATGGCCAACTGTTTTCCAAAGATGGCCACAAAAATCTCTCCCTTTCCACATGCTCTTCTGCAGCATGTCCTTGCCCTGCCCCCACCAGGGGGTCCATTTCTTCACCCCACTCTAAAATGCATATGGCAGAAGTGATACTGCCATTTAAAGGCAGGGTCCTTAACAGTTTCCTGTTCCTATCTCTTGGAATGTTTGTTCTTGAGACTCTACTCTCAGAACTCAGCCACCATATTGTAAGGAAGCCCTCATTACATGAAGAGACCCCTTACAGAAGCTCTGGCTGACTGCCCCAGTTGAGCTTCCTGCCATCAATGGCCAGTGTGCAAGTGAGCCATTGCAGGCCTCCAGTCCAGTCAAGCCTTCAGACCCTCCAGCCCCAACCAACACCTGACTGTACCCATGGCAGACCCCAAGTGAAAGCCCCCTAGCTGAATCCCATCAATCCGCAAAAGCAGAAGTAATTGCAAAGTGTTGTTTTAAGCCACTGGATTTGGGGGCAGTTCATTTTACAGCAATAGATGTTCAGAAGAGCCACTTATTGACTGAGTAACCTGAAGCAAGTGACAGGCTTAAGCTTAGGTTCCTGCCAGATGCACATACTGAGACCAAGACTTGGTGCATATAGTTTATTTGGGTTGTGATTCCAGGAAACACAGGTGGGGAATTCATTAAAAATAAAACTACTATATGATCCAGCAACCCCATTTCTAGGTATATATCTAAAATAATTAAAAATAGGATGCTGAAGAGATGTTTCCATACCTATGTACATTGCAGCATTATTCACAATAGTCATGAGGTGGAAGCAAACTAAATATCCATCATCAGGCCAGGTGTGGTGGCTCACACCTGTAATCCCAGCACTTTGGGAGGCCAAGGCTGGAGGACCGCTCTAGCTCAGGAATTGGAGACCAGCCTGGGCAATACAGTGAGACCCCTATCTCTATTTTAAAAATAATAATAATTAAATGTTTAAAAAAATAAATATCCAGCAACAAAAACTATTAGAATTGATAAATTCAGTAAAGTTTCAGGATACAAAATCAACATACGAAAATTAGTAGCATTTCTGTATGCCACAGCAAACAATCTGAAAAACAAATCCAGAAAGTAATTCCACTTACAATAGTTACCAATGAAATAAAATACCTAGGAATTAGCCAAAGAAGTAAAAGATCTCTACGATTAAAAACTACAAAATCTTAATGAAAGTAATTAAAGAAGATACCAAAAAATAAAAAGATATTCCATGTTCATCGATTGACATAAGCAATATTGTTAAAATGTTCATACTACCCCAAGCAATCTACAGATTCAATACAGTCCCTATCAAAATACCAATGATATTCTTCACAGAAATAGAAAAAAAATCCTAAAATATATATGGAACCACAAAGACCCAGGGTAGCCAAAGATCTCCTGAGCAAAAAGAACAAAACTGGAGGAATCACATTACCTGACTTCCAGTTATATTACAGAGCTATAGTAACCAAAACAGCATAGCACTGGCATAAAGACTGACACATAGACCAATGGAAAACAATAGAGAAGCCAGGGAAAAAAACGTACATCTACAGTGAAATCATTTCTTACAAAGGTGCTAAGAACATACATTGAGGAAAAAACAGTCTCTTCAATAAACAGTGCTGGGAAAAGTAGACACCCATATGCAGAAGAATGAAACTAGACCCCTATCTCTTGCCATACGCAACAATCAAATCAAAGCATGTTAAAGACTTAAATCTCAGACCTGAAACTATGACACTATTCCAAGAAAACATTGGGAAAAAAATTCTCCAGGACATTGGACTGGGCAAAGATTTCTTGAGTAATACCCCACAAGCACAGACAACCACAGCAAACATGAACAAATCACATCAAGTTAAAAAGCTTCTGCACAGCAAAGGAAAGAATCAAAAAAGTAAAGAAACAACCCACAGAATGGGAGAAAATATCTGCAAACTACCCATCTGACAAGGAATTAACAGCCAGAACATACAAGGAGCTCAAACCAGTCTTTAGAAAAAAATCTAACAATCCAACCAAAAATGGGCAAAAGATCTGAAGACACTTCTCAAAAGGAAACATACAGATGGCAAACAGGCATATGGAAAGGTGCTCAACATCACAGACCATCAGAGAGATGCAAATCAAAACTACAATGAGTTGTCATCTCACCCCAGTTAAAATGGTTTTTATCCAAAAGACAGGCAATAACAAATGCTGGCAGGGATATGGAAAAGAGGGAAACTTGTACACTGTTGGTGGGAATGTAAATTAGTACAGCCACTAGGGAGAACGGTTTGGAGGTTCCTCAAAAAACTAAAAATAGAAGTACCATATGATCCAGCAGTCCCACTGCTAAAAATATACCTCTCAAAAAGGAAATCAGTATCATGAAAGGATATCTGCACTTCCATGTCTGCTGCAGCTCTGTTCACAATAGCCAAGATTTGGAAGTAACCTAAGTGTCCATCAACAGATGAATGGATAAAGAAAATGTGGTACATCTGCACAGTGGAGTACTATTCAACCATAAAAAAGAATGAGATCCTGTCATTTGCAACAAAATGAATGGAACTGGAGGTTATTATGTTAAGTGAAATAAGCCAGGTACAGAAAGATGGTGCCAAGAACATACACTGAAGACTTTCACATGTCCTCACTTATTTGTGGGCACTAAATATTACAGCAGTTGAGCTCATGGTAATAGAGAATAGAAGGATGGTTACCAGACGCTGGGAAGGGTAGTGGGGTGGGGGTAGAGTGGGGATGGTTAATGGGTGCAAAAATATAGTTATATAGAATAAATAAAATATAATATTTGATAGCACAACCGAGTGACTGCAGTCAACAATAATTTATTATACACTTAAAGACAACTAAGAATATAATTGGATTGTTCGTAACACAAAGAGAGGAAAAATGCTTCCAGTGATGGATACCCTATTTACCCTGATGTGATCATTATGCATTGTATGCCAGCATCAAAATATCTCATAAAAATTTAGTAGGTGTGTATATTTATGGGGAACATGAAATATTTTGTACCACATGAAAATTAAAAATTAAAAAATATATCCATCAACAGATGATTAAAGAAAATACGGTATATACATACAGTGGAATATTTTTCAGATTTGAAAAGAGGGAAGTTGTCTGGGTGCATTAGCTCATGCCTGTAATCCCAGCACTGTGGGAGGCTGAGGCAGGTGGTGGATCACCTGAGGTCAGGAGTTCGAGATCAGCCTGGCCAACATGGTGAAACTCCATCTGTACTAAAAACACACAAAAAATTAGCCAGGCGTGGCGACAGACATCTGTAATCCCAGCTACTTGGAGTGTGAGGCAGGAGAATCGCTTGAATCCGGGAGGCTGAGGTTGCAATGAGCTGAGTTTATGCCACTGCACTCCAGCCTGGGCAACAGAGCGAGACTCTGCCTCAGTAAAACCAACAAACAAGCAAAAAAAATAGGGAAATTCAGACACAGGCTACAACATGGATGAACACTGAGGACATTATGCTCAGTGAAATAAGCCAGTTGCAGAAGGACACGTGCTGCATCCAAGGTACCTAACGTGTCAAATTCACAGCCAGAAAGTAGAATGTGGTTGCCAGGGCCTGCGGGGAGAGGGAATGGGGAGTTGTTGTTTAATGGGTATAGAGTTTCAGTTTTGCTAGATGAAAAGTTCTAAAGATCTATTACACGACAGGGTGCAAACAGTTAACTTGTAAATGGTTCAGATGGTAAATTTTATACTATATGTTTTTTTTACCACAATTAAAACTAACTGTCTCATCAAGGAGCAAACGACCTGGGGTCTTCACACAACTCCCATCCCTCGCCTGCCGGCTGAGAATCCCTCTTGAGGCGTTAACGCCCCACACTCCGAGGGCCATAGAGCATGCCCTGCAGAGAGATGCAGGGAGCCACAGGCACACGCGGAATGGCCTGAGGTCACCACCCAGTGGCAGGGACATTGGGGCACTGACCGCATCTGCCACATCTACCTTTGAGTCCTCTGTAAAACAGAGATGATAAATACCTACCCCGTCAGACCAGTTGCAAAGGCTACTTTGACTTAGCAGACTTAGACTCAGCACAGCGCCTGGCCCACAGTTAAATATGTGATAATCAGGCTGGGTGTGGTGGCTCCCACCTGTAATCCCAGCACTTTGGGAGGCAGAAGTGGGAGAGTTGCTTGAGTCCAGGAGTTCAAGACCAGCCTGGTCAATAGAGCAAGACTGCATCTCTATAAAACTTTTTAAAATTAGCTGGATGTTCATCTCAGATGTGAGGACTTGAAAAAGAAAATTAGTCTGATGGGCTGGCCCACGCCTATAGTCCCAGCTGCTTGGGAGGCTGAAGCGGTAAACTCCCTAGAGCCCTGGATGTTGAGGCTACAGTGAGCCACGATGGTGCCATTGCACTCCAGCCTGGGTGACAGAGTGAGATTCTGTCTCTAAATAAATAAATAAATAAATAATTTAAAACTTAATGGGACATGGTGGCACACACCTGTAGCCCCAGCTACTTGGGAAGCCAAGGTGGGAGGATCCCCTGAGCCCAGGAGTTCGAGGCTGCAGTGAGCTACGAACACGCCACTGCACTCACTCCAGCCTGGGCAACACAGCAAGGCTGCCTCTTAAAAACAATTTTAAAGGACTAAAATCGTTGTACACATCTGCCTCGTCTATTGGCAGGAGCAGCCCCAGGCCGGCAGGGGAAAAGCTCCATTTCCCTCCCTGCTCCTGCTCCCTTTAAAGATGGCTGCCTCTCATCCTCCCAGCCCACTTGGCCTTCAGGGTCACAGGCCTTAAGCCATCTGGACACCTCACACCAGACAGACCTGCCCTGGGAATTCCAGGACCCCCTGCTAGAACGTGCCAGGACCCAGACCCAGGAATGTCCACAGCCTTAGTGCTGCACAGAGACCATCCCCTGGGGCAGGTTACCCCCCTGCCAGATAAGGGCAGCTCCTTCGCTGCTCCCAGACTCTGGAGCCTGGGGGTGGGCTGCAATTCAACGCGGAGGGACACCCCTCTAACGCCGAGAGCCTGGCCCCCTTACCCTGTAGCTCTCCACCCTCAGGATGGATTCTTCCCCAGAAGCTCCCTGCCCACCCCCATCCTGGCAGGCTCCCTCCTCTGAATCAGGGCACACATGGCTGAGTCTCCAGCGCAGACACCCCATCACTGCAACACCCTTCTCCTCCCCCCGCAACCACTTAGGATTTTTAGAAATCAGTAAAATACGTGTCCAGCTCCAAACTTCTGGAAGCGCCTCAGAGTTTTGCAAAGAGCATGGCAGTGGCTTTGGGCTCTCCAATGCACCCTAGACTTGGCTCCCTACTGCCCAGCCCACAGAGTGCCCTGAGAGTGAAGGGGGAGCACAGGCAGCCCTTTCCCGCCGCCCCCACTGGCATGACATCACTGTCCCCACGCCGAGAGGCTGAACTCTTCTCACTTGGCGTCACGCTCCAAGCTCAGCTTTAAAAACTTTTCCTCGAGGCGGGGAGGGAAAATATCCAAAATATTAGCCGTGGCCACAGCTGGGTGTAGGATTTAGGGAGTTACTGTTTCCTTCTTGGTGCCGTTTGTGTTTTCTGCAGTGAGCATATTCTGTTTTTTATTGTCAGGAAAACAAATGAGTGTTTTTTAAGTAAGCGATTCACAAGCCTGTTTGGTGGCCTTCAGCATTTTTCAGGGCTTAGCTCGTTTCTGGCATCAGCTCTTCGGCCGCCCTTCTCTAGGTTCACTCACTCTCTGAGTGGAGTCCTCTGCCTTCCACCCTTCGTCCGTCCTTTGAACTGAGCGAACCACAGTTGCTTGTGCAAACCACAGCAGCCTCCTTAGATCCTCTCAATTTTCCTTCTCACTGGGAATATTTTTCATCAGAATTTATTCTCCCAAACTAAAAGATGGACCTCATGCCCCTGCTGATCTGATGTGCTGAGAACACACCATCATTTCCCCAGTATTCTTGCCAAAAATACACAACCTGAGTCTTATCATGAGGAAACATCGGGCAGACCCAAATTGTGGGGCATTCTACAAGAAAACCGCCTGGAGCCTTCAAAAATGTCAGTGTCATGAAAGACAAAGAAAGCCCAAGGAACTATTGCCGCAGTTGGGAGGAGATGAGAGATGGCAACGAACCGCAGCACGTGGTCTGGGATATTGTGTGGCTATAAGGACATTACTGGGACAGTTGGTGACATCTAAATCTGAATACAGTCTGCAGATTAGCTAATTGTATTGAATCAGGGTCCGTTTCCTGACTTAGTCATTGCGCTGCGGCTGTGTAGCAGAATGTCCTTTACTTTTAGGAATTATACACCGAAGCTTTGGGGGATAGAGGGCATCAGATCTGCAATTTACTCTCCTATGATTCAGAAAAATATATGTATTTGTACACACAGAGAGAGAAAACAATAAGGTAAATGTGGCAAGATGTTAATATTTGGGGAATTTTGGTGAAGAGTTTTTTTTTTTTAAATCCCTTTGTTCTGGTCTTAGAATTTTTCTGTACGCCCCTTCGATTCTGACCTCGGGGTTAATGCAGTTGACACAACAACGTGACTCCTAGGCTGCCTGCCGACTAATTCTTTGCTTGATGCTCTTGACCTTTGACTGTGTCCTCACCCTGATTTAGCCCCTGTAGAGACAGTGAGCAGGAAGACCAGAGTTTGGTGAATAACAAATCCGCTGTCACTGCCAGCAGGGGCAGAGGGACTTTTCTGAGCCCTCACTGTGTAAATCAACGCTCCCACACGCTGAGTGCTGCACACAGCACTTCACCCAGTCCTCACAGTAGACTTCTGAGGTTGGTATTACAGTCCCCAGTCTACAGATGAAGAAACTGAGGCTCAGAGAAATGAACTCACTTACCTAATGTCACAGCAGCTATTAAGTGGCAAGGCCAAAACTGACCCACAAATCCCTAGGACTCCGCAGTCTTACACTAATCTGCCCTGACACTGGTGAGGAGACTGACTGGCCATACCCTGTTCTGACATTTTCTCTCCTGATTCACCTTTGCTAAAATAATAGAAACAAAAATGATTCTACCAGCCATAAAAAAAGATCCTGTCATTTTCAACAACATGGATGAACTTGGAGGACATCATATTAAGTGAAATAAACCAGACACAGAAAGGCAAATACTGCATGATTTCACTCATTTGTGGAATCTTTAAAAAAAAAAAAAAAAGTTGATCTCATAGAAGCAAAGAGAGAGTCCCAAGCCTGGGAAAAGTTTGGTTGAAATTACAATTAGATGGGAGGCGTAAATTCTGGTGTTCTATTCCACAATAGGGTGGCTATGGTTAACAGTAAGAGCTATATATATATATAGACACATATATATCTCAAAATATATATAAATATTTTATATATATGTGTTTATATATATTTTATATATATATATATAATTTTTTTTTTTTTTGGATATGGAATTTTACTTTTGTTGCCCAGACTGGAGTGCAGTGGTGCAATCTTGGCTCACTGCAACCTCTGCTTCCTGGTTCAAGCAATTCTCATGCCTCAGCCTCCTGAGTAGCTAGGATTACAGGTATATGCCACCACGCCTGGCTAATTTTTGTATTTTTAGAAGAGATGGGGTTTCTCCATGTTGGTCAAGCTGGTCTCGAACTCCCAACCTCAGGTGATCTGCCCATCTCAGCTTCCCAAAGTGTTGGGATTACAGGCATGAGCCACCACACCCAGTGACAGTAAGATATTGTATATTACAAAATAGCTAGAAGAGAGGCTTTTGAATGTTCTCATCACAAGGAAATGATAAATACATGAGGTGATTGATATGCTAACTACCCTGATTTGACAATTATACAACATATGTATTGAAATATCAAACTGCACCCCACACATATGTACAATGACAATGTGTCAATTTTTAAAACTAACTAATTTTAAAAATTTATTCTAAAGCTATGCTGCTCCACACAGTGACCACATGTAGCTGTTTAAATTTAAATAAGGCTGGGCATGATGGCTCATGCCTGTTATCCCAGCATTTTGGGAAATCAAAGCAGAGAATTGCTTGAGGCCACATGTTCAAGACCAGCCTGGACAACATAGTGAGATCCATCCCTAGAAAAAATAATTTTAAAATTAACTGGGCGTGGTGGTGCTTGCTTAAGGCTGCAGTGAGCTATGGCATGCCACTGCATTCCAGCCTGTGCAACCAAGCTAAGCTCTGTCTCTAAAAACTAATCAATTAATTAATCAAAATTAAGTAACATCGAAAATTCAGTTCCTCGGTCTTACTAGCTACATTTCAGCTTCTGAATAGCTCCGTGTGGCTGGTGGCTACCATTATTGGACAGAGAAGTTAGTAAAGCACATCTAACATAGCAAAAAGTTCTATTGGACAATGCCATTGCAAAAACTTTTACATGTGTTCCTGAAGATATAAAAAATGAAAAATAAAAAACCCAACAATATTTACATGCCCTTCACTGATCAAGATAACTTTTTATTCCAAGATAACTTATTTTTAAGATAAAAGCTCAAACTCACAAAATTGACTTTATCACTGTTCTCACTTGTCACACAGAAACCAACATTTTCAGCCGTGGCAGCATCAGGTGTTAGAGAGAGACACCTCCTGGCAGCACATGGAATTACAACCTAGCATAATCAGACACTGAAACCAGGCAGGGACGGGGTTTCAGCAGCCATCGCTGGAATACCAGGGGGTTCACAAGAGTGGGAGAAAATGCCATACCCAGAAACAATCATGGACAAGGCACCAGGAAGACATACATGTTACAAAAGCCCATCCAAGGCCGGGTGTGGCGGCTAACGCCTATAATCCTAGCACTTTGGGAGGCCAAGGCCGGCAGATCACTTGAGGTCAGGAGTTCAAGACAAAAGCCCATCCACCACCAGGCTTAAATCTCCAGTGTCACATCCCTCACCTGTCACAATGCATGGCTCCCAGGAGATTCATAATAAGTGTTAGTCATTTGAATAAATAAATGGTTAATTGATTGATTAATTCTGATCATTTCAGAACTCTACCATTGAGCATTTTACTGTCTTCTTTAACATTCTTTTTCAGTTGGACACATATGATGAAGGAATGTAGAAATGGGATTTACTGCTTCAAACAGCTGACACAGAAGTGTTCAATGATCAAGGAATATTTGGATTTTAACAAAATTATCAAGAACAAGAAAACATCAAGATGTTTGAGTCTCTGTTTAAGCATAAAAGGGTGTTGTCCCTGGCTGGGCACAGTGGATAATGCCTATAATCCCAGAACTTTGGGAGGCCGAGGAGGACAGATCGCTTTGAGAGCAGCCTGGCCAACATGGTGAAACCCTGTCTCTACTAAAAGTACAAAAAGTAGCCAGGCGTGGTGGTGTGTATCTATGATCTCAGCTACTTGGGAGGCTGAGGCACGAGAATCACTTGAACTCAGGAGGCAGAGGTTGCAGTAAGCTGAGATCATGCCACTGCACTCCAGCCTGGGTGACAGTGAGGCTCCGTCTCAAAAAAAAAAAAAAAAAAAAAGATATTCCTGGTTTTTGTTTTTTGTTATTTTCTTTTTTCCCTTTGGCCCAAGACGGTAGAAATGAAAGATGGCTTACTCAATGGGGAAACCAATCCTAAATCATACTTTATCCGCTCAGTTCACAGATACCGATTGGGCCTCTTGGTAGCCAGGTGGTGGGAAGATGAGCGGCACAGGAGGCCGCTTGGCTGAGTTGTGCACACAAAATAACACCATGCACACAACGTTTATCTCCAGGAGCTCATCCCGGGTGGAACGAGCACTCAGCAGAGATCTGGACTGGTGAGGGCAGCTTGCGGTCCCTAATTCTTCTGAGAACTTGGGGATCCAGGTTCAGGGAGACCAACACTATTGAATACAAATCTTGAATTTTAGAGAAATTGGGATGGAAATAATGATGCAATCCCAGGAGCTCATGGAGGACTCTAGTGACTGGAGAGGTTTTCCATGGGATTCAAGCAGGCTAATCAGCAAGACTGCATCAGGGCTGTCTTAGTGAGCCAGTGGCCTGAGGCTACTTATGGGCCACCTGTCCAGAATTGGAGGGGTCCCAGGGTCTGGCGCAGCTTCAGAGAGATGGAATAGTAGAGTTGAGGGGATCGTGCATTCCGCGGTCCACAACAGCCCTCAAAACAAGGACAGTCCCCTTATTTGATGAACTTTTGCTGGGTTCCTGCCTTGTACCCAGCTGTGTACTAGGTTCTGGGGAGCAGAGACCAATAAGCTTCAGAGACCTGAGACGCAGGGTCCTTGTCTCCCTCCTCACTTTCTTCACAAAGCCACTTCAGTTTCCTCGTAACTCCCGGCATGAGTAAGAAGCTATTTCATAACACTTTTACCTTCATTAAAGGTGTCTGGTATCCAATAGGAAAAAATGAGCTAATGAATTTAGCAGGCATTCCCACAAAAGGATATCCAAATGGCCAGTAAGTTTTTTTGTTTTTTTGTTTTTTTTTTTGAGATGGAGTCTCGCTCTGCTGCCAGGTGCCAGGCTGGAGTGCAGTGGCACCATCTCGGCTCACTGCAACCTCCACCTCCCAGGTTCAAGCAATTCTCCTGCCTCAGCCTCCCAAGTAGCTGGAACTACAGGCGCACGCCACCACACCCAGCTAATTTTTGTATTTTTAGTAGAGACGAGGCTTCACCATGTTGGCCAGGATGGTCTCGATCTCTTGACCTCGTGATCCACCCGCCTCGGCCTCCCAAAGTGCCGGGATTACAGGCGTGAGCCACCAGGCCCAGCCGGCCAGTAAATTTATAAAAAAGATGTTCAGTGCTCACTTCGACAGCACATATACTAAAATTGGAACGATACAGAGATTAGCATGGCCCCTGCGCAAGGATGACATGCAAATTCGTGAAGCGTTCCATATTTTTTTAAATTTTTTTTTTTAAAGTAAAAATAGAAAAAGATGTTCAACATCAGTCAGACACAGTGGCTGATGCCTGTAATTCCAGCACTTTGGGAGATCGAGGTAAGTGGATCACTTGAGGTCAGGAGTTCAAGGCCAGCCTGGCCAACATGGCGAAAACCTGTCTCTACTAAAAACAGAAAATTAGCCAGACATGGTGGCACACGTCTGTAATCCCAGCTGCTTGGAAGGCTGAGGCAGGAAAATCACTTGAACCCAGGAGGTGAAGGATGCAGTAAGCCGAGATTGCACCAGCGTGCTCCAGCCTGAGCAACTGAGCAAGATTCTTGTCTCAAGAAAAAAAAAAAAAAGATGCTCAACCTCAATGGTTACAGGGAAATGCAAATGAGAACTACAATATGCTGTGACGACACACTCACTAGAATGGCTAAAATTAAATCTCTGAAAATATCAGGCATTGGTGAGGATGTGGAGGAAGTGAACTCTTACATGCTGCTGGTGAAAATATAAATCGGTACAAGCACTTTGGAGAACCGTTTGGCAGTTTCTTCTAAAATTAAACATACACTCCCCATGTGACCAAGCAGTTCCATTCCTGGGTATATACCCTGAAAGAAATGAGTGCTTATGCACACCAAAATACATGTACAAAAATGCACATTGCCGCTAAATTGCTAACAGCCCAAAACTAAATACAACCCAAATGTCCATCAATAGAAGAATGGATAAATAATTGTGGTGTACAGCACAACAAGAAAAATGAATGCATTGCTCTTACATTAAATACAAGTGACTCTCAAAAATTCAATATTGACCACAAGAGATCGGACAAGCCAGGCGCAGTGGCTCACACCTGAGGCCAGAGGATGCCGTGAGTCTAGGAATTTAAGACCAGCCTGGGCAACACAAGGGGATCCCATCTCTACAAAAAAAATATTTTAAATTAGCTGGTTGTGGTGGTGTGCACCTATAGTCCCAGTTCCTCGGGAGGCTGAGGTGGGAGAACAACTTGAGCCCAGGAGTTTGTGGCTGCAGTGAGCTGTGATCATACCACTGCACTCACTCCAGCCTGAGTGACAGCAGAGCAAGACCTTGTCTCCAAAAAAAAAAAAAAAAAGGCAAAACTTATCTACATACAATGAGAGAGGTCAGAATAGTGTCTACCTGTTTAGGGGAGTGGGGAATGGGGTTGAGTGAGAAAGAGCCTGAAGAAACTTATGAGAATGATGGAAATGTTATCTATCCTGAACTGGGTCGTGGTTACATGGGTATATACATAGGTAAAAATTCATGGAGCATCCATTTAAGATTTGTGCATTTTAGTATATGCAAATTATGTCTTGACAAAAGAGTAAAAACAATGAAAGCCCTTGGGTGACCACATCTTATGTAAGCGTGGTTGATAAATAAAAAGCTTGCATGTACAATACTTCTGAAGCCCTCTCTATTTCCCTTCTTATGTATCCCTTCCTTTTTTATCAATATATACATTGAAAAAATACAGTCTAGATATATTAACTATATATACATGCTGTGTATTAAATATGTATTAAGTATATAACTAGTGCTGTGAATTCTGTGCATATTATTTACTTGTCCTGGTTGTTGTTATATGTACATATGTCTTTATATATTGCTAAATGTTGTTAGTTTAAAATTTTATGTAAATGTAATGATATTACATATATTATCTCATGGCATTCTTCACTCAGTGTGATGTTTTGAGAGTTCACCCACGTTGACTGTTAAGGCTGAGATAAATTTTCATTATTGTGTAGTTGCTCAACGTAAGAGATATCACAATTCATTTACCCATCTCCTAAATATTTAACTTGTTTTAATAATTTTGCTTTACCAACAACATACCTGGAGACATTCTTGCACCTCACCTGTTTCACAAGTTAGAATGTTTTTCTGGGGAATTTCTCTAAAAATAACATTCTGAGTCATTGGCTATGAGAACGTTTAGCATTGTTACATAATGTCAAATTGTTTCTGAAGACCTTAGAGTTTTTGAGGATCTGAAAGAAGTCAGGATTGTTGAAATATATAGAGAAACAGGAGGAGGGGTTATGAAAAGATACCAAAGAAAACTTTGTTAGTTTGCATGTGTGCGTGTTGGTTTGTGTGTTTTCAGCATAGGGAACACATGAGCATATTTATGAGAGCACATGGAAGGAAACCAATGGATGGAAAGATTTTGAAGATAAAAGTGAGAGACAGCAAAATTAATGGCACAAGTTTCCAAAGGAGTGGGGAGAATGAGTTCAAAATCATAGGGGAGAGAAAAGAGAACTGAGAATAAAAACAGAGCCTTCCAGTTACACCGCCCAGTATTTCCCCGCACTTACTAACGCTGGTTAAGAAACAACAGCAGCACAGTGTAAAAGTAAATCCATGATTCTTGTAGGATTTAAAACAAATTATGTTTCAAGTATAGTAGAAGCCTGTGTGTTTTATTTTATTTGTTCATGTGCCAGCTCAAGTTAACAGAGAAAAGGGTGTGAAAGTCCATGAACACCATGTAAACTCTCCTCTTGGAGCGATCCATTGGCAAATTTATCTCAAAAATTATTCTAGTCACCTTCTGCCACAGGCATTAAGATGATTCAACTGATTTTTGTTAGTAAAAGAGCTATAATCTTAAAAAAAAAAAAAGTCTGCATATATTACAATGCATACAGTCTTTGGGGAATTTAATATAATTTTGTAACAGCCTCAGAAACAGTCACATTCCAGAGGCCCTTGTCAACAGCTTTGATGCTTACTGCTCACCAGCACCAAAAGGGACGTGTCCCTTTCCAACCAAGGGCCTTGCCCAGAGCTGTCAAGGGATCCACCTTGCTGGGTCAAACTCTCACAGCTCCTGTAGCACGTGGGGCCAAGCACATGAGCTGTCAGCAGGCCCCAGCACTCTGGGATGCGAGACTGCTTGAACTTGGAGAGAGCCCTACAGGTCCTTAGAGGAAAATTGCAAGCCCCAAGTACACGGGACACGCACAGGTGGCTTGTGATGAAAACTTAGATGAAGGAGAAAGCCCTTTAGGACGGTCCTTCTGGTCTTCTGGAGATGCGTGGCGCTAGCCACATTGCAGCACAGACCATGGACCAGAGCTCCCAACCTCCTGGCTGGACAGCACGGGGGAGCATTGGAACATGGGATGTCACACCAACTGAATCAGAATCTTTAATGTGGTGCTTCTCAGAGGGCCCCCTGGAGCCACAGCAACACTGTCAACTGGGAACCTGTTAGAAATGCACATTCTCAGGCCCTACTTCAGACCCACTGAATTCCGTGACTGTCCCAGCAATCTTTATTCTGATTGTTCTAATAGTCCCCGCCAGGGATTCTGATGCATGAGCAAGTGTGGGACCTAATTAGAAACTGCATTTCCAGCAAGTTTCCAGGCAGTGCAGATGCGGCTGCCCTGAGGACCATACTCTGAAAACCACCAGCTTCTAACTGTCTAATGGGTAGAGCCAGGCTCTGGGACAGAGTGGGAGAAATTAAAAGCTACCCAGGTGAGTGGCTCTGATGCAGGTGAGAGTTAATCAGCACTTCCATGGACTCTCATCTCATCTGACATGACACACACCTGGAGAGGGAGCTCACACAGGTGAGAGTGTTACAGGAGAAGAAATATCATCTCCTCAATTTGACCTGCCTGGGATCCCTTTTCATTCCCATAACACTGCAATTTGGGCGCCCTTATATGGCAGGATTTACGTTCTGGGTAACGTAAATCCTCAGGTGCCTAGCCTGAGAATGTGTTCTGGCAATATTGAAGGTGGACCTCTATGAGGAGGGGAACCTGATTTTACCCAAAAGTTAATTTTAGGGTAAAGATGGGGAGGAGACAGCAAATGGGAAGGAAGAGAAAGAGCTGTGAGGAAAGGACTGAAAGATCCGAGGAGCATCATCTCCCCCCCTTCTCTCTCTCTCTCTCTCTCTCGCCCCCCTTTCTTTTTTAATTGAGTATTGAGAAGGGTTTTATGCAAGACTAGATGCAGGAGCTGGGCAAGCTGATCTGCAAAGCAGAAAGCAAAGGACTGAAAGGAGTTAAAGTGCTCGCTTTGGCAGCACATATATAAAATTGGAATGAAAGCTGGCCGCTGTGGCTCATCCCTATAATCCAGCACTTTGGGAGGCTGAAAGGGGTGGATCACTTGAAGCCAGGAGTTTAAGACCAGTCTGGCCAACATGGCGAAACCCAGTTTCTACTAAAAATACAAAAACTATCCAGGTGTGGTGGTGCATGGCTGTAATTCCAGCTACTTGGGAGGCTGAGACAGGAGCCCAGGAGGCACAGGTTGCAATGAGCAAAGATCACACCACTGTACTCCAGCCTGGGTAACAGAGTGAGGGTCTGTCTCAAAAATAAATTTTAAAAACTGGAACAATACAGAGAAGATTAGCATGGGCCCTGAAAGGATGACATGAAAATTCATGAAAAGTTCCATATCAATAAAAATTATTTTAAAACTTTTTTTAAAACAAATGAGTTAAAAGAGACCCCAAAGGAGTGACAGGGACTGGAGGCCACAGGCCCACCATGGCAGAAGGTCGGACTTCAGACTTCATCAGGGTGAAAACTTCCTGCTCTGAAAAGCCAAACTACAGACTGGGAGAAAACGTTCACAGCACCTGTATTTGAAAAAGGATTTGCATTGCAAACACATAAAGAACCCATACAACTCATTCATAGGAAGGCAAACAATGAAAACTGAGCAGAAGACATGAACAGACACTTCACAAAGGACATGCAAATGGCCAGCACACACAGGAAGAGATGCCCACCCTCAGTAGTCTTCAGGAAGGTGCAGAATGAAACCATGGTAAGATGCTGCCTCTCACCCACAAGCATGGCTGAAACTAAAAAGACGTGTAATAGCAAGTGCTGGTTAGAATGTAGGGCAGTTGAAACTCTCCTAGTTTGCTGGCAAGAACTTAAAATAGTACTGGCTGGATGCAGTGGCTCACGTCTGTAATCCCAGCACTTCAGGAGGCCGAGGCGGGCAGATTGCTTGAGCTCAGGAGTTTGAGACCAGCCTGGGCAATATGGCAAAATCCCATCTCTACTAAAAATGCAAAAAATTAGCTGGGTGTGGTGGCACACGTCTGTAGTACCAACTACCCAGGAGGCTGAGGTGGGAGAATCACCTAAGCCAGGAAGGCTGAGGCTGCCATGAGCCATGATCACACCACTGCTCTCCAGCCTGGGTGATGGAGTGAGACCCTGTATCAAAAAATAAAAATACAAATAAAATAGTACGACTGCTTGGGAGAACTACTGGCATTTATTTTAAATTTAAACAAACACCCACCATATGACCCGGCAATTCTGTCATGTATTCACTGAAGCACAATGAAAACATAAGTTTGGCTGGGCGTGGTGGCTCACGCCTGTAATCCCAGCACTTTGGGAGGCTGAGGTGGGCGGATCACGAGGTCAAGAGATCGAGACCATCCTGGCCAACATGGTGAAACCCCGTCTCTACTGAAAAAATACAAAAATTAGCTGGGCATGGTGGCGCTCGCCTGTAGTCAAAGCTACTCAGGAGGCTGAGGCAGGAGAATTGCTTGAACGCGGGAGGTGGAGGTTGCAGTGAGCCGAGATCGCGCCATTGCACTCCAGTCTGGTGACAGAGCAAGACTCTGTCTCAAAAAAAAAAAAAAAAAAAAAGCTCACAAAAAGACTTGTACACAAATCTGAATAGGCATAAGTAGCTAGTGACCACCATAGTGCCATTTGATTTGATTGCTCCAAAGCTTGTGAAAGTATATATGTTGGAATAATAAGCTGTCTTTTTAAAAGGCTTGTATCCAAATGCGCATAGCAGCTTTACTCACAATTGCTAAAAATTGGAATCAATTCAAGTAATCCATCAACTAAAAAAATGGGTAAATAATATTTGGTCTCTTCATAGAAAGGGATAGTAATAAGAAGATTGAAATTACTAACAGATCGAACAGCATGGATGAGTCTTAAAACCACTGCATGCAAGAGTGCCTTCCATATGATTCAATTTATATAAATTTTTTTTTTTTTTTTTTTTGAGACGGAGTTTCGCTCTTGTTACCCAGGCTGGAGTGCAATGGCGCGATCTCGGCTCACCGCAACCTCCGCCTCCTGGGTTCAGGCAATTCTCCTGCCTCAGCCTCCTGAGTAGCTGGGATTACAGGCACGCGCCACCATGCCCAGCTAATTTTTTGTATTTTTAGTGGAGACGGGGTTTCACCGTGTTGACCAGGATGGTCTCGATCTCTTGACCTCGTGATCCACCCACCTCGGCCTCCCAAAGTGCTGGGATTACAGGCTTGAGCCACCGTACCCGGCTATATAAAATTTTTAAACCAGCAGAACTAATTTACAGTTACAGAAAGCAGATCAGCGATGGACTGGGACTGAGGGGACTGCAAGTGGGGGACTAAAACACTCTCTGGGGTGATGGTCAGGTGTTATATCTTGTTTAGGTGCTTGCATTTGTCAAAGGTCATCTGTCTGAATGCTTAAAATGTATGGATGAGTTTTATTGTATGTAAATTATACCTCAATAAATTTGATTTAAAATGAATTGGCTGGGCGCAGTGGCTCACGCCTGTAATCTCAGCGCTTTGGGAGGCTAAGGCAGATGGATCACCTGAGGTCAGGAGTTCAAGACCAACCTGGCCAACATGGTGAAACCCTGTCTCTACTAAAAATACAAAATAATAATAATAATAATAATAATAATAATTAGCCAGGCGTGGTGGCATACGCCTGTAATCCCAGCTACTTAGGAGGCTGAGGAAGGAAAATCACTTGAACCCAAGAGGCAGAGGTTGCAGTGAGCCGAGATTGCGCCACTGCACTCCAGCCTGAGCGTCAAGGCAAAACTCTGTCTCAAAAATAAATAAATAAATAATACAGTAAATCAAAAATGAAAAAATTTTTTTAAAAATAAGTGGCAAAATGGCCAGGTGTGGCGGCTCACGCCTGTAATTCCAGCACTTTAGGAGGCCGAGGCAGGTGGATCATGAGGTCAGGAGTTCAAGACCAGCCTGGCCAAGATGGTGAAACCCCGTCTCTATAAAAAATAAATAAATACATAAAATAAAATAAAATTAAAATTTTTTTAAATGGCAATAAAAGAAAAAAGACAAGAATAAAATAATAAAGAGACTCAGTGGTAAAAATAAATAAAACAGTCAAATAAAGAGAGCCCATAGAAGGGAAGAGAAACAGACTGAAGTGAAAACTGTGAAGAGCTGTTGAACTTGTTAGAAAAGGAAGAGTGAGCGGAGATGCACAGGCAGCGGTCAGAACGAAGTCCTCTGGAGGTCAAGGAAGTAAGAAGCTTGGCGGCCAAAGACAGCAGAGACTCGAAAGAGCCAAGGGAGCCAGCCAGTAAGATTAACGCCTGGAGAAGGCTGTCGGATGGCGCCGGAGTGGAGAAGTCACTCCTGAGAGGCCAGTTCTGGAGGTGGGTTGAGGAGTGATGACGGGCTGAGAGAGCAGAGACAGTGCCTTCAGCAGCTTTGCCAGGGAGCTTGGGAAGGAGAGTGGGCTCCAACAGGAGGCTCCTAGGAGAACCCCCAGGAAAACCCACCTGGTGGCCTGAATCTCCCGACACTGTCTTTCACGTCTTCATTCCTACACAGGGGTAGATGTTGCTATTTTCAACACTGTGCCCTTTTTCCACAAGGAGTTTATTGTATGCTTGCACTGAGGAAAGCTTGATTACCGGCGCCCAGATTCCCAGGGATGCTGCTAGCTTGCCCCTCTGGGTCGCTCTTTCCCACCTGCCTGCATTGCTGGTGGGAATGTTCTTTGATACGACCTCCATAGAAGCCAGTTTGGCAAAAACTATCAAAACTACGAATGCACACTGGAGGTACAAATACAGCAGGAGGTACGGATTTTACAGAGAAACTTGTGCGCGGATGAAACCATGCATGTACTTGGTTATTTGTCAATTCATTATGATGGTGATTGATCAAAACAGACCCATGCTCCTCAACAGGATCATGAGATAAATATTAATGTGGGGTTTTTTTTGAGGGGTAGTTTAGCTTTTATTGCCCAGGCTGAAGTGCAATTGCATGATCTGAGCTTGCTGCAACCTCTGCCACCTGGGTTCAAGCGATTCTCCTGCCTCAGTCTCCCAAGTAGCTGGGATTACAGGTGCCTGCCACCATGCCCAGCTAATTGTTTTTGTATTTTTAGTAGAGACGGGGTTTTACCATGTTGGCTAGACTGGTCTCAAACCCCTGACCTCAGGTGATCCACCCACCTTGGCCTCCCAAAGTGCTGGGATTACAGGTGTGAGCCACTTCGTGAGGCCATTTTTTTTTTTTTTTTTTTTTGAGACAGGGTCTTGCTGTGTCACTCAAGCTGGAGTGCAGAGGCACGATCTCGGCCCACTGCAACCTCTGCCTCCCAGGTCCAAGCGATTCTTGTGCCTCAGACTCCCAAATCGCTGGGATTACAGACGTGCGCCGCTGTGCCCGGCTAATTCTTGTAATTTTAGTAGAGATGAGATTTCACCATGTTTGCCAGGCTGGTCTCAAACTCCTGACCTCTGGGGATCCACCCGCCTCAGCCTCCAAAAGTGCTGGGATTATAGGCGTGAGCCACCACACCCGGCCTTAACATGTATTAAGTATGTATATTCATCTTAGTCTATTCATGTTACTGTAAGAAAATGCTTTAGACTGGATATTTTGAAATTTATTTATTTAGAGACGGGGTCTCACTGCAAACTTCACCTCCCAAGCTTAAGCAATCCTCCCACCTCAGCCTCCAGAGTAGCTGGGACCACAGGCCCACACCACCACACCCAGCTAATTTTTTGTGTTTTTGGTAGAGAGGGTTTCACCATGTTCCCCAGGCTAGTTTCAAACTGCTGAGCTCGGGCGATCTGCCTGCCTCAGCCTCCCAAAGTGCTGGGAGTACAGGCGTGAGCCACTGCACCCAGCCTTGAAACTTACTGTATTTATTACAGCTCTCTTGACTGGAAAGTCCAAGATTGAGGCTCCATCACTGCTGCCTGGCGAGGGATGCTCTCTGCTTCCAAGATGGTACCCTGCTGCTGTGTGCTCACATGCCAGAGGTGGAAGGACAAGGGACTGCTGCCTTGAACCTCCAGCCCTTTCACAAGGCTGGTAAGCCCAGTCATAAGAGAGAGCTCTCTCTTATGACTTAATCACCTCCCAAAGGTCAGATCTCTTAACACTGGCACACTGGGGATTTCATTTCAACAGGCATTTTGGAGGGGATGCCACCATTGAAATGATAGCAATATTGCATATTTATTGTACTTTATTTATAATTTAATATTTATTTTTAAAACTATAGCACATGCATGCAATGGATACTATTCAGGGGGAAAAAAAAAAAAAAAAACAGGACTCTCTCTATATACAGACATCGAAAGCCTTCCAAGATATATTATCAAGTGAAAAAAAAAAGCAAGATGCATAACAGTTATACGGCACAAAACCTTTTTTTTTCCTTTTCTTTCTTTTTTTTTTTTGGCACAGTCTTGCTCTGTCACCAGACTGGAGTACAGCCATACAATCTTGGCTCACTGCAATCTCTGCCTCCCAGGTTTAAGTCTCATGCCTCAGCCTCCCAAGCAGCTGGGATTACAGGCGTAAGCCACCACACCCAGCTAATTTTTATTTTTAGTAGAGACAAGTTTTCGCCATGTTGGCCATGCTGGTCTCAAACTCCTGATCTCAAGTGATTCTCCCGCCTTGGCCTCCCAAAGTGCTGGGATTACAGGTGTGAGCCACTGCGCCAAGCTCACAGTACAAAATCATTTGTGGGTTTTTTTTAAAGGTGTGTGTATCGGAGCTGGGAGCGGTGTCTCATGCCTGTAATCCCAGCACTATGGGAAGTCAAGGTGGGTGGATCATTTGAGCTCAGGAGTTTACCCTGGCCAACATGGCGAAATCCCATGTCTACAGAAAAATACAAAAATAAGTCAGGTGTGGTGGTGCATGCCTGCAGTTCCCAGGTACTCCGGAGGCTGAGGTGTGAGGGTCGCTTGAGCCCAGGAGGTTGAGGCTGCAGTGAGCTGTCATTGCGGCACTGCGTTCCAGCATGGGTGACAAAGCAATACCTTGTCTCAAAATTTTTTAAAAAGGTGTGTGTGTGGGGTAGGGTGTAAAAGAATATATTTGCTTATATACACCCCCACCCCCACCCCATAAAGTCTTTGCATGTGTTGGGAAGTAAAAATTTTACTCTCTTAGGTGCAATACCTGGGGGACTGCAAATTAAACTGAGAAAAGGCAGATTAGCAAGAAAAAAGACAGAGTTTAATTACCCAGGCAATGCACACACATGGAAGTGTTCAATGATGGGGTGGTTAGAACTGGGAGCTTATATGCCTTAGAAGGGGAATGGGAAGGCTATCATGGGAAGAACAAATAGGTGTACAAAGGGGGTTTTAGGAGAAGAAACAGGATATTTTAGAAGTTTGTGAGAGGTTTATTTATGCAGGTGCAAATAGTCTCTGTGTTTTCTTCATGGCCATGAAGCTCCCCTGAATAGAAGATTTGTGGCAGGTTTATTCTTGGTCTCTCTCCTGGAAGTGGAAGCTGCCCCAAAGACAGAATGAATGTATGGCAGTCTTCAGTTCCAAGTGGACTGCACACAGGGATACACAAGAGACTGATAATAGTGGTTACACATTTGAAGGGCAGGGCATAGGGGGAATGAGAACCAAAAAGTTATGAACAGGGACTTGGGAAGACTTTTTTTAGAAATACTTTTTTTATCTTTATTATTATTATTATTATTTTTTTTGGGGGGGGACGGAGTTTCGCTCTTGTTACCCAGGCTGAAGTGCAATGGTACGATCTCGGCTCACCGCAACTTCTGCCTCCTGGGTTCAGGCAATTCTCCTGCCTCAGCCTCCTGAGTAGCTGGGATTACAGGCACGCGCCACCATGCCCAGCTAATGTTTTGTATTTTTAGTAGAGACGGGGTTTCACCATGTTGACCAGGATGGTCTCGATCTCTTGACCTCGTGATCCACCTGCCTCGGCCTCCCACAGTGCTGGGATTACAGGCTTGAGCCACTGCGCCTGGCGATCTTTATTTTTTAAACTTGAAAAAGATATGAATATTTTCCCATAAAAAAAAAAAAAAAAAAAAAAAAACCAGGTTCTCAAAGTGATTCTAATCTATTTAAGAAGTGGTCTCCCCCTACTTAGGAAAAGATGGATTATGCCTCATTAGCAAGACCTAGTGGGATTCAGCCCTGAGGGTGGTGCAGGAGAGCTTATATCATCATCTTTGCCAGCAACACCGCACTTTCTACAGAGAAGGTCACAGAACAGGGGCAGGCCGCCCTTTCTCCTTTGCTTGGACGGATGCTTACAGCACGTGTCAGCTGTCAGTCCCAAGACCTCTCTCTCCCAAATCTCCTCCAGCCTCCAGAAAAACAAAGGATAGAGGATGGGCTGGGGGTGGAACCCAAGACCCACTGGACAATGGAAACCTTTTCCCTTTGAGCAGACGTCAGGATTATTATTTCCGCTTTGCATGTGGAAAAGAAGGACTGTCAAATTCTGGCAAATGCCTGTATCTTGTTCTAAAATTCCTGACTTGTTGTCAATAAAAGAATCAAAGTGCTTTCTAGCTCAGAGAAAAAAACTGCTGCTAATTTGAAGAAGATTCCAGAATAGAAATTCAAGGTCAACCAAAGGCTTTTCCGAGAGAGTTGATGAGCAAGTCTTACATGGCCTGGAATTCAAAGATACAAACCAGAGAGAAAATATCAAAGCTCTTGTCCTGGGGACACATTAAAAACGAGAACTGGACACATCTCAGTTCTGGAGCCAAGCAATTCCTCCCTCAGGGTATCAAAACTAGCCTTGCCCTTAGCCTAGAGCCCTCCTCTGTAAATCTGCTTATTCTGGCCCTGTCTTCTCATCTTGGCCTTTTTGAGGTACATCAGCAGGACTTATTTTCTGAGCACCTATAAGGCCCCTGCTGATCAAAACCAGGATGCAGGGTCAGGCGTGGTGGCTCTTGTCTGTAATTCCAGCACTTTGGGAGGTCAAGGCAGGTGGATAACTTGAGGTCAGGAGTTCGAGACCAGCCTGGCTGGCCAACCTGGTGAATCCCTGTCTCTACTAAAAATACAAAAATTAGCCAGGTGCAATGGCACATGACTGTAGTTCCAGCTACTCAGGAGGCCAAGGCTGGGGAATTGCTTAAACCCTGGAGGTGGAGGTTGCAGTGAGTCAAGATGGCACCACTGCACTACAGCATGGGTGACAAAGACAGACTCTGTTTCAAAAAAAAAAAAAAACAGGATGCAGTAAAGAAGCCAGCTGAAACCAGTGCATGACCACCAAAGTGACTTATGGTTGCCCTCACTACTCATTACTAGACACCCACGGGTGCCATGACAGTTTACAAATGCCCTGGCAACGTGCCATGGCAATGACCCAGAAGTTACCTTACATGGTTCCAGGAACTCTCCACCCTTTTTCTAGAAAATTCTGAATGGCTCACCCCTTAATTCACATATAACTAAGAGTGGGTATAAATATAACTTTAGCAATCCAAGCTGCAGCTCCTGCTCTGACTCCTGCTCCAGACTGCTGCTCCTGCTGCACACTGCTGCCATTGCTCAGGACTGCTCTGTGGAGCAGCCACTCTGCTGAACGCTGCTACTCTGGGCTACTCCAGGCTACTCCGGGCTACTCTGCTTATGGGATAGCCCTGCCCTGTCTGTGGAGCCACCATTTTGCTATACACTGTGCTCTAATCACTGTCAGCTCACTCTTGAATTCTGTCTTAAGCAAAGCCAATAACCTTCCCAGGGTAAGTTTATATTGTATATAAACTCCAAGTACAATGTATAAATACTTTTAAATTTATATTTTTACCCCAGTGAAATATGCATATGGATTTTACAAATCATACAAAAAAATAACAAAAGATGAGTGCATATTTGAACAAAGCCTCTAAAATCAAAGTCAGAAACTGTGGGGTATTGCTAAGACAGCCCCAGTTTCTTCTATCACGAGGTTGAATTAATAATTTCACCATGGCTGGGTAAGGTAGCTCAAGTCTGTAATCCCAGCACTTTGGGAAGTCGAGGTGGGAAGGTCACTTGAGGTTAGGAGTTCAAGACCAGCCTGGCCAACATGATGAAACCCTGTCTCTACTAAAAAAATAAAAAATTAGCCGGGTGCAGTGGCTCACGCCTGTAATTCCAACACTTTGGGAGGCTGAAGCAGGCAGATCATGAGGTCAGGAGTTTGAGACCAGCCTGGCCAACATGGTGAAATCTCGTCTCTACTAAAGATACAAAAATTTAGCTGGGCATGGTAGTGCACGTCTGTAATCCCAGCTTCTAGGGAGGATGAGGCAAGAGAATAGCTTGAACCTGGGAGGTGGAGGTTGCAGTGAGCCAAGATTGCACCAGTGCACTCCAGCCTGGGCGACAGGGCAAGACACTGTCTCAAAAAAAAAAATACAAAATTTAGCCAGGTGTGGCGATGTGCACCTGTAATCCCAGCTACTCAGTGAGGCTGAGGCGTGAGAATCGCTTGAACATGGGAGGCAGAGATTGTAGTGAGCTGAGATCACGCCGCTGCACTCCAGGCTGGGTGACAAAACAAGGCTCTGCCTCAAAATAATAATTATTATTATATAATTATTTATTAATATTATTATATATTACATAATTATTATTATTATTTCACCACCACTGAGATGATCTTGTGACATGCTTTGTGCAACAAAATAAGGCGTAAGCGACATTATACAGTTCTGATCCTGGGTCTCAGGAGTCCTGGGGTTTCTGCCATGTTGCAGAACCCTGCCCAGCCATCCTGAGAACAGCCCAATCTGGCCTGCCTGCTGGAGGATAAGGGACCACATGAAGCAGAGCCACGTAATACCAGCTGAGTCCTAAAAGCTCCGCCAGCCCCCACTAACCACCAGCTGCCTTTCTACAAGTGAGTGACCCCAGGCAAGTCAGCAGATCCCAATATAAATCAGCAGAACCAACCAACCAACCAACTGGTAGACTTGTGACTAAAAACAGATGTTACTTTTCTATGTCACTAAGATTTTGTAGTTTTTTATTAGGCAGTGTCGTTCTGCCAGTAGATAACCAGTACAGGAACCAAAACTTTAAAAACAGGAAAAGAAACTTCCTTCCAGTTTCCAGTCTGACATATGAGGAACTTGGAAGTCATGACTCCGTCTTAATAAGTTTAAAAAAACTGAAAAAACTAAAAATCAACAACCCTTGGCCAGTTGCTGTGGCTCATGCCTGTAATCCCAGCACTTTGGGAGGCTGAGATGGGAAGATTGCTCAAGCCCAGGAGTTCGAGACCAGCCTGGGCAACATAGGGAGACCCTGCCTCTACAAAAATAAAAAATAAAAATAGGCCGGGCGCAGTGGCTCATGTCTGTAATCCCAGCACTTTGGGAGGCCGAGGCAGGTGGATCATCTGAGATCAGGAGTCCAAGACCAGCCTGGCCAACATGGTGAAGTTCCATCTCTACTAAAATACAAAAAAATAGCCAGGCATGATGGCAGGTGCCTGTTATTCCAGCTACTCAGGAGGCTGAGATGGGAGAAACGCTTGAACTCGGGAGATTGTGGCTGCAGTGAGCCGAGATATCGCCACTGCACTCCAGCCTGGGAGGCTGAGTGAGACTCCATCTCAAAAAATAAATTAATTAAAAATAAAAATAAGCTGGGTGTGGTGACATGTGCCTATAGTCCCAGCTACTCTGAAGACTGAAGTGGGAAAATTCCTTGAGTCTGAGGAGGTCGAAGCTGCAGTGAGCCGAGATTGAGCTACTGCACTCCAGCCTGGGTGACAGAGCAAGACTGTCTCAAAATCAAAAAAAAACCTTCTTAGATCTGTCACAGAATTGAGGTCATTGGGCAAACTACTGCCTCCAAAACTGGAGAGTCAGACGGATCATACAGAGCATCACAACGTATCACTGCAGAGTCACAGGTGCAGAGACCTCCCCAGGAACAAGTACAGGGATAGGAAAACCTCAACTGCAATTTACAAATTGCTGGAGGCTCAGTATGGACAAGTCTGAGAGTTTAAAACTCCGGGGATGGGGCCAGTCTTGAAAGGCATGCCCATACTTTTGGCTTTTTGTTTGATTTTTTGTTCATTTTGAGCCAGGGTCTCCCTCTGTTACCCAGGCTGAAGTGCAGTGGCACGATCTTGGCTCGATGCAACCTCCACCTCCCTGGTTCAAGGGATCCTACCCCCTCAACCTCCCGAGTAGCTGGGATTACAGGCATGTGCCATCACACTCAACTAATTTTTGTATTTTTAGTAGAGACAGGGTTTCACCATGTTGATCAGGCTGGTTTCAAACTCCTAACCTCAAGTGATGGAACACCCACTTCGGCCTCCCAAAGTGTCAGGATTACAAGTGTGAGCCACCGTGCCTGGCCACATGCCATACTCTTGTGAGTTTTACCTTCAGGAGTTCTCCTAGTTTCTCACTGGAAACCATACCACCCACCAATCACACTCCTTAGCATTTACCCAAAGGAGTTTAAAACATGTCCAGGCAGAAACCTGCGTATCGATGTTTATAGCAGCTTTATTTGCAATTGCCAAATGTTGGAAGCAACCAAGATGTTCTGCAGTAGGTGAATGGGTAAAGAAACCGGTACATCCAGAGAATGCAATAGTATTCAGGGCTACAAAGGAATGCACTCTCCAGCTATGAAAACACATAGAGGAAACGTCAATGCTTATTACTTAGTGAAATAAGCCAATCTGAAAAGGCCACATACTGTATGATTCTAACTATGTGGCATTCAGGAAAAGGCCAAACTATGGAGACACTAGAAAGTTCAATGGTCTCCAGGGTTTGGGAAGGGTCGGGAGGGGTAAACAGGCAGAGCATAGAGGATTTTTAGGGCAGTGAAGCCATTCTGTGATACTATAATGATGAATGCATGTCATTATGTATTTGTCAAAATCCAAAGAATGTATAATACCAATAGTGAGCCCTATTGTAAACATGGACTTTGGATGATAATGATGTCAATGTAGGTTCAACAATTGTAACAAATCTGCCACCCTGGTGCAGGGTATTGATGATGAAAGAGACTGTGCGTTGTGGGTTGGAGGAGGGAGGTATATGGTAACTATACTTTCCCCTCAGTTTTGTTTAAACTTCTCAAAAAAAAGTGTTCTTAAAAAAAGATCGAAAATTTCAATGGAACAATGTAAGCTCCCACTTCAAGAACTTAATAAAGAAGAGCAAAATAAACTCAAAGCAAATAGAAGAAAGAAAATAATAAAAGCAGAACTCAATAGAAACAAAAACAAAAAAATAATAAAGTCAATAAAACAAGGAGTTGATTCTTTGAGAAAATCAACAAAATTGTCAAACCTTTACCGTGACTGAGAAAGAAAAAAGGAAAACACAAATTACCAACATCAGGAATAAAACAGAGGCTAACACTAGACACTGCAGACATCCAAGGGATAACAAGAACATATTACAGGCTGGGTCGATGTGATCCCAGCACTTGGGGAGGACAAGGCAGGAGGATCACCTGAAGTCAGGGGTTCGAGACCAGCCTAGCCAACATGGTGAAACCCCGTCTCTACTAAAAATACAAAAATTAGTCAGGCATAGTGGCAGGCGCCTGTAATCCCAGCTACTCGGGAGGCTGAGGCAGGAGAATCGCTTGAACCTGGGAGGTGGAGGTTGCAGTGAGCCGAGATCGCACCGCTGCACTCCAACCTGGCAGACAAGAGCGAGACTAAGTCTAAAAAAAAAGAAAGAAAGGAAGAAAATATTACAAACAGCTTTATGCATATAAATTTGACAACATGGATTGCACAAAAAGAAAGTAAAACACCCAGATGTACATCTATCAAAACTTTCTGGCCGGCATGGTGGCTCCGTGAGCTGAGCTCGTGCCACTGCACTCCAGCCTAGGTGACAGAGCAAGACCCTGTCTCAAAAATTAAGAAAAAAAAAAAAAAAAAAAAAAAACTTGCACAGGATCTGTATGCTGAAACTACAAAATGCCAGTGAAAGAAATCAAAGTTCTAAATAAATGGAGAGACATCACATGTTCATGAATTGGAAGACTCAACATAAAAAAGCTGTCAATTCTCCATAAAAATGGTATAGGTTTTAAGAAATACCAATCAAAATTTCAGCAGACTTTTTTGTCGATTTAGACAAGATTATCTTAAAATGTATCTGGCAAGGCAAAAGAACTAGAATAGCTAACAGAATTTCGAGAAGGAGAAATAAAATGGGAGTAATCAGCCTACCCAATTTCGAGACTTACAATACAGCTACAGTAATCAGGACCGTGTTGTGCTGGTGAAGATCAAGACCGCACTGTGTTGGTGAAGATCTAGACCGCGCTGTGTTGGTGAAGATCTAGACCGCGCTGTGTTGGTGAAGGAAGAGACACAGAGATCAATGGAACTGAGAAGAGAATCCAGAATTAGACCAGGCGCTGTGGCTCAAGCCTATAATCCCAGCACTTTGGGAGGCCAAGGTGGGCAGATCACGAGGTCACGAGCTCAAGAGATCAAGACCATCCTGGCCAACATGGTGAAACTCCGTCTCTATTAAAAAAAAAAAAAAAAAAGAATCCAGAATTAGATGCACAAAAATATGCATGACTGATTTTTGACAAAGGCACAAAAACAATTAAATGAAGGAAAGTTGGCCTTTTCAGCAAGTGATAGTGGGACGAGTGGATAGCCATAGGCAAAAAATGACCCACCTAAGCCCCACACCTTCTACAAAAATTAACTCAAAAAAATGGATTGCAGACTTAAATGAAAACTGTAAAACTATAATACTTTCAGAAATAAACAAAGAACACCTCTAGAGTTTACCCAAAAATAGGTATTGGCTAAATGGTCAGAATATTACGCTCTGTTGTTTAGATAGATGCAGTATAGGGACAGCTGCTAGGATAAGGATGGGAAGTGTGAGGGTTAGGACACCTCCTAATTTGTTGGGGATAGATCGTAGAATTGCATATGCAGCCGGGCGCGGTGGCTCAAGCCTGTAATCCCAGCACTTTGGGAGGCCGAGGCGGGTGGATCACGAGGTCAAGAGATCGAGACCATCCTGGTCAACATGGTGAAACCCCGTCTCTACTAAAACTACAAAAAATTACCTGGGCATGGTGGTGCGTGCCTGTAATCCCAGCTACTCAGGAGGCTGAGGCAGGAGAATTGCCTGAACCCAGGAGGCGGAGGTTGCGGTGAGCCGAGATCGCGCCATTGCACTCCAGCCTGGGTAACAAGAGTGAAACTCCGTCTCAAAAAAAGAAAAAAAAAAAAAAAAAAAAGAATTGCATATGCAAACAGGAAATATCCTCTGGTTTAATGTGGGGTGGGGTGTTGAGAGGGGTGGCTAAGGTGTAATTGTCTAGGTCAGTTAGAAGGTCAGGTGCTAATAAAATGAGGCTTTTAGAGTTTTGATAGAAAAAGCACTACCAGTAAAAGGAAAAAACTGTACATTGAACTTTATCAAAATTAAAACTTTTTGCTCTGGGCTGAGTGCAGTGGCTTACACTTGTATCCCAGCACTTTGGGAGGCCAAAGCAGGAGAATCGCTGAGGTCAGGAGTTCAAGACAAGCCTGGGCAACATGGCAAAATCCCATCTCCACAAAATATTTAAAAATTAGTCAGGCATGCTGTCATGTGCCTGTTGTCCCAGCTACATGGGACAACGGTCTGAGGCTGCAGTGAGCTGTGAGCATACCACCGCATTCCAGCCCGGGTGGTAAAGTGAGACCCTGGCTCAGAAAACAACTTTTTTTTTTTTTTGCTCTGGGAAAGACACTGTTGAGAGGGTGAAGGGACAAGGTAGAAACTAAGAGATAATATTTGTGAATCACTTATTTACCAAAGGGCTAGTATTTAGAAAACATAAGGAATCCCTAAAACTCAACGGTTTGAAAACAAGCAATCCAGTTAGAATAAAATGGGCAAAAAAACATGAAGAGACATTTCTCTGAAGAGGATATACAGATAACAAATAAATACATGAAAAGATGCTCAACATTGTCAGCCATGAGGAAGATTCAAATTGAAACTATGTGACATGACTACACATCTATCAGAATGGCTAAAATACAAAATAGAATACGAACAACATCAAATGCTGTTGAGAATGTGGAGAAAACGGATTCCTCATACATTGCTGGCAGGAATGTAAATGAAATAGACATGCTGGAAAACAGTTTGACAGTTTAAAAAAAAAATCGAAACATGCAACTCCCATATGACCTAACAATTTCACTCTTAGGTAATTATCCCAGAGAATAAAAACTTAATTTCAGATATGAACTTATACGTGAATGATTATAGAAGCCTTATTCTCAACAGCCCAAACTAGAAACAAGCCAACCTAATTCCTTTAATGGGAAAATGGTTCTAAAAAAGATCGTACTTCTATACCATGGACTACTACTCGGCACTGAAAAGGAATAAAATGGCCAGGCACAGTGGCTCATGCCTATAATCCCAGCACTTTGGGAGGCTGAGGCAGAAGGATCATTGAACCCAGGAGTTTGAGACCAGCCTGGGCACCATAGTGAGATCCTGTCTCTATTAAAAAAAAAAAAAATAGCTGGCATGGTGGTGCAGCCTATAATTCCAGCTACTCCAGAGGCTGAGATGGGAGGATCGCTTGAGCCTGGGAGGTTGAGGCTGCAGTGAGGCTACCTGATCTCACTCCAGCCTGGGCGACAGAGTGACACACTGTCTCAAAAATAAATTAAATAAATAAAAAGGAATAAACTATTCATACAAACAATTACCTGGTAGGATTGACGGAAAATTATTCTAAGTGAAAGAAAGCCAATTAAAAAGTTACATATTATATAATTCCATTCTTGAAATGGGAAGATTAGAGAAATGGGTTAAGGAGGGAGAGGCTGCAGGAGGCAAGTGGGCGTGGCTATGAGAAAGCAACATGAAAGATCCTGGTGGTGACAGAAGTGTGTGTATCTGGGCTATGTCAACATCCACATCCTGGTTGTAACAGTGTACTATCATTTCGCAAGGTGTTATCATATCAGCCAGGGATACACAGGACCTCTGGATTATTTTTTACAATCTAGTATATTTATCTCAAAATAGAAAGTTTAATTGAAATCAAACAGGTACATTAAAAGACAGAGTCAGTGACATTTTCCAAAAGTAGGACAGTGATAGAAAATGATAAGATAGAAAGTAGGAAATAAACCACAAGAAATATACAGCATTCATTCAGGTGGTCTCAAATGGTGAAGGCTAATTTTATGTCAACTTGACTGGGCTGAGGGATGTCCATGGCTAGTTAAACATTATTTCTGGGTGTGTCTGTGAGGCTATTTCCAGAAGAGATCCACAGTGAAATTGATTACGTGTGTAAAGCAAATGGCCCTCCCTCATATGGGTAACCATCCTCCAATTCATTGAGAACCTGAAAAAAACAAAACAGCAAAAAAGAACAAATTTGCTCTGTTTGAGCTGAAACGTCCGTCTTCTCCTGCCTTTGAACATCAATGTCCCTGGTTCTTATGCTTTTATACTCAAGCCAGGACACCACCAGCTTCCTGATTCTCAGGCCTTCTGACTTACACTGATTTCCATCGCCGGCTTTCCTGGCTCTCCAGCTTGCAGATGGCAGATCATGGGATTCCTCAGCCTCCATAACCACCCCAGTGAATTTCCCTAAGAAATCTCAGCTGGGCGCAGTGGCTCATGCCTGTAATCCCAGCATTTTGCGAGGCCAAGGCGAGTGGATCATGAGGTCAGGAATTCGAGACCAGCCTTACCAACATGGTGAAACCCCATCTCTACTAAAAATACAACAATTAGCCAGGTGTGGTGGCACATGCCTATAATCCCAGGTACTCCAGAGGTTGAGGCAGAAGAATTGCTTGAACCTGGGAGGTGGAGGTTGTAGTGAGCCGAGATCGTGCCACTGCACTCCAGCCTAAGCAACAGAGTAAGAGTCCATCTCAAAACAACAACAACTAAAAAAGAAATCTCAGTCACTCTCTGAGAGGGCAAGAGAGCATGAACATCATATTGGTTCTGTTCTCTGGAGAACCCTGACTAACACAATACAGACATCCAAATAAGAAGAGTTCCAAGAAAGAACAGAGAAAACAGGCCGCGTACAGTGGCTTACGCCTGTAATCCCAGCACTTTGGGAGGCCAAGGCGGGCAGATCACCCGAGGTCGGGAGTTTGAGACCAGCCTGACCAACATGGTGAAACCCCATCTCTAAAAAAAAAAAAAGAAATAAAAGAAAAAAAAAAAAGAACAGAAAAAGCAGTAGGGAAGGAGATTATCAAGGAGCTAAGACAATAAACCACTAGAATGAAAGGACATGATTTCCCACGCTGCAAGATCCATATAAAGGTAGCTCATCACAAAATGTCAGAACTCTAGGGCCAAAGAATACAGAGAGGAAAAAGGAAAGGGTCTTCTGGGGGCTCTACGGTGTAAGCCGTATCACTTTTCACTCCCCTGCCCCTCCGCAACCTCCATCTGCCTCCCAGCTCCGTTCTCTATCTCTGTGGGAGCCTGCCTCATCTTACTGTCATTTTAGCCAAGATTCAGGAAAGAGCTGAATCTAGTACCTGGGCTCACTCTACCTTCTCAACTTAGAAGTCAGGCACTAGAATGTTATCCTACATTGGAATCTGAAATCCAAATTTCGCTTCTGCCTCTGGCCACCTCAAAGGAACTCACATGCAACCAAGCATCAGCGATGCCTCTCCCGTCTCTCAGGCTGCAACCTGGGCAGGGTGGTTCTTTTCACTTGACTTTGCCCTTGCTACTCATTGCTCACCTAAGTCCATATGTCATCTGTTTGGCAAGTGGGTGGTGATGTCCCTCTGTTAGGAGGTGGATGGATGCTGAGAAAACTGATTCCTAGTACAACTCGAGGGGCGGAAAGAGGCTTTTGCCTGCCTAAGATCAACCTTGCTAAGATGTTCATTTTTTAATTACACAAATATTTGAATATCACAAGAATTAAACCATTACAAAAGATTCCCCCTTTACTTGCCATTTCCAATACTAGAGGCATAAATTTCCAGTCCTTGTTGCATACCTTTTCATAGGTATTTATGTATCCATAAAAACATATATTGTGCTGTTTCAGTGTGGATTTTTTTTCCTTTAACACATGACTCTGTCTTTTAATGCACCTGTTTGATTTCAATTAAACTTTCTATTTTGAGATAAATATACTAGATTCACATGTAACTGTAAAAAGTAATCCAGAGGTCCTGTGTATCCCTGGCTGATATGATAACACCTTGCAAAACGATAGTACACTGTTACAACCAGGATGTATACCATATTGCAGTTTGCTTTTTTTTCTTTTTCACTCAATAATGTATGTCAGCCACCTTCCCATGTCAGGACTTACAAATCTCCCATCTCTATATTTTACTATTAGATGGAGTTTATAGTAAGGACATGATACATTTTTATGGCCATTCTGCTGGTGACAGATGTTTCCATTTTCCCAGGGTTTTTGCAAGTGTTGTGGCTGCACAGTGCTACTCAAAGTCTGTGGTCCAAAGCCCCGTGCTGGCCCATAGGTGCAGTTTATTAGCCATCTACCACAAGATAAGAACAGAAATTTGGGATAGGTATTGAGAAACTTTTATAGCAATTTGGCAGGGTAATGTCACACGGAATCTCCCAATAAAAATTGGAGGCTTATAGATTTCTAAATCTTTGTTTTTTAAATTTTCACTTCTCTAGTAATTCTTTTTCTTTTCTTTTTTTTTTTTTTTTTTTTAGACAGTGTCCCACTCTATATCCCAGGCTGGAGTACTGGAGTGCAGTGGCACAATCTTGGCTCACCTCAAACTTCACCTCTCAGGTCCCAGTTCAAGCAGTTCTCCTGCCTCAGCCTCCAGAGTAGCTGGGACTACAGGCACGCACCACCATGCCCAGCTAATTTTTGTATTTTTAGTAGAAATGGGGTTTCACCATGTTGGCCAGGCTGGTCTTGAACTCCTGACCTTGTGATCCGCCCTCCTCGGCCTCCCAAAGTGCTGGGATTACAGGCATGAGCCACCGTGCCTGGCCAGTAATTCATTTTTACTATAAAAGTAAAAATGCACATGTTTATGACAGATCAGAAATAAAAAGTAGACCACAGGCTGAGTACAGTGTCTCCTGCCTATAATCCCAGCACTTTGGGAAGCCAAGGCGGGTGGATCACTTGAGGTTAGGAGTTTGAGACCATCCTGGCCAACATGGTGAAACCCTGTCTTTACACAAAATACAAAAATTAGCCAGGCATGGTGGCACACACCTGTAGTCCCAGCTATTTGGGAGGCTGAGTCATGAGATTGCTTGAACCCGGGAGGCAGAGGTTGCAGTGAGCCGAGGCTGTGCCACCGCACTCCAGCCTGGGTGACACGGCAAGACTCCATCTCAAGAAAAAAAACAATGAATCAGAAAACAATAGACTTTGCCCCCCGATTCCCAGATTATTGAGAAGCTTTTGTGGACAGCGTAAGGTATACCTACCTCCTTATCTCAAGTCAGCATCTCTCTGCCATAAATCTAAAGAAGTGATTCTCTGGGGCACAGGATATAGACATCATTTACTGTCATCATTAGTGGCAACTTGCTCCCCAATAGGCTAGACCCCCACCATCATTGGTATCTTGTTGAAACACACATGTTCCTGAATACCAGCAAAATAGAGCTTCTTTTTATATGTGTCTTATCCATATACATGTATTTTGAAGTCAGCCTCAAGCCCAGGAAGTCAGCCAAGCCCTGGGTTGTGATAATCCTCCTGCAGCCTCATCTGGTTCGAACTTCCCAGAAGTCCTAGGAGGTGGACCAGGCAGGGATAATTTCCTCTTTAAACATTCCAGTTCCTCCTGTGGGACATTGAGGCTGAGGCTGCACCCAGGCCACATGAACATGTGTTTATTGGCAGGGCTGGGCCTAAGACCAGGTCTCCTAGCCTGGAATTCCCTCCAAAGACTCTCAAGAGTCCAAAGACTAACACCCTTGGCCCAGGTCCAAAAGTTCACTAGGAGGACAGGCTGAGGCTACATGATGGGGGAAGGAGAGAGTCAGAATTCGGGCCAAAAACTAGATCCGGGAGGTCAGGGAGGGGAAAGGGGAAACAGTGAGAAACTGGGAGACAGCACAGCGTATATCTCAGCGCTGGGAATGTCTATCTTCTGGCACTGTCAGAGTAGATAAGTAGACTATCTGTCTGCGCCACAGTCTAAGCAAAGAAGAAGCCAGGAGTTCCTTCCGTCAATTCGCCTAATCTTTTAACACTGCTTATGGTGGGGTCGATGTAACTCAAGCCTCCTAAAGTAACACGAGGCTTATCCTGCCCAGCTCAATGAACTCACAACTACCAAGACGTCAGGCCAAACCACCACTCATTTTGCTCAGGCGTGCCTTTGTGCAAATACTCACTCTGCCAAGTCTGGGAGGCCATTTCTAGAAACAACAGGTGGCAAGTGGTAATGGCTGGTCTGCCTCATGGCAGGCAAGCAGGTAGCAGAGAAGGAGCATGCCATGATAAGTGGGTGCAAAGAGAAGATTTCAGAGTTGGGTGGAGACTTAGAACCATCTAACTCAATGCTTATCCACATTCATAGGTTCAAGTACCAGGTATCTGCACCATTTCTAGACCTCACATACATTACCTAGCTTCCCTGAACCTCAGTTTCTTCAGCTGTAAAATGGGGCTCTGTCTGCAATGGGTGCTGTTGGGGCTGTACCGGTATGCCACAGACCCTGAGCATCCCCCTGCACAACTTTGCCTAACGCCCCAACTCCTGAGGGGCAGGATCATTCTTAGGTATAAGTTCCACACCGTCTCCCAGGGTTCCCAGTGAGATTGAGCTCCAGCTGCCCGTAGCAATGAGGCCCCTAACAATACACCCCGTATCAGTCACCCTCTTCTCCCTCTTTCACGTCCCTACACCCCCTTGGGCTCACCGTCCAAATAACATGCTTGCATAAGAATCCTTGCAAGAGTCAGCTTCTGGGGGAACCCAGGCTAAGAAACTTTCCAACTTCCTCACAGTGTTGTTGGTAAGATCAGGCATAGCTCTTGGACACAGGTCAAGATTATCAGCATGAAACCGTGGCATTATTCTGCGTGCCAGGCAAAGGGAGCCGCAGGTTAGTCTGAGTTGGGTATTCTGGGGCATTTGAACTCTAGGTCTCACGTGGAGACTCTAGGGTAGAATGAACACAAGCCGTAAAAGACAGCAGAGTTAGAGCCTGCTGGGTTCCACCTGGTTTTAACTGTTCCCAGCACAACAATCACAACTGCCAATCTCCAAGTTCCAAAGAACTGGCTCTGCCAACAACTCAGGAGTATATTTTGAGCATAATCCGGCCCATAGTTGGTATCACGCAAAAGATGTGATCTGTGGTTCTAGCAGCTCACAATCTACGCAGAACCCAAAGAGAATATCTAATAATGAACTGAGCAAAACCAGCAGCGAATCCTGGAACATTCGTGTGGAACTCAAAGATCGTGGTTTGTTGAAAGAACGCAGGAGCCCTGAAGGAGCTCCAGATGGCCAAGGCTGGAACAATTTAAACAGCAAGCAAAATAATGATAGTTTAGGACAACAACCCATAGAGTCAAATAAATTGTCCATGAGTCCACACTGATATAAATAAATATTTGATTACATGAATCAGTAGAGAAGTGACAGCTCTTCCTTGCAATGAAAATCCAGTCAATCCATGCAGAAGGAAGGAGCGAAGGAGAAATCAGTGTTAGGCCAACACAACCGTGGCAACTGTTACAGACAAGAGCTGTCATAGATAATAGAATAGGTGGAAGGGTTGAGGAAAAAGGGGGCTTGCAAAGCCTCAAGGTATCTATTCTAGGAGGTTTGCTGATAAGGCTCGGGTTTGGGGACAGAATAAACATTACAGAGGAAAAGTCCCTCAGAGACCACTTGACCAGGTGATCAGGGAAGTAAGCCATCAACGCCATGTCCCCGTGACACGTGCACTCAACAGGATGCAGCCCTGGGCTTCCGGCACCCTTGCCTGGGATGCACCACCTGAGCCCAAGTTCAGACAGGCCTGAACTAAGAGACCTCTGCAAAGTAACTGATCAATACAGGTCCTGAAAGACAAGGAATGACCAAGGAGCTGTTGCTGACGCCCGAAGACTAGAGAAGAAAAACCAACTCTAAGCAAATGCGGGATCCTGAATGGGACTCTGGAGCAAGAAAAAGACATTAATGGGAAAGCCAGTGAAGTTCACACGGGATCTTCGGTTTGATTAAGGCTGTTGTACTAAGGTTAATTTCCTCGTTCGGATCACGGTTCTATGGCTTCACAAACCGTGCTATAGTTTTGCAAGATTGGGGTAAACTGCAGGAGGGATAGAGGGAAGTTCTCTGTGCCAGGCTTGCAAATGTTCTACTACTTTTACTACTAGTTTTCTAAAAGTAGGTCAAAATATAATTTTTTAAAGCATCAAATGTCCAGTTTTTCAGCAGTGTCTTTATTAGAAAAGGAACAATCCCCACATTGTGTTGATGTGAGCAGTACTCAAAACTGAGGCAACAGATCTCAAAGTATTTTGGTATGTGGGAGTGGGGCGGTAAGTGCTGAAGCCTCTGCTGTCTGAAGCATGCCCCTGAGGCTGGGAGGACGCAGAATGACAAATCACATCTGAATCTGTTTGGGAGAAAAAAAATGTCCAGTGACCTGTCCAAGGGCCAGTCACACATTTATCAGGAATATTAGAAGCTCCGCGGTCTCCGTGCGGGTCCCCCAGGCCCACGCCTTAGCCTCAGCCCAAGACAGGATCTGATTTCTCAGAAAACGATGCGCACGCACATCTGTTTCAAACCACATGACCTTTCACCACAGCCTCTTTGCGGCTTGTTCTATTGGATCAGAAGCCAGGAGTATTTTCAGAACATTGCTAATGCTCTGAGCATCTCAGTTCTAGGCCTGTGGGCCACTTACGATGTGCATTGGGCCAGAGGCCCAGGTCAAGGTGTCTCAAGGGAAATTGGACTCAATGGTGAAGTGAGAAAGCTCTTGTGAGGCCCTGGCCCCGGTGGCAGGGCCAGGGACAGAGGTGGGCCTGCCTGGTAAGCCCACCTGCAGGGAAGAGGCAGCCCCTGGAGAAGTGCCAGGAAGCAGCGGGCAAGGCAAGGAGGCAATGGCAGCCGCATCTGCACCTGTCCTTTAAGCAAATACCACGCTGTTCGAGGCCAGGGAAGAAATAAATATTGACAAATGTGCGGGGCGGGAGGTGGCCAAGGCCCAGAGGGAGCATGGCCTAGTTTGGGTCTCCTGGGATGACTGCCAGGAAGCCTCAGGCCCAACCACCCTCCCCAGGGGTCTTTGGCGAGGCTGGCTCTACGGAGGTTCTTCCCACGTCTCGGCAGATCCTGCAGCACCATGAGGCCTTGGACTCAGGCTGTCAGGAGGAGGAGCCAAGCCAGGGGCTCAGTAGCTCCTGTTTGCCAGAGGTGTGTCCCAGAGGGGCCACCGTAGTCTCTAATGGTGCCACGGCTGGAAGGCCCTGGCCACACACCTGACCCGCTTCAGCAGCACGCTCGGTGGATCCCCCAGTCCAAAGGGCCTGCCGGCATTCTTCAGTGAGCTTCTCAAAGAGTGGGTGTGGGGCTCTCAACAAAGGCCCCTGGAAGCTGGTTAAGAGGCACATTCCGGGGCCCACACCTACCCCTCCAGACACTGCAGGTTGAAGCTCAGGAATGCGCATTTTCACCACCTTCCCAGGTGGTTCTGTTTAGGCAGAAGCTTATTAGAGCCACTTAACAGAAGAGGAAGCGAAGTCTCACAGAGGGTGCAGCTCTCTTTGGCAGCACAGGGAGTGAGGGGTGGCAAGGGAGGAGGATCCAGGGCAGAGTGAAGCGGCCACAGCTGCTCTGTCCCTTGGCGGGAAATGGCCTCTCTAATTGTCCAGATGATCCCATGGGCCATGGGAGCTCAAATCACTTCCCACCAGAGGGCTTATCTGACCCCTCACCTCCAACCCAGGAAGGTGCCCCTGCCTGTCCCTGGACCCTGGAATTCCTGCTCCCCTGGCACTGGGCACACTGAAGTGCAAATGACTACCGACCATTGAATGCCCCCACCAGCATGGTGTCTGGCGTGTAGTGGATGCGGCCGGACACAGGTGCTCAAGCGATGCCATCAGAAATCGCTCTCATCATCAGCCCTGCCTTCCCTTTTATGGCCCCCTGCAGTCCCCACTAACCCCAGCTCACCCTGCAGCTCCAACAGAATGGGAGTGCATCCCCAAACCACCGGCCCAGCCACAGTCCTGGGGCTGTCATCGGCCTGCCAAGGGTCGGATGCCAGTGTGTGAGCCAGTCTCTGCAGCTGCAGGGAGACAAGGCTCCGCTAGGCCAGACCCCAGTGCTCTGCAGGTGACTTTGCGGGGCCAGGGCCCTGGGGGAAACTGAGAACAGCATTGCTGATCCCAGGGGAGGGGACGTAGAACAAGGGATGACTCTAGGGTGGCATTTCAGCAGAGAAGGGAGGACCCTCCATCCTCAGGCTGGGTATTGAAATTCCCAAGCCCACCTGGCTAAGGGCTTTGCCCCCAGAGGCACCTGAGCAAAGGGCCAGCCCCAGCCAGAGCCAGGAGAGCAGGCTCTGCCCTACCACAGGAGAGCTGCTAGCCCAGCCTGGCTTAGGATGCCCTCAGAACAATGGCTCTGCATGCAAAGGCACAGACAGCATAGACTGAAAGCCTATTGTGTGCACAGCTGCAGCCAGGAGATGAGCAGGGGCCGGTAAGACAACACCAAGGTCATGTTCATTCAGCACTGACAGATGCTGTGCATGACCTCCCACAACGCTCACAGCCCCTCCTCCTAGTGGCAACTCCGCCCTTCCTCTGAGATAGGACCAGTATTCTGAACGCCTCTTGGGGCAGGCAGAGGTGGCAGCTCCTTCACTAACTGGACTCTCCTTTTGTGCTTAGAGTAATTCCCCTCCCATTTTATAAGTGTGGAAGGGGATGGGCTTCAGGATCTTGGCCGGGTCACCAGTGCCAGGTGGTGAGACATAGGCGGAACCCAGAGAGGCCTGAGTGATTCAAACACATCACAGAGTCCTTACCCTAAGGGAGCTGCAATCCACCCGGGGAAATGATTCCGAGGAAAATGAACAAGAGAAGTTAAACCGCAACACAAGGCAATAATACAGGGAGGCTACCACCCAGAGCCGGACATTCCATACCCAGCAGTCAGCCTCGCCGCCTCCTGCCCGCTAATTCATGTAAGGCCCTTTTCTCAAGAAAAGGGACTTAGGAAGGCACTGAGTGGACAGAAGGGGTTGTTGACCCCTGCTCTAAAACATTTGCCAACACATCTTCCCATCCCCTAGGGCTTTGCGAATGACCCCCACCCTTAGCCAAGTCAGCCGCTGCAAAACAGCCCCCTTTCATTAAGCCAGGGAGGGGATCCCAGTGGAAACTGAGCCCCTGGTCCTTGGGAAACTGCTGAGGAGGCAATAAAATTAGAGAGAAAGATGAGTAAATTACAGAGAGGGAGTGGGCGGGCAGCAGAGCCTTTCATTAGCCTGATTAGCTAAGGAAAGAGGCCCACCACGGGGGAGGAAGGCCCAGGGAAGGTCACCAGCTACCTCCCAGGGGGATTGAGGACCCGTCCAAAGTTCAAGAGCCCTAGCCTGGGCTTCTGTCTTCAGGTCAAACCTGTTCCCCGCTCATTACGGGGAGGACCCAACATTTGATGGGGATGTACCATTTCTCACCCTTTGACTCTGGGGCCTGGCTGAGCCGCTGGGGTCTCATTCTCATCTGTAAAGCAGCCCCAGCTCACAGGATTCAACTGTGATTGAATGAAACAAGTGGTTGGTTCTCAACCCTCGCTGTACATCAGGACGACCAGGTGAAGAATTTAAACCACCAATATTTGGGCTGTACTCTGTACCACTGACATCAGACTCTTTGGTGAGCGGTGGGGGGAGATTGGGGACATCCCAGGCACCGCACAATTGCTGAAGAGGGCCTGCGCAGGAGAGCCTGGGGCGTCCTGGAACCGGTGTGCCTGGATGGGATGAGGGAGCGGGATGGCACAGTAGGGAAGTTCACAGAGGTTCGGGGAGCTCTGCTACACTTGAAGATCACAAACCACCCCCATTTCATACAGAAAACAACAGCCTCAATAAAACCACCACCGTTTTATTGTACTTGGGTTCCTGGGGGTCTGGGGTGTGGACAGGCCTTAGAGGGAGTGACTTGTGTCTGTTGCACACATCTGGGGCTTTAGCTAGGAAAATGTGAATGTCTTGCAGGGACAACTGTCTAATACAGTAGCCCCTAGGCTCACGTGACTATTTAAAACAGAAATCAATTAAAATTAGGCAAAATAAAAACTTTGCTTTCCCCAATTGCACCAGCCACATTCCAGGTGCTTAATAGAGAAATGCCAGACTTGGCCAGGCTCAGCGGCTCACACCTGCAATCCCAGCACTTTGGGAGGCCGAGGTGGGAGGATCCCTTGAGCCCAGGAGTTCAAGACCTGCCTGGGCAACAAAGGTAGACCCCATCTCTATAAAAATAAAAAAATTTTTAAAAAAGAGAATTACCATACTTGGCAGATAAAAATACAGGATACCCAGTGAAATTTGAATTTTAATCAACAAATAATTTTTTTTAAGAATAACTATGTTCCAAATATTGCATGGAATATATTACACTATATTATTTGTTCTCTGGAATTCAAATTTGGCAGTGTTTCATGTTTTATCTAAATCCCAGCTAACATGTGGCTAATGGCCACTAGGCTGGACAGCACAGATACTGAACATGCTCACCACACAGAAAGTCCTTATGGACACTGCTGCTCTGGAGAGGTCTTCACTGAGAGGTCTGCTTCCCGGGCTGGGAGGATGTGGGACCTCTGTATCTGGCACGGGTCCTCACGGATAGCAACCACATTCTAAGAGAGTGGTCCAAGAGCAAGGCTTCCTCTCCTTTGTACCTGGAGGTTACCCGCCAGCATCACTTCTGTCTCGTTCTGTGGGTTACACATGTGCCATTACAGCCAACCCAGGTTCAAGAGGAGGGGATTTGATTCCTTCTGCTGGGAAAGCTGCAAGATCATATTACATGGGTCTACGGGATAGAAATATTGGCAGAAAATACAATGTTGGAGCTGTGGACAGCGAATCACGAGGGGCTTTGTAGCTGTTGGAAGGACTGGGTGCTTTGATTTTGAGTCAAATGCAGAGTCATGAAGGGTGTTTGCAGAGCAAGGTCACAATCTGACTTATGTGCTAAGAAGATCCCTTTGACTGTTGCCAGTAAGGGGGTGAAGGGAGGGAGTTTCCTTAGGTTGTACATAGTCTTAAACTAAGCTGAAGTCAGACTCCAGCCCAGTACTTGGTGGTGGAGTTGACGTGGCAATCCCAGCCTCTGGTCCCCAGTTCCCTCTTGGCTCTCTGCAACAAGGACCCTTGCAAGTAGCCCCTCCCCTCACACCAGCCTCACCTCTTGCCTACAATTCTGAGGCAAGTCACATCTGGTCAGTTTCACTCCCCGTCCCCTCCTATGGCGACCAGTGCTTTAACAGACAGTGCAAAGGGGGTCAAAAGCACTACAGACACAAACCAGACTTTAGAAAAACACAGTGCAAGCCCTGTTGGGATTCACAGCAGGCGTTTCCAATGTTTTTCTCGAGGCCGCAGGCTTGGGATTTCCTGTCTTCTCAGGCATTTGCTGAGCAGGCCAAGATCAGCTTCAGAGGAAGGCAGGAATGGGGCTTCCTACATTGCTGTCTGGTGGCTCACTCTGGCTCCTTTCTTCTCCCCCGCTTAGGGTCTTTTTTTGTGTATTCTCTCTCCTACTCCTGACACTTTTTCTGCCCCCAGATAAATGTCCGGCCACCTGCTTCCCTGAATCATGAGATCATGATACAATCAACAAATCCAAGTTGCTGAGAGGCCCTGGGAGCCACAGCTGGATCCAGCTGGAATCCTGAAGGCTGGCTCTAGCTACAGTTTTCCACCCTCAAGAGAAGCGCGCGGCGGCTTCGCAGAAACCTCCTAACTTAACCAGGGCGGAGCAACGAGAAGCTATGCCAAGAATTGCTATGCGTATCCGGCCTGATTTAGGAGTAACTGATACACAGCCTAACACCCGCAGAGCACCGTTCTTATTAACTGTTCTGGGACTTTGCCCTGTCTTAGGTTGACCGTCCCCTCCGTCTTTTTGCAATGTAGAGAGGACGGGGTAAACAGCAAAACATATGACCTCCATTCCATCTCCAAACCCCACCAGAACAACTGGAAAGGAGCTGCAATGTAAGTTAAAAAATAAGGCCGATCATAAACAGTTCCTGAAACCTAAGCAGCTGGTGAGCCTCCTGCCACATTATCCTTGCAGCAAGTAAGCTTCAGTGGAAACTCTACACTCCAAACCCACAAATCCCTACCCTTTGACTGATGCTAAAAATCCCCCCAAATAGGCACTTTGTGCCTTTAGCTGAGGGCGCACCAAATGAATTAGTGAACGTGGGTAAGAGCTGGGAGGCAACTACCAGAAGTGGCTGTGGGCTAGGGTTACAGGCTCTTCTTTTCCTGACCTGGATATTACAGGTCCAACAACTTAAGACGCTTTAAAGGAGTTTTGTAAAACATGTTTTAGAAAATAAGGTAGGCCCAGTTGGGCACAGTGGCTCATGCCTGTAATCCCAATGTTTTGGGAGGCTGAGACGGGAAGTGTTGGAAGCCAGGAGTTTAAGACCAGCCAGGGCAATATAGCAAGACCCATCTCTACAAATATTTAAAAAAAAAAAAAAAAAAAAAAGCCAGGTATGGTGGCGTGTGCCTGTAATCCCAGATACTTGGGAGGCTGAAATAGGAGGATGGCTTCAGCCCAGGAGCTGGAGGCTGTTGTGAACCATGATCGCACCATGGCACTCCAGTCTGGGCAACAGTAAGACCCTGTCTCAAAAACCAACCAACCAGAAAAAGTAAAGCTCAATTAAAATTAAAATCTGTCTGGCTGGGCATGGTGGCTCAAAGCCTGTAATCCCAGAACTTTGGGAGGCCAAGGCAGGTGAATCATGAGGTCAGGAGTTCAAGACCAGCCTGGTCAAGATGGTGAAACAGTCTCCACTAACAATACAAAAAAAAAAAAAAAAAAAAAAAAAAAAAA
>NW_022437005.1:4748475-4779026 GCF_009761245.1 Sapajus apella
ATGGTGGCAGGCATCTGTAATCCCAGCTACTCGGGAGGCTGAGGCAGAGAATTGCTTAAACACGGGAGGTGGAGGTTGCAGTGAGCCAAGATTGTGCCTCTGCACTCTAGCCTTGGCAACAGAGTGAGGCTCCGTCTCAAAAAAAATAAAATAAAATCCTCCTAAACAGGTACCTAAACCACTCATGCCTTCCAGCTAATGAAGGCTTTGGTTGGGTGGAGGGTGGCTGCTGAAGGGAAGAAGCTGAGGGTCAGGGTCTCCATGTTTGTCTGCAGGGGGCCCTTACCTCTTCCTCATGGGAAGCAGGCAGTGGAAGGACAAAGATGCAAAAGAGCTGCTTTTGAGCCTCAAGAAAACTCCATCTCCGTGGAGACTACTCCAAGAAGAGCGTGAACCAACAGCAGAAAAACTCCAGAATCTAATCCCAATGCTGGCATCCTGAATCGTTTTTTTGTAAATGATTCTTACATGGATAGGAAAATCTACAAACATTTAATAACTTACGAGATGTCGTATTTTACTGTTATCTATGAGATGTGGGGACTTCATTAATTTCCTACATGTATTACTTTTAAAATTAGAAATAAAGATTAAACCCAAAAAAAGTCAATGCCTTTGAATGATGACAAAACCAACCTCCAATAAGAAATCACTGTGGGCAGGCTGGGCATGGCGGCTCAAGCCTGTAATCCCAGCACTTTGGGAGGTCAAGGTGGGTGGATCACCTGAGGTCAGGGGTTCAAGACCAGCCTGACCAACAAGGAGAAACCCCGTCTTTACTAAAAATACAAAAAACCAGGCATGGTGGCACATGCCTATAATCCCAGCTAATCAGGAGGCCGAGGCAGGAGAATCACTTGAACCCAGGAGGTGAGGTTGCAGTGAGCCAAGATTTCGCCATTGCACTCCAGCCTGGGCAACAAGAGTGAAACTCTGTCTCAAAGAAAAAGAAAAAAAATCATGGTGGGCAGCCCACCCAGGCAAGGGGCACCTTGTGTATGTGTAGGGAGTTGATGGGGGAGGGTCCTCTGGACCTTGCAGACTCAGCTGTGTCCAAAGTATGTAACCAGTCATTGCCCAAATGTTGTCCCCCAACTTCCTTCCAGGCACATCACATGGCCTGTCTATGACAGATGGGGAGTTCCTGGAACAGAATGGCCTCAGCAATGGAGGTTGTGTCTTAGGTAACCAGGAACCTGAAGCCCTCAGGAATCCTGGAGGACTGCTGGTCTGGGAAGATACCATCTAGAACTACTTAACTCTCAGGTAACCTGACATTTCTCTTCCTGCCACCTTAGCTATACGCTGATAACCTGAGCAGCTCTGCAGGAATGCCAGGCTCCTGCTCAGCTGTGGGTGGGCAGGTGGCTGTGCTGGGTCGCCCCTGCCGCCTACAGGCAGAAAGTGGATGGTGCAAGGTTTCCTTCCAAACAGAAATCACCCTTCACAGAGCTGAGCCTGGCATTACCACAAAGAAACCTCACAATGGTGTGCAAGACAAATATTGAGAAAAACAGACCCCAGAAAACTGAGATGGAACAAGTATGTCAGGTGTAATTAAAGCAAGCCTTGAAACAAACGCAGAAGGTAAAGAACAGCTAGAATTATGCCACAGATTAAAGCTGTTAAGTGATTGCTAGCATAACACAAATTTGAGGGGCCTCGTAAGTGCTGATTCCAGCTCACCAATCAGTCAGCTGAGGGAGGCAGCTCACATCACTTGGTGAGCAGCAGAGCCAGGACTCAGATCCATGCCTCTGCTGTCCGTTTTACAAGATTTAGTCTCAACAAAATGCATCAAGGCCCCAAGGCCAACAGCCAGAGCTCCTCCAATCAGGTTTGATCACACTGGTGCTCAAGCACTGTGGCCCAGAAACCTGACCACAGGAATACTGGCTGCACACTGACAGGATGCTGGGAGTGTGTAGGTGGCTAGTGCGGACATTATGGCGGAGGTGAGCAGGAAGGACAGAAGTGGTTAGCCCAGACTGAAGTTACACATGCTGAGTTTAAATTCACTCATTTTTTGCACTGTTTCCCAATATGTACTATGAAGGTAGAAGGCACTACAGCCACGTGTAAACAGCTGGGGAGGCAACAGATGAAGACCAGTTAAATGTTAAGAAACGCGTTCCCTATGGTACTGAAATCGGTTCTGCCACCCTCATACCAGTTGGTTACACAACAGATGCTAAAAGTAGTGGGTAAAATGTTTTTAGTATCAAATGCTCTTTCACGAGTTACTTATTACACATGTAAAGCAGATTACCACCCTAAATGCTCAGTCTTCAACAAAGGATAGACACATCTCCTAAAGATGTGGCATTTTGGCACCAGGGATTGGTTTCGTGGAAGACAATTTTTCTGTGGATGAGGCTGGGTGTGGAAAGGGTTTCCAGATGAAACCATTCCACATGAGCTCATCAGGCATTTGATTCTCGTAAGAGTGCACAACCTAGATGTGTCACATGCCCAGTTTGCAATTCTGGTTCACACTCCTATGAGCATCTAATGCCACCGCTAATCTGACCGCTAATCTGACAGGGGGTGAAACTCAGGCAGTAATGCTGGCTCACCTGCTCCTAACAGGCCTTGGACCTGAGGTTGGGGACCACTACCCTATAGTAAAGCCCCTTGCTTGGCCAAAATGCAAACCCCCATCAGGTCAGGAGCAAACAGACAGAGATTGAGAGACCATCTAAATAAAAAAGGCCTGGAATATTCAAAAATGTTAAGATTAGGACAAATTCCCCCTGACCCCTCAGGACTCTGGGCAGACCCCGAAAGTCCTATAACCACGGCCAAAGCCTAGCACCATCTGCATTCCTGGGACACACCCTGGCTTTGGTTTCCACAAAAACAGGCCATATGTTAGTAGCACGATTATTTTATTATATACTTTTTATAAAAAACAAATGCCCAAAGACATACACCGCCCCCTGCCCACCCCATGACCACTAGAGAGGCAGCTCATACCTTTCCTAATGTAGATCTGACCACATTGTTTCCATACATGCCCATAGATACTCCTCTCCCCTCAAATATTTGTATCTCAAAAAAGGAGGTGCAAGAGTATATAAAGATAAATTTTCTTGTTGTTGTTACAGTGCGAACACCAGATGACTACAGGGGGCAAAACAAAAACACAAACCCCATCTTCAGTGAGGAATGGAAGGTCTGTCACCTGCCTCAAGTAGCTGAATCTCCTGCTGTAACTGGCTCCCTGACATTCATGGGTTTGTAGGGACATGGCCCAGGTGATTGCTTCTACTTGTTTCCAGAAGGCACATGTCTCCTATATCCTTTCTTAGTAACTAACTAAAGATGAACTACAGGAGAACCCAGTATTCAGATTCTGCCCAGAGGTATTAAATGCACAAGGAAAAATTAGTTATGTCCAAGTAGCAAGCAGTATTTTTAAACCAACATGGTTAAATGTTAAGATTTGTAGAAATCAAAATATTTATTCACATAATTTTAAACTAAAGCTGAAGCTAATAGATCTTCCGTGGTAATGATTTAAGTGCAAGTGATGCTTGGCTTTCTTTCACATTCATTTCTTTTCTTCAGAAGGAAGGCTTATCAGTTATTCTTGAACAAGTCAATACAGCTCTGCAAAAGGGAGACATTGTTCTGTGGGGAAAAAAAGTCAAGGCAGACCAATGAATGACTAAAACTTGCCATATACCTGTAACAACAGAAGTCTACCAACATAGCTTTTCAGGGGAGATTTAAAGTCAGCCAGAGTGAGCTGGCCCTTCTCTTCATTAAATCCCAGGTGAACTGCAAAGTACCACTCATACCAATTTCACGCAGGAGAGCTCCTCTCCCTCAGTGGATAAACCTACCAGCCCAAGGGCTGACGTTCGCTTCAGCACATCTGCCCTCACCTGCTTGCTCCCAAATGTGATCCTGGCTTACTTTAACTTCTTAGATGCTATGTAAGTGAATTGTTCTATGAAGGCGAAGGCCTTGGAAAGACAATAAAAGTTGCTAGAAATTAGGGCTGGGAGAGGTAGCTCAGGCCTATAATCCCAGAGCTTTGGGAGACCACAGCCGGTGGGTAGAACACCTGAGGTCAGGAGTTCAAGCCCAGCCTGGCCAGCCTGGTGAAACCCCGTCTCCATTAAAAAAAAAAAAAAGTTGCTAAAAATTAGTCATGGGTAACATTACAAATGAGATGACAAATAAACAATGAATGTCTCCCATCAACTAAGTACCACAGATGATTAATAACACACAAGGCCACCCCAACTGCCTGATGACACTGGGTTAGTAAATTGGGAAACAACTTACCCTGGCATGTTTTATTTCCAGTTCAGACATCTCAACTAGATTCTTTCTAAATGCTGCCACTCTCTTCCGTTTGAAATTTATCAGTTCTACAGGAAGAAAAAATGTTTATGAAACAAAGGAAAACTAAACAATTTCCATGGTCACTTTAACTACCAAATGGCATTCTTGAACATGTGATGTACCTCACTCACACCCTCTAAGTACCAGTGACTGGGGACAGGGCTGAAAAAGGGGTGATGGTGAGCCACATACTTCACCAATGGCTTGTGAAAACTCTTCTCAAAAGAAGACATACCAGGTTCGTGCAAACAATGTTCAGCATCACTAACCATTTGGGAAATGCAAATTAAAACCACACAATGAGATTACCTCACACCTACTAGAATGGATTTTCTCAAAAAGATGAAAGATCAGTGTTGGCAACAATGCAGAGAAAAGGGAACTCTTCTACACCATTGCTGGGAATATAAATTAGTACAGCCATCATGGAAAATGGTATAGGGGTTCCTCAAAAAACTAAAAACAGAGCTCCCTTATGATTCAGCAAACCCACTTCTGGGAATGTAACAAATTATCTCAATGGGATATCTGTACTTCCATGTTCACTGCAACATTATTTACAAAAGCCAAAATACAAAATCAATCGAGAAGTGTCCATTGATGGATGAACAAAACGTAGTACAGACATGTAATACTATTCAGCCTTTAAAAGGAACAAAGTTCTGTCATATGGGACAACATGGATGTGCCAGAACAGAGAAAGACAAGCATTACATGATCGCACTTATTGGGTAAAATCTTAAGCTGAACTCCTAGAAGCAGAGAATAGAATGATGGATATCAGAGGATGAGGGTGGGGTGCTGGGGCAGATGGGAGTAAGAGAATGGGTACAAGGATGCAGCTAAACTCAAGGAATACATTTTGATGTCTATTGCACAACAGGCGACTATAGTCAAAAATGTATACTGAAACAGTAAATTTCAAATGCATTACCACTGAAAAAGATATTACCTCGATCTAACGATTTCACATTATATACATGTATCAAAGCATCACACTGTATTTCCATGAAGGCAATACAAGAACTTGTCGATTAAAAATAATACTTAAAACATCTTAAAATCCAAAACTGTGAAAACTGCTACTAGTATTCAAGACAGGACATGCTTCCTTTTCACCTACTACTGCCAACAGAATTCAGGATTAAAGACCTATTGGAAATTAAAACAAACAGAGAATATGCATGCCTTGCTCAAATTCCTTTATTAGCTCCCTGCCTTCCTCTAGACCTACACACATACTGGGGCTCCATACGCTAACTATTCACCGCCTGTGAAACCAGCCCTTACCCACTGACTCAACTATAGTCGGCTGAGCCACAAGTCTCAGAAAGCATTTGTACGAAAGGCAAACAGGTTAAGACCCACCAATCTCAGCATTCCACAGAACTTTATACCTTTTAGACAGTATACCTATCTTATTTTTGAATAGAGGATATAATCAACATGGGCAAAAAGCTTAGGCAGTAAAGACAGACCTAAATTGGCATCTTTTTAAAGCTTTGTTTTTTAATCTCCTCTAAAATTGCCAGAGCCATGAAACTAGCCTGTAAGATTTCAACTCAGTAGTTTTGAAGTGTGTACTTTTCTTGAAAATATAAGTTAGTTTTACAAAGAAAGCAGTCATTTTTTCAGGAACAGGGTAGCACGAAGGCTACTTTGGAAGAATACAGAAGACAGCCTCAGAGGCTGTCTACACACTTGCCAGGAAGCTCTGTGCCTTACAGTTAAGGCACTCACTGTATTATAATCCCAAACAGACAAAGACAAATGATTACAACTCTATATAAAGTCGATGTTCCCCCCAGGTAGCTTCAAGTATATTGATGAATAGACCATTTCCAGATTACCCTACCACTGGGAAATAAGAAAAATTTGCAGAAAGCTACAAAAGATAGTAATTTTTCATGGAAACATGAAACTAGTCACATTCTGGGCAATCAATTCCAACATCTGCTCTGGCATGTCCCATGGCTCCTGAGAACCCAAGGGAAGATCCACACAATCCTCTTGGGTAAGGACTACATATGAAACGCATGTTCAATGGAAATGGTGAAAGCCCTCTGCTCAGAGAACTGAAATGGATAAGGCAAGAACCCTGTGGACATGGACCAGACTTGTGATCTCTGAAACTTGCATGTGTGTGCAATGGCATGCAAGTACACACGCACATACATTTCCTAGCTCAGTCCACTCAAAGGCACAGAGGCAGAGATACCCCAAAACAATGAGCATACTCAGATGCTGGTAACTCTTCCTGAAGAAAAAGAACCGTGGCTCCTTGAAGAAATGGCCAGTTTCAAGGCTGGAGTAGAGAATAAGATTAGCATAAACTATTGCTCTAAAAAAAATGGAGGATGGAGTGTTACGCCCACATGCCAGCTTAACGGTGCTCCTACCGGCAAAGTCTGGACAAGCATCAAATAACTTAGTAGTACAATAAACTCTAAACCATTTTAAAAACTAAAAATCCATGACTCTAATAAAGATGATAATGGACATTTCTGAGAAAAGAGAAGGCTTTTTGTAGTAGGATGCCAGGTGTCAACTTGGGCAGGACAGCTTGAGCTGGAGATGAGGAAAATCGTCTTTTTGCAACCATCAGAGTAAAGGCTGGTTTAGGCAAGAATCATCAATACATGCTAAACCTAGGAAGAAAGTTTGATGAAGAGTAAGATATTTACATGGTCTTAAATTGCCTTACCACAGATTGATGCGGGTTAAAACAGTTAACTATGCTGTGGAGAAATTGGATTTGGATAATATCTGACTGCGTAATCAAAATCACCACTATAAATGAAGGAGAGATAGACACACAATGTTTCCTTAGAAGTGACACCCCAAGAAGGGCTTATTACTTCTGCTAGGAACAAGCCAGCCAAAAGTGAGAAATACAGTATTTGGAAAGAGATTCTCTAAAAAGACTGCTATCGTTAAAAACTAAGAACCATTCCCTAATAGATAACAGGATGCAGTCCTACACTGAATCTTGTAGACGACATCAGGACAAACATGAGAACACAGACGGTAGACTGTAGTCTTAGAGTTAAGTTTACCACATCAAATAAGTGTACCGTAACCACACAAGAGAATGTCTTCAGTCTTAGGAAATATACGACAATGTTTTTAGGGCCAAAAGGAGTGTGGTATACGCAACTTAATCTCAAATGGTACAAAAAAACCAGGTGTGCAATGTTTGTAGGCACACAAAAGCCATAAGGGTGACTGTGGATGTGCAAGTGATAAGGCAGATGGCATGAAGTCCTAACACTAGGTGAATGATACAGGGGTGTTTTTTGCACTATTTGTGCAAATTTTCTAAGTTTGAAGTTATTTTCAAATAAGAGTACAGAAAGAAAAATGTCTCTGCTCGACCTTCTTTTGCAGATTCAGAAAGCTGTTCAAATTTCTGGCAGCACTCCTGCTGGTGTGCCTCAGCCAACTTGACGTCTTTGCTCTTTAACCGGGCCTTATCCAGAGCTTTGTTTGAGTTCTCATAGTCAATGAGGGCTTTGGTGCGTCTGTATAAGAGATCCTGGGAAAAAAAATTAACAAGTATACATACTAAAATATCTAAACCAGTCTAAAGAATGCTGCCCAAGTGACAATGTACCACCTGAGATGTTAGGTGGTAACAATCTACCTCTACACCTTCTCTCCCCCTATTTTTAAATCTCCAGCTTCAGCAGGGATGAGCAACACTGATAGCTTTGTTGAGAGCTTTTTTAGAATTCCTTATATCAAGTGATTACCCAAGAGTAAAAACAGAAGGACTATTTTTTCCAGTTAATTCAATAAATAAAGGTAACTTTAAAAATTAAATATTTTTGGATCAAAACATATAGTCACTTCTGGGTAACTCAAGTTGAGCGCTGCTAAAATATAACTGGGCAACGAAGTAGCAAGAAACATAACCCTACCCTGCAAATCCTGCTCCTTCTGGTAATCTACCCTGGAGATCCACTTAGTTAGTCAAATATAATGGTTCTTTGCAATCTTTTTTCCAAGACGGAGTCTTGCTGTCACCCAGGCTGGAATGCAGTGGTGCGATCTCGGCTCACTGCAACCTCTGCCTCTCAGGTTCAAATAATTCTCCTGCCTCAGCCTCCTGAGTAGCTGGGACTACAAGCACGCACCACCATGCCCAGCTGATGTTTGTATTTTTAGCAGAGATGGGGTTTCACAATGTTGGCCAGGCTGGTCTTGAACTCCTGACCTTGAACTCTTGAACTACCCACCTCGGCCTCCCAAAGTGCTGGGATTATAGGCGTGAGCCACTGCGCCCAGCCTCTTTGCAATCTTACGACAAAGTAGAAGTTACCTCAGTATCTAAATTCAGCAATTATGATGTATAGATTATACATTTAAAAATAGGTGAAATAATGAAAGATGGGTGAAACTATTAGACCTCTTTTTGTATATACTCAAAAACTCTTTAGTGACCTCTTAATTCCATGGAAGTAGAAAATAAGCTGACAAAAACAGTGTTTTTAAAAACTCCAAGATTCAGAAAATATGCCAAAGGGCAAATTAACTAAAACAACATTATATGATGAGGGAACAAATAAACTTTTACTCTTTTATTTTCTGATGACATTTCAGGACCACAGGCCTATCTAATTTTATTTAGCCTGATTTAATACATTTCACATAAAATTAAAACACGTTTGTTTAGACCATTACGGACAGTGAAGAATGCATGTTTCATTTCCAAAGATTATTCTGTCTGCTCACCACTTCATCTATCTATATATATTATAAATAATGCTTCACGGCTCAAAGGCTACAGGGATACTTGCAATTCAATAAAACTCCCAAACCTTCTCTGCCGTAGAAGTAGCCCTTGCTGCATGTTACGCCCCACATCAATGACCTAGAATATCCCAAACTATTATCTGTCTACACCACACAACCCCTACAGCGCTGTCAGATATACAAGCCTATAAGGATACAACATTAGATGTCATTTATAAAAACAAGTCTGATAAATTTTTATTTTCCCCCTTTGCATAAAGCAACTTTTTAAACAGGCTTCTTGTCTTGTACTGCTCTGATAAGCTAAGCAACTTCTTTTCCTACCTTAGCAGCTTCGATGTTAAGCATGTAGTATCGGAGGAGCTCTGTTAGCTTTAAATCTTCATCTGATGAGACTCGACCCTCTACTTTCTATATAGAAAAGGAACGGTCACCATCAAGGCAGAAAGCTACAGATTGTAAAATATACATTATGAAGACCAACACAAAAATCCTTACCCTAAGTTTTTCAAATAGCTCAGCAACCTTCAATAGGTACCTGGAAGTATACACATAATTTTGGCTTAAGGTCTTAAATCACCTATAAAATATGCTCTTACCAGTGTGCAAGACATGAATGGGTTAACTCAGGAGTCCTAGCCTTTGGCACTTTAGCATTAATTTAAAAGTAGTGCTCTCACTTCAACCGGCCCAAAATAATAGAGACAATGGTCACAAAATTACACACGTTTACAGCACCACACTCAGTGGCATCAGCCTCTTGGTGTCCTTTCTGTTATCCTGCCATGTATCCAAATATTCTTATTAAATGCCAATGCTGTGTTAACCAAGGTTGGGTTTAATGAGCTCTGCTATGGGCATCCCAAAGCAGTAAATACATTAATTCATCATGGTTCTCCCATTAGCCTCTCAATTTCAAGTCACAAGTAGTATCACCTGTTTTGCCAAGCCTAGATGTTAAGTAAAATATTGCCTTACACTAGAAATGTCCAGGATGGAAAAACTGAAACACATACATAAGTGAAGAGTGAAAACGGAAAGATTTTTAATTCAATGAATGAATGTAATTTCAGAAAATTGTGCATCAAACTGGCTATCAGACTGAGGTCATTACACTATTCTTCAGACCATCACAACCAAATCTCTTCAAGATCCAGGGACAGAGGCACACGATCTCAGGATCTCCTGGGGCTACAGCCCAGCCCAAAAAGGTAGTCCAGGGCATTACCAGGCAAAATGGCAAGCACCAATCACCAGATAAACTCTCTCAACCCCCAAAACTAAAGCAAACAGGCTTTTTAAGTGTGATAGAAACTAGCTTGGACCACATTAACCATATTTATTTATATATAGAAGAGCCCAAGTCCCCTACAATTATCTTACAAGCGTCTTATGTACAGAGAACATGTAAGATGAGTGCTGGAGACTTGCCTTAGCGAGCTTGTAACTCCAGAGCAGGATGGAAACCATGGCAGTCTTTACTCATTTATGCTTTTAGTTATATCACTCAGCACTCTTCAATTAAGTTAGAGGAAAAGCTTTTCCAAAAAAACTTACTTTTTGATGACTGTGGGCTCTTCTAAAGCCAGGCTATGTAAGCAGGCTGCAGTGTGGATATAGTCATCGGCAACATCTGCAGAAACAAGGACAGCTCTTTTTATCCAAACAACAGCCAGGCTCATCAGCAAAGCTCTAAGTTACTAATGGTAAATGATATTTACTTTTATGAGATCTGGTCATTTTGTCAGCTTTCACACAAGAATCTTTGATCCTATTGTAATAGTTAATAAGGAAGTTCTTCTCTTGTTCAAAGAAGTCATCTACCTCCTAGAAGAAAAAAAAAATAACCAGGCATTTCAAGGATGTGAAAATATACTACCCATGCAGCCTTTTCTATTTATCAAAATAAAAATATTGCTTAGAACATGGCAAATAAACATGAATATAAAGTTTAACCTCTACAGATGAGAGAATTACAAATTTATGATACTATTTCTTAACCAAGGCTGGCAAAAATCCAAGGGCTGGCAGAAAATGTATACAGAAGAACCATTTAACAATCACCAGTGAAACTGGCATCCTCTCTAACACCCAGCAATTTTACACTAGTACAATGGTTCTATCAGGTGGAACATGGCCACTTAGCTGTTGATACCTATCTGTGTGAGAATGAGTTTTTTTCCTCTTGACTTGGTTGCTTTCAGACTGAGAGGAAATCCTGATTATCTGGTAGACAGGCAAAGGATGCCAATGCCAAACATCCCATAATGCCTGGATCCAGGACAGTCCCAGACACCTTAAACTGCACCAAGTTTAAGTCCGAGTTTCCAAATTTCTGACGATGCCTTCTCTACTTAGCACCTGTATTCTGGGCTCCCTGGAGTGGTAAAGCCAGATCTAACGGATGATAACTGTAAGGGTAACTCAGTTACAAAGGAATGAGAAGGCCCAGAAGTAAGCAAGTAAATCATTCCTATGAGGATAATGAAAATGTTAGGAAGATTTTGTATTCTTATCTTAGTGCTAACACCTTAAAAACCCGTATGGAAATAAAATCTAAAATTTGGTTACTTAGTTGTGTCAGCTAGGTTACACGTCAATGCTTCTCTACCACCTGTAGCTGGTGACCAAACTGGACAGTGTAGTTCTGTGAATGGCATAAAATACGATCTTGTACTTTATTTTAGAAATTCACTGAGTAATCTCCCTACTTATAGAAAAGGAGAAAATGAAGCCAAGTGTGGAAAGGTTAACATTGAGTTTCCTGGGAGAGAACAAGGTGCTTTGGGAAATAGGTGAAAATTGAGTAAGTAGATGAAAATTACCAAACTTTAAAGAAAGCTTGCATTTCTTATAAGTTAACCATTTGTTTCACAAGTATCTCTTTCAAAGAAAAGATTCCCAATTAAGTCAAAAATTTTCACGAACAGCCAAGTCACTTACCTTAACTCCAGTAAAAAGGACTTCATCAGCACTTTTCACCACACTTTTGAAGAAGCCACCAAACACCTCTTTAGTATTTTTCCGCCTAACACTTAGCTAAAGGAAGAAAATTCCAAAGAACAGCTTGTATGATATGTATTTTTCTAGGTTCTTTTAAAGAAGTTCTGACTAACATTTCAAGGAATCCTTTTCATTAGTATGGGCAAATGCATAAAGTATTTTTAATTTTGCCTTAACTTCCAAGCTTAAAACATCTCATGGCTGAATCTCAACATAGGTAGGTCATCTAATTCTAAAAGACTTAAGAGATTTTGAAAGACTCACTAAAAGAGCTAAGTCTTAGTGGCTCTGAAATCCTTGGGAAAATTACTGTTCTATCCATATTAAGTAGCAAAAACCAAAACATGTTAAAAACACCCTAAGAGTCGTCTTTCAACAAAAAGCGTAGCCAGGAAGAAAATAAATTTACACTAATTTTAATTCCTTTAAAATGAAATTAGTTAAGTTTGGGATTGTTAGGAAATTAAGGGATGTTTGGGATTGTTAATCTCTTAAAAAGAAACCTAGCTTTTGGAAGGGGAAAGGCAAAATTTTCCTTAAGCAGAATTTTACAAAATTGTTTTACACAATGAAGGAAAAGCAGCATCTAAAAAGGTTTTCATTGTGTAAGAAATTTCAAAACTTCAGTCGATTTTTTAGAAACTATCAAGTACATTTTGAAAGTATAAACATTTGAAATGGCCTATCAAAACAGAACTAAAATGCCTTACATCCTGATCATATTCCAGGAAAACATGAAAGTTGCGATCTTTACTGAGAACAGGGTGAGAAGAAAGCCGCTGAAGAAAGACTTCATGGGAGGACACAGTCTTCTTAAAAACAGCGAGATATTCACTGGAAAGAGATGTGCACATGGTATTCAGTTGGCACAGCTCAATTACCTGACCAATAAATACTACTCCTGGTTAATTCTATGGCTCTGCTCATGCCACCAATGCAACTGGACCAAACAGTGTTTCAGTACAACCTGGTGTCTAGTTAGATACATAAGGCAGCTGACATTTTTGAATCTGTGGAATAAGCCTATGGAGGAAAGCAATGTTGTCATTGGGTTTGATGGATCAAGTCCATGGGCTCCCAAATCTACACACAATTACTGTTATTTAGTAGTCACACAACATCTGTTTCTGTAAAGCAATGAAAACCCTTTAACTCTGAAGCCTGAGTATACAATACCGCATGATTTGAGGAAGCTGAAAATTAACAGAAATTATAAAGCAGCTCTATCTCAACCTACACATTAAAGGTCACTTTAAAATTCCTAAAGGTAAAAACTTGGGTATGTTGTGTTCGATGTGCCTCATTCCCCAGAGCTGATAGCCACTCAAGTATGTGCTAAATGCTTTCAGTGCCTGGAGGTCTGAGTGCTGCCCTAGATGACACAGGGGTTTGGGGAGGGGGAGATGATGGCAGAAGGGAGGGGTGAGTACTTTTCAGCTGAGATGAGGAAGTGCAAGGATAGATTCTAAAGAAACTTTCCAAGAATCTATTTTTGTTTGAAAAAAATTAAATGACAGGTTAGGCATGGTGGCTCATGCCCATAATTCCAACATTTTTGGGAGGCTGAGGCCGGCAGACAGGCGAATTACCTGACATCAGGAATTCAAAACCAGCCTGGACATCACGGTGAAACCCTGTTGCTACAAAAATCCAGCTACTCTGGAGGCTAAGGCAGGAGAATAGCTTGAACCCGGGAGGCAGAGGTTACAGTGAGCTGAGATCTCACCACTGTACTCCAGCCTGGGCAGCACAGCCAGACTCTGTCTCAAAAAAAAAAACTCATGTAACAGCTTTCATTACATTCTGCTGTAGTTTCTTCTAAAATTCTGGTAACCAAGCTTCAGAAAGAAAAGCTTTGTAGATTTTGAGCAATTTATAAAGACATAAAAGTTTACTTCCTCACTGTGCCAGACTAGCATCCCTAATAAGTATGCTCTACATATGAGAAAAAAAAACTAGTCTATCAGGTATTAGTGCCAATGGCCTCCAATGAATCAATGTGTGAAGTACAAAGACCATGTCCCACACTATGCAAGATGTACTACTAGTTTTAGAAAAGGACACTAGGGACCTAATTAACACCTACACTTAAACAAAATTAAGTCAGGTTCTTCTACTTATTTCTGTACACAGCACCAATTTTCTACTTCTCAAAAGACAGAGCCCACCAAGAAAATCCACTTACGCTTCCAGTTCTTGTTTCATCTTGGCAAATTCTTCTTTGGTCATAGACCCTTCACCTTCTCCTAGTTTCTGCATCTTCTCTCGAGGACCATCGAAGTCAGGCTTTGTAGGAGCAGGCGGAATCTGCAGCAGAGGCAGGAATTCATAAGCCTCTTGTCCCAGCAGTGAGGTTTTCTAGTTGGTGCCTCATTTCTACTCTTGCTGGTCCACAGGAAACAACCACTCCACTCCTGTGGGGCTATCTGAAAGTCAACTCGTTTTTTTCTTAGCCTTATTTCTTCTGGCCATTTAAAAGGAAGTGTCTTCCTGAGAGTTGCGTATTCGACTTTGATGGCAATCATTTGGTCAGTTTATCCATTACAGACAATCGTTCAGAGCACAACAATGTCTACACTGCTTCAATGTTGGCCTAAAACTAGTATAATTAATGCTAAACACCAACAATTAGCCATCAAGATTATAAAGTCTCTAGTATTCCAAAGGGATTTTTTCCTAATCCCTAAGGATAATCAAGAGCTCTAATTTTGAATGAACAGAACATATCTAAATATAAGCTTCGTACTAGTTTCATTTAATTATTAAGAAATCATCATTTGGACAGATTCTTCAGTCTGCCTGGCAGGACAAAATCCATGGAAATCTCCTTTACAATCAGCTAAGTCTCTGTTCCTGTAGCCAAGAATTAATGATCAAGGACAAAAGTTTTTGGGAAAACAGAATATCACTCTGGCACCCAGGCTGGCGGGAAGTGGCGTGACCTTGGCTCACTGCAACCTCTGCCTCCCAGGTTCAAGGGATTCTGTGCCTCAGCCTCCCCAGTAGCTGGGACTACAGGCATGCACCACCACACTCAGCTATATTTTTGGTAGAGACAGATCTCAGTATGTTGCTCAGGCAGGTCTTGAAACCCTGAGCTTAGGTGATCCAACCACCTTGGCTTCCCAAAGCCCTAGGATTACAGGCATGGCCTTCTTCAGCACTTTTTGAGAAATCTTATCACATACTATTACCAATACTAATGTTTCCCAGAAATCAATTCTACTGACGTTGGAAACAACATACCATAGAAAAACCAAACCTAAAGGTAAATAAGACTTCTTATAAATAAGACTTCTTAGAAGAATTATAAATAAGACATTATTTATAATTCTTCTAAGAAGTCTTATTTATAAGAAGTCTTATTTACCTTTAGGTTTGGTTTTTCTATGGTATGTTGTAAAGTCATTTATTTACATCAACAGTGTAAAGTCATTACACTGTTTACAACCTTTTACAACATAAATAATGTAAGCCTGTATGCATCACCGCAAAGCTGTAACACTATTCCTTCACATATTTTCCACTTGACCAATAGTTAGCAAATGCTCTAGTGGGTAGATGAAATTAAACTTTTCACAATGTATTATAAAAAAAAAGTGGATATAAGTCTCTTTAAACTAAATGAACAGCAAGGCAGAACTAGCTTATTTAGTTTTCTAAAACACTCACAATAAGCCCAGCATAGTCTGTTGTTTCAATAAGAGTGTCATGTAGCCACACAAAGTCTTCATGTTGCCTTGTAACAGAAAACTCTGGGCTCTGAAACGTGGGCAGCGTGGTCTGTAAACAAAGAAAGACGTTAACTGGTTACCACCACTTTTTGATAAGTGACTTAAGTTTCCTGGGCTGCACAGTGGGAAAATTCTGCATAATACACCATAATGTGATCCAGTAAACAAGAAAGCAGTAATACATGATCTCCTGTCATGAAAGGCATAGCTAAGATTCAATCTGAACTCTAAGGATTTCCAACCCAAATTCCACCTTACTGAAGCTTGTAATGAATATCCAATCAAAGAATCCACTGGTAGAAGTAGTTCAGTTTAAGGAAGGTAAATCATCACCCTATTTTTTTGTTTGTTTTTGTGTATTTTTTTTTTGTTTACATACATTTTTGGGACAGGGTCTGGCTGTCATCCAGGCTGGAGCACAGTGGTACAATGCTGACTCACTGCAACCTCTGCCTTCCAGGCTCTCAAGCCATCCTCCCACCTCAGCCTCCTGAGTAGCTGGAACTACAGGTGCACGCTACCACATCCAGCTACTTTTTATATTTTTGAAAGAGACAGGTTTTTTGGCATGTTGTCCAGGCTCAAGTGATCTGCCTGTTTTGGCCTCCTGAGATGCTAGGATTACAGGTGCAAGTCACCCAACCCGGCCCCAAATTCTACTTTTATAAATCTGAATTTGGCCGGGCACAGTGGCTCATGCCTGTAATCCCAGCACTTTGGGAGGCTGAGGCAGGCCAGTCACAAGGTTAGGAGTTCGGGACCAGCCTGACCAACATGGTGAAACCCTGTCTCCACTAAAAATACAAAAATTAGCCGGGCACGGTGGCACATGTCTGTAATTCCAGCTACTCAGGAGGCTGAGGCAGGAGAATCGCTTGAACCTGGCAGGCAAAGCTGAGATCACACCATTGCATCCCAGCTTGAGTGACAGAGCAAGACTCCATCTCAGAAAAAAAAAAAAAAAAAAAGGCCTGAATTTACCCCCAACTTATGACAAAAAAGAAAAGTAAATTAAAACAAAACAGAAAAAAAAACCCTCTTAGCTTTAACTTTACAGTTCTAAAAATTGTCTCTGACTTCCTTCCTTTTACTCCAGTGAATGCTGATTTTACCTTCTCTGATCTGGTAAGCTCAGGCAGCGAATTATGTCACCAGTCTTCAGACTGCCTCAGAATGACTGAAGTATGCTATTCAAGCCACCCAGGCATTAAGAAAAAAAACACGTGGGAAAGGTCCTTCCCAATTTAGTAAATACTGAAAAAACAAGCTACAGAGAGAAACTTCCCTTGGATGCAAATTAAAAACAAAGTTGGGGTCAGGCGTAGTAGCTCTGGCTTCCGCTTTCAATCCCAGCACTTTGGGGAAGTCAAGGCGGGTGCATCACCTGAGGTCGGGAGTTTTTGAGACCAGCCTGTCCAACATGGTGAAACTGCATCTACTAAAAATACAAAAACTACACCTGTAATCTCAGCTACTCTGGTGGCCAAAGCACGAGAATCACTTGAACCTGGGAGGCATGGACTGCAGTGAGATGGTGCCACTTCATTCCAGCCTGGGCAACAGAACGAGACAATCTTTTAAACAACAACAACAACAACAACAAAACACCACACACTAAGGTGGAAGATGTGAGCTGCATCACTTTGGCTAGCACACTTCCTCATGAAGCACAGTATAGGCCACACAAGATCGGCAATGCCTACAGCCTAGGGCTCTGCCACAGCAGAATGCTACTCCCGCAATGGCACTCACCTGATGTGTACTGTGAGATAAATTAGGGAGGTTCTCACTTAACAATAGTGCTACTCTGTAAACACCAACTGTTTCAAGCTCAGGGAACCTCTTAAATCCACTGTGAATAACAAGGCTGCAACCCAGCACTGTATGTATTACCACTGTATATTACTTACCTTTGTGTGCACTGTAAATTTGACCTTCTCTCTCTCACTGAGCGCATCTGGTATGTCAATCTGGAGCGAGGGATCAACATTCAGGTCCACAGATACAGATCTCAGCTGAAATACATTTTTTCAGTATTAGTTCCAAACTCATTTAGCCCTAAAAAATTATTCCAAAAATGAGAAGTAGTTATTGAAAAGCAGTTTATATGTAGATCATTTAGAAATGTCAGTTGAGACATTTCTAAGTTGATTTGAAACTGAGGGGAAACCTGCTCTTCAAATGCATTGGTATAGACAATATGCATTTAGTCTTTTCTTCAAGACTAAAAACTTACGTACTTAACCTCTAAAACCTGTAAATCTGGTCAATCTGCTACAAAGACTAAATATATTCACTAAAAGCACATGGATTACTTAGAAGTTTTAAGTACTTCCCTTTTTCCTTAAGCACTGTATATTTATAATTCTGAAAGCCAGAGGGAGCCTGCAACAATGGCTGTCCTCAAAGAAAGAAAAGCTCAAGTAGTCACCAGAAGCTGATTTTAACACCAGCTACTAGGAAGATCACAACAGATACGGTAGAGCCTTCACATCTCATTGTAAGTACTTTTCTTCCAGATGAATTCTTGATGACTCCTATGAAATATCTGCTTGTTTGGCTTAAATTTTCACATGTCCATTTGTGAGATATCTGCAAACAAAGATAAAGCTTCAAGGTCAGGGACTTCATTTGATCATAACTGTGACTCCAGCTCTGGCATGTTTTCTTATAAGAGCTTCCTTCCTTCTGCTAAGTTAACACTGGGGAAACACAGCCTTTAACAATACCTCAAACCATTAACTGAGATGTGGTTGCAAAGGGATACCAACCACTCTACTGATCTTATGCTTATCTGTCAAGGTCAGTCAGGCCAAAGAATAGGAATAAAGAGAGCAAGACACAAGAAGTAGCCATGGACTCTGGAGGAGACATAAGATAGCTCAACAGAAAAGGTCTAAGGTGCGTTTCCCAGAGCACAAGAACTGCCCCCACATTTCCTAAGATTCCATTTCCTAAAGAAGTCACAAACCCTGACTTTTGGCCCTGCTCAACTGAATATACTGACAATTCCATTTTTGCTCACTGCAAGCCCAGCAAACTCAGTGAGCCTGTGAACTCCACAAGGGATACCCTTGGAATTCGAATAGGAGGACCCAAGGGGGATATAATCAAGTCAGTGGGACTCACTTAAGCACCACAGTCAAAGCTACAATGGATGCTACCAGCTGCTTTAGTGGCTGCTTTTTTGTTCCACTTAATAATCATCTTGTTTTTGTCCTTTTTCCCATAATCCCAACCATGCAGAGGTAATACACAAGGACTATATAAACATATTTTTCGTTTTAGAATGTGATCAAGACAAAACGAAGAAAACCATTAGGTTCTGAGTGACTGCAGCTACAGCACATGAAACATCCGAGCTTCACTAGCGGACATTTTGCCTAGACATTTTACTCTAGGCTCGCTGCACAGCAGTGCTAGCGGCTTCGCGGTTCAGTCCTGGGACCCGGCAGCTGCTTTTGGTGCTCAGCTGCTAGGAAGCCCCTCTCGGTGAGCTCGTTGGAGCTTGAACCCATTGTCACCTCTCCAACTCACCGGCAAAAAAGGGTTGAAGCAGACATTTTACTCTCGGAAGGTATTCAAGCAAAAATCCAATCACCTGACATGATAGTCTTAACCACCAAATAAGCAAATAATTCAATTCTGTATTTGGGCCTTAAAGAACTGTCTAAAAGGGAATACTGGCAAAATTCCCTCAGCATCCAGGCCATCACCAACTCAGTGTCCCCCAGTCAGAAGTTAAATGAACTTTCTCATACTGTAGCATGTAACCCTCCAGATGAGACAAACATGGGTAAAGTTGTGAAATGATTAGAGCTCAGTCAGCATTTGTATCCTCACTCAGGAAGCACCAACTATGACTAAAAGTTTAGCATTCCTTCTTATTCCTTCAAAAACCTACTCCATAGTGCTACAGAACTTGCTAAATAATTCCCAGGCTCTATTCTTCTGCTCACCTGCCTCGCTTCCATCCCCCTAAGTTTGAAGCACCCAGAGTACTCCTTAGCCCTGCTGGCCAAGTCTCTGACTTAGGCCACAGATGTTAGTATGCTTACAGTGGCCGTTTATAGCAGTTGACAAGCAGGCCTCCGAATCAAGTCTGTCCTTGGGCATGCCAGACCTTTGCCATATAAAGTTTTACCTCTTTTCCAGATCCCTTAGGTCACCTGTAAGAATCAAATTGAAAACATACCTACTCTCAAATAATGTAATTTAAATTTTAAAACTGACTTTTGGCTGGGTGTGGTGGTTCACGCCTATAATCCCAAGCACTTTGGGAGGCCAAGGTGGGAGGATTGCTTGAGGTCAGCAGTTAAAAACAACCTGGGCGATACGATGAGACCTCGATGAGACCTCATCTCTATTTAAGAATTAAAAAAATTTTTTTTTAGAAACCTGACTTTTGTACATTTCCCTTGAAACTACTGCCTCACGTATTCAAAGTTTTGGGTAAAGTTTCAGTTCATGATGAACTTCCCTATCAGATCAATCCTTACAATATGGACTATAATCAGCCTTCATGGTAAACAAGAGGCAAACGAGCACAGCCTCATTTGAAAAGCACATTTTCAACTGTTCTTAAGAAATCTGGCCCAGCCCAGTGGCTCACGCTTGTAATCCCAGCACTTTGGGAGGCTGAGGCGGGCGGATCACAAGGTCAAGAGATCGAGACCATCCTGGCCAACATGGTGAAACCCCCTGTCTCTACTAAAAATACAAAAATTAGCCAGGCGTGGTGGCACACACCTGTGTGTGGTCCCAGCTACTCGAGAGGCTGAGGCAGAGGAATTGCTTGAACCCAGGAGGCGGAGGTTGCAGTGAGCTGAGATTGTGCCACTGCACTCCAGCCTGGTGACAGAGCAAGACTCCATCTCAAAAAAAAAAAAAAAAAAAAAGAGAGATCTGAATGCTTTTGGTAAGAGAGCTGAGGCACTTTTCTAAAAGGAAAAAAGCCGTTACAGAAATCCCTGTGCATTTTCTCACCTATTCATCAGCTTCCCAGCTGGGGCACATGAAGCACTGGCTGCAGGACAATCCTACAGCTCTTGAACTCCTGCCCACCAGTCTTCATGAACTCACTTTGGGTCCAAATCTCACTTACAACTCACTGTGGCACAAGACAATACCTCCAGCAAAGCTGCCTCTCGAAAGGGTTAATGGCCTACAGATGGCAAAGGGCACCTGGAAGACTGAACAACACAAAAGGCGAGATTCTGAAACTCAGAACGCATGAGGAAAACAGAAAAAAAATACAGATCTTTCCTAGTGGTTATAATGACTGCAGACTCCAAGCCCAAAGAGACACAGTCCGAAGTAAACTTCACAATCTGATGTTAAAACGAGGCTAGTTGAATAGTCATTTAAATCTAATCAGTTTTGTGTGCAACATGATATATATACACAACATGCAGTGCTAGCTCCTTTTCCTATTTGAGTATCCCACAAAATTACAGACAGGATAGAAAAGACATGTATCTATTCAAACGACTTTCTAGTTTCCATTCCAAAGGCAGAAGATATGTACTTAGCACATGCTACAGTGTCTCCTCCCTTCAAACTTGTTCCTAGCCTCTAGGGATTTTGTTTTGTTATGCTTCACTCCACTGCCTAAGAAACTAAGATTTTGCCAGGAAGAAGGCCAATGACAAATCATCCATGATTTCTAGCATGGTGCCAAGAAGCCTGCCTCCTTGATCAGATTTTCACTCCCATCACAGGAAGCAAAAGCAGGACATACTTCAGCTGAAAAGGTATCCACATCTTGCCTAGTCCAATATTCATAAGTGAGGACATAAAATTCCACACTGTTCTGTCACACTCTAGATTTGAATTAATTTCTGCAAACATTAAAGACTCACATGATACATATTTAGGAAACATGCATTACTGTTACTGTTTGAACTCTCAGAAAAAATGTTCCCATTGGTGCTCTGAATTGTTACCATTCTCTTCCATCAAGATAACCCATATCTACTTATCTGTGCTCAATCTCAGCTTTACATTATGGCACTGGTGTGTGAAACTGGTTCAACTAACTATAAGCAATATATTAACTGCTTTTTTTTTGAGACAGAGGCTCACTGTTGCCCAGGCTAGAGTACAGTCGTGCCATGTTGGCTGACTGCAACCTCCGTCTCAAGCGATTCTCCTGCCTCGGTCTCCTGAGTAGCTGGGATTACAGGTGGACAACACCATGCCCGGCTAATTTTTGTATTTCTAGTAGAGACAGGGTTTCACCATGTTGATCAGACTGGTCTCAAACTTTTGACCTCATGATCCACCCACCTCGGCCACCTAAAGTGCTAGGATTACAGGCATGAGTCACTGTGCCCAGCCCAACTCTGCTTTTACAGATATTGGCTCTCATTCCCTAGCCATTGGTTCTCTCCTTCCTGTTAATTCAGGCCAGCAATATAATTTCTTAGTCCCTCAGGAAAACAGAACTAAGGACTTCTAACAGGAGAGCAGTCTACTAACATAGTTATTACTCAGGCATCAGCTGCTACTCAGGCATCGGCTTAATAAGAAACTAAAGGGTTACAGCAAGTGATCAGATTTTCACCACTCATCTTTGTGAGATGGGACCCAGAGGGCCCCATCCCTGCTGACACCAACCATTCTTACCCATAGCCTGCCAACACACAAGCAGTTCACAGTAGAACACTGCAGACTGCAGGGCATTTGCAGGCTACATAGCCTCAAGTTCCTAGAACAGGAACTGAGGCTTGGAAGGAGGTCAGTGCAGCGCACTCAGCGAATGGATAAACTGATTCATCATTTCACAAGGCTGTAAGCCCATGCACTAGCAGAATTAACATGGAACCAGAGTTGAATTACTGCCTTAAATATCTAATGCATGTCAACAAATGTACCTAATTACTAGATACTGAAATTATAACACTTTCAAATGAATCCACAAAGCAAAAGGGTTGAATTACATGATCTGTAAGGATCTCCTCGCAGAGAAATCCTATTGGGAATCAACACACCACTGCTATCAAGAAAACAGGTCCAACAAATGAATAACAAAAAACCAGCCAGGCAGAATGATTCTTGTCTGCAATCCCAGCACTTTGGGAGGCTGACGCCGCAGGATTGCCTGAGCCAGAGTTTGAGACAAGCCTAGGCAACATAGCAATGTCTTAAAATAAAAAAAAAAATCAGATAGGCTCTGTGGCCTATATCTTTAATCCCAACTCTCAGGGAGGTTAAGGAGAGAACACCACTTGAGCCCTGGATTTTGAGTCTGCAGTGAACTATGATTACACCACTGCACTCGAGCCTAGGAGCAGCATGAGACTATCTCAAAAAGTAAAAAAACAAATTCCAGTTTCCTTTATTCAGAGCTAAAACCCTTCACATACTACCCAATCCCTTAAAGGGCTCCTTCCCAAAAGTTTGCTACTTTATCAAGTAAGTAAGCCCTTTTTTTGTAGCAGGGATTCACTGTCACCAAGGCTGTAACAAGCCCTCTTTGACAAAGCTAACAAGGTCCATATCACTCATGTGGATGAGGGTATTGAAGGACGTTCACTGCCTTCCTTTCATGGTCTCACTTCATGATCAACCCAAGACGAACAGGAAATAGGAAATAGGTTTGGACATTTCTTTCACTCTTGAGTTTGAGATCTGAGTCTGAGGTACAGCAAATTTCCCAAATCATTCAGATGTAAATATTCCAACACTCAAGCCAGGGGCCCATTCAGGAAGCTAAGTGCTGGAGGACCGCCTGAGCCAGGAATTCAAGACCAGCTTCAAAAACACAGCAAGACTGTCTTGAGAAAGCGTTCTAAACAAAATAAAAACAAGAATTCAAAACAAAATTCATGAAAGATATGGGAAGGGCAGGTGAAGAAGTCCATCATTTTATCACCAACCAGCTACCAAGTATCTATCAGCACAGTATCCTGGCTTTGAAGTGCTCTTGAAAGAACAAGTGAAAACCCTGCAAGAGGAACCAACTGGATTTGTATTCCTTACCATTTACCATGACTAGAATGCATGTGTGTGCCCTTCAGAAACTGAGCTTTTCTCTCCAGACTATATAGGAATACCCAAAAAAGTTATGCCAATATGTAAAAAGGGGAAGAGTCAAGCCAAGGACTCCCATTTCTAAACTTAAGTTCAGTCTCAATTGCCCCTCAAACTGCGACTTACACACTCCTCCTTAGGTACGCTGTTTGCCTTTAGACAGCATATGAAGGTATGATGCAGTGTGACAAGTTCCAAGTCTCTTTTATATCTCTTCAGAGCACCTCAATGGCCAATCAGAAAACAGGTATTAAGGCTGAAGAACCTACTTTTTGGAAAGTTAGATCATGTAGAGAAAATTTACACTTATAAAACAAAAAAATCAGGCCAGGTGCGGTGGTTCACTCCTGTAATCCCAGCACTTTGAGAGGCTGAGGCGGGCAGATCACTAGGTCAGGAGTTCCGAGACCAGCCTGACCAACACTGTGTGCTGTGAAATCCTGTCTCTACTAAAAATACAAAATTTAGCTGGGTGTGGTAGTGTGAGCCTGTAATCCTGAGGCAGGAGAATCGCTTGGACCCTGGAGGCAGATTGTGCCACAGCACTCCAGCCTGGGTGACAGAGGGAGACTCTGTCTCAAAAAAAAAAAAAAAAAAAAAATCAAATTTACCACATTCGGGTGAGATGAAAGATGTCCTACGGCCATCTTCCTTTACAATTTCAATAAGAAAAAGCAGAACTTACAAAGCTCTGAAATAGTCTTTTTTCACAATTGGGATCATCAAGTTAGGTTGTTTCCTTAAACACTATAAGTTCACTGCATACTTTTTTGACCACTGGCTATTTGAGACATTCAGGGTGCTGGCCTACAGAACTGTTCTCACCTAATTTGCTCAAGCAACAAGACTCTGATAATCAAGACGGCAAAATGTTTAAACAGCAGGATTTTAAACCAAGTTCCCTTCTGCAGCACAAGAAACTTCTAGTGTCCAAAGCCGGCACACTTCACTCACAAACACAAAGCCCTCTCTTTGTAACCATCAAATACCCACCTTTTGATAAGGTTCCTCAATGCTGGTGGAAAAGCTTAATTCGCACAAAGCTATCCAACAGTGCTAATTTTTACATGGCATGTTATATTTCCTTAGGTAAGATTAATAGAAAATCTGAAAAATTTGCAACAAGCACACAAATACTACCTTCTGTAACACAACCTGACCCTACCATCATACCATTTTAGAAGGAAGTCTGTTTAAAATAGTGATTCTCAAACAGGCAATTTTGACTTCTTATCATCACCATCGGAGGGGAGAAGACTGCATCCTAGCGAGGCCAAGAACATCACTTCACATTGTCAACAAAACTGATCAAGCCAAAATGTCAACAGCGCCACCCAGGTTGAGAAATCGAATTTTATAAAGCTCTAAATTAGATGCTCCCACCTCCCTCCCTCCGCATCTCTAAAAATTAATTAATTAATTAATTAGATGATCACTAGGCCTTACCAAATTAGATTTTACGGCTCAGAAATAATTCTACAAAATTTACAGCCGGCTGGGTGCGGTGGCTCATGCCTGTAATCCCAGTAGGGGTGAGGCAGGCAGATCACGAGGTCAGAGTTCAAGACCAGCCTGACCAACATTGTGAAACCCTGTCTACTAAAAATACAAAAATTAGCCAGGCATGTTGGTGCGTGCCTGTAATCCCAGCTACTCAGGAGGCTGAGGCAGAATTGCTTGAACCCAGGAGGTGGAGGTTGTGGTGAGCACAGAGTGCCACTGTACTCCAACCTGGACGACCAGAATGAGACTGGGGCTTGGGGGCGCGGCCAGACTTACAGCCTTGACCAGGCCCATTGGCTCACGTCTGTGCAACATGGCAAAACCCCGTCTCTACCAAGAGACAAAAACTACGTGGACATGGTGGTATGTGCCTGTAACCCCAGCTAACTCAGGAGGCTGAGATGGGGGGATTACCAAGGCTGAGTGAGCTGTGATTGTGCCACTGCACTCAGGCCTGGGTGACAAGAGCCAGACCCTGTCTCAAAAAAAAAAAAAAGTCTTTTAACCATTTCTACCTATGGCCAAAATAATGTGAGCAGATCATGACCTTTCAGAATACTCACAAATGGGTACCTTAAGACACTGTGTACAAGTTACTGAACTGGAACTAAGGCGTGGGCGGCTTGGTATGCCATACTTCCTGAACTTAGAAAATAGTTGCAAGTGTAGCATAAAGCTTCAGTTCACAAAATTTGGTAAGTTAGGACTTGCTGTGTTACTGGTCAAAGTTCAGGACTGTTCCTATACTAACAAATTGTACTCTATCCTAGCTAATAAGAGAATAAAAATACCCCTAGAGGCAGTTTCTACTCCCAGAACAGCAGTACTTTAAACATTCCTGACTAGGTATGAGGACAGGTATTATTCGCCAAAGTCCATGTAACCAAGCAGTTAAGTTAAGGCCAACCTGTTACTGTCAAGGAAGGAGAACCCCCTAGTTAAAAATAGCACTAGACTGGAAAGGATTATCACCTAGTCCTTCAGTAACAGGTTTCAAGCTCCCTGCTGGGCTCTTCCGGTCCATGTGCTCAACTTGCTTCAGTCCATTCACCATCATAAAGCAGAGAAACCTAAAGCTGTTCAGAATCAAAGGTCCCAGGAGGCAGTCAGGATTCCCAATGCTGTTATACATGATTTGCCACAGAATTGATAAACTAATGGAAACATGATTCAACCCCCATGGATTCATGAGTGGGCACCTAAACATGGTGCCCACTTACGTAATGCCTTTCTGCAAACCTAGAAGGTGCATGTTCTTTTTATGAGAACAAGGTTATTTCTGCATAATCTCCAATTATTTCTTCCAACCCACTAAAAATTCCAGTCATCTGAGAACTCCCATCCAGTCAGGGTGGGAGAAGGGAAGACAGTTCTATCTCCTTGAGTGTCATAAAGGTTTCATTCTGGTTTTCAGGACCTAGACTCAGCAAAACCCTAGTTTTCTAAATTTTAAAATCGAAAAACAGGCTGGGTACGGTGGCTCACACCTGTAATCCCAGCACTTTGGGAGACTGAGGCCGGCAGATCACCTAAAGTCGGAGTCCAAAGACCAGCCTGGCCAACATGGTGAAACCCCATCTCTACAAAAATACAAAAATTAGCCGGGCACAGTAATGGGTGCCTGTAATTCCAGCTACTTGGGAGGCTGAGGCAGGAGGATCGCTCGAACCCGGGAGGTGGAGGTTGCAGTGAGCCGAGATCTGCTATTATGTTCCAGCCTGGGCGACAGTGAGAAAAAAAAGAAAAAAAAAAACAATCTTTCTCATTAGTAGAGAACCAGTTAGGAACTAAATTAACCATGCATCTCTTCCCCTGAACTATATTTTCTGAAGAAGACAAACCCCAACACCTTCTGCTAAAGAATGTAACATAATAGTGTCTGGCTACCAGACACGCTTGACAGGCTCTTCCCTTTCAGTTTTGCTGAATTAGCCAAAATGAGTATTGGACTAGAATTCAAAACCCTGAAGAATCAGGGTATGTCCTACCTTATTAGTGGGGCTTAACTCCATCCTCAGGGAAATTATCGGTAGGGCAGTTAAACATTTTAACACATAAAACATTTCAGTTGACTAATGAAACTGTATTAAGGCAAGAAGAGGCTGCCCAGGACTTGGTTTCCCATTATTGCATACTTGCCTCAAACTGCCTTTCAGTTAACCATAACACAGTTAACACCATCTAGACCAGACCAGCATTAGCGGGGATCGGAAAACAAAAATAAAGCCAGGCATCAGGGTGATTATTTCGTTTTATTATCTCCTTATTCCTGTAATTTAAAAAGGAAAACAAAGCTACGTAACTCTCTTCACTACAGATACGGACAAAGTTTCTGTAGTATCTAAAACCAGTAGGCAGGAAATGGCCTTCCTAACCGTCCTCCAATTTTGCTGGAGGATCAGGGGTGGTGGGAAAGTCAAGTTGCAGGCCGGGCTCGTAATCCCAGCACTTTGGGAGACCGAATCGGGCAGATCACGAGGTCAAGACCAGCCTGACCAACATGGTGAAACTGCACCTCTACTGAAAAATACAAAAACTAGCTGGGCATGGTGGCGCGCGCCTGTAATCCCAGCTACTAAGGAGGCTGAGGCAGAAGAATCACCTGAACCTGGGGGACAGAGGCTGTAGTGGGCTGAAATCGTACCATGGCACTCCAGCCTGGGAGACAGAGCGAGACTCCGTCTCCAAAAAAAAAAAAAAAGAAAAAAAAAAAAAAAAAATCCAGACACACACACACACAAACAGGTGCAATAATATACTGTACTATCAGACTGGGGTGAAGCAATCTAGTCCTTTTACCTAGCTGACTCTGAATCAAGACAACTAAAACAAATGTACCAGCAAGAAAGAAAAAACAAAATGCTAAGAAAATCCCCATATAGTGTATCTACCCTTTATGGAGAAAAGTACCCTTATAATGTTTTACAGTGAATCGTGGTCAAGTTTGCACTTTCAGTTTTAGTAATAAACAACTTTCAAAGAAAACACTCTAAACAAGACCCTCCCGCATACAAAGCTCTATTTCAGTAATTAATGCAACAATGATACCTTTGTTGCAACAATCCAGCCGCTTTGAAACTTTGGTATCTACTTACTAGATGAACAAGTTTCTCTATGGAGGTGTCTTTGACTTCAAGAGATGTGTAAGACGGGCTCCAAGTTACATTTTAGAGAGCCTTGTATTTTTAGACGTTCTTTTTCACCTATCAGAAAAACTTACGTTGACGATTCCGCATGAAAGGTTGTGGCTCACGAACCATGCATCACAAAACTAACAAGGCAAACTTAAACAGTGAAAGAGTGGAAGCTAGTCTCGGAATCTTCAACTGGCTACGGTAATCTCAGTTTATTGCATTAATTAATCTTTTAGACCTCAAGATACACGTGGCCTACGGATAGTTTACATCAATGAACAAGGCTTAAAAATAAAACCCAAGTTCAGCAAGTACTTGAGCACCTACTAAAAATGACACAACTCCCACAACAACGCATTTAGCGTTTCTAAAGTTGTAAAAAGCATGTTCGGAAACTTCATGGAATTTCCCAAGTTGTTTGGGCCAAAAACACATGTTTTCTCAAAAGAAGGGGGAGAGGTGGAAAGGGGGGGGCATTTTGAGGGCAACAAAGCAAACTGGTCTGTCGCATGTTAAGTGAATTTCTCGTTCACCTACTGGTCACCGCGAAGTCAAGATAGGTTTTAATAGGAACACATTGTGGGGTCTCCAGGGATCAGCTCTCTAAGTCCGCTCGGTATGGGCGCCGGAGCCGGGGCTAAGGTCCCGCGTCTCTGGTTCTATCCCCAAGAGGGAATCCGGGGTACACACACAGGGGTTCCCCAGGGCAGCCTTCAGGGAAGACGAGGGAGAGGGGCTGCCCGGGTCTCACGGGTGTTTCCCGCGCTGGGGATGGCAGCGTGCAGCCAAGGCCCAGGGGCGCGCAAGGCCAAGAATGTGGCGACCCAGGAGCTCGAGGGGCCGCCCGCGCTGGAGCCTGAGGCGGGGAGGAGCTCACCTTGCTGCGGTCCTCCTCCTGGTGCTGCAGCAACTCGGGAACCGCGGCCATGACGACGCGGGACTCGAGCAAGGGCCGCCTGGCTGTGCGAGGAAAGAAGAGGCTGGACCGCCGCCGCCTGGGCGCCTCTCAGGGGCGGCCACGGCCCCGCCTCCGCCGGCCTCCCTGTCCGACGGCAGCAGGAGGCCTCCGGACTCCGCCACCATCCCAGCTGCCCCGGGAGCAGGCGAACAAGGCGCCACGTGCTCCCCCAGAGCGGCCTCCCAGTCCCCGCTGCCGTCCATCTTGGAGCCGGGCAAAGACGCCACGCGGGGCCTACCCTTGGTCCGCTCCACTAGGAGGCCGCCGACCGCAGGGCCGCGATAGGCACGCGAAGCCACGGACACTCTCCCAGCACCGCGCGCCTGGAGAAAGACCGCGTTTCGGTGCAGGGGGATTTTATTACGCAGCCCGAGTCCAAGATGGCGGCGAGCGCTGACGTCACCAGATGTCGTGAGAGCAGAAGGGCGCGATTTGGCGGCGCCCGCGCTTCGGAGACGCCCGCGCTCCCGAGACGCCCGCGCTCCCGAGACGCCCGCGCTTCCGAGACGCCAACTCTTCCGCTCGGAGGAGGGACTCCCTGCCGCTAGCTGGTCCTCGGTGGGGCGTGAGCGCCGCGGGGCATTCTGGACCTGCTTTGCCTGAGGCTGTGCCTAACTTGAAACCAAAGCGCGGGACGGGGGAAAGTACGGGACGCGGGAAGTTGCTCGCGCCGTAGGAGTTAAGCGAAGTGTGGTGGCTTCCGAGGTACCGACCCTTGCTGTAGGCTGGGCTTCCATTTAAGTCGTCTTTTCCCTAATCCAGACGCCTGCCCCAGGGGCCACCGCCGCACGGGCCCTGCCCGGGGTCCGCACTCACGGCGGAGCGGGAGGCTGCTTTCTGCGGGTCACGGTAATGGGACCTCAGCGCCGCCACCAGCTCTGACCGGCGGCGAGCCAGCGGCCCCTCCAGCCCGATTTCCACGTCTGTGCCACGGGCTCATTCTAGACCAACACTAGAGGGTGAGGACCAAATGAGAAGTGTCCACACAGAACGCTTAGAAGAGAGCCTAGCCGGGCGCGGTGGCTCGAGCCTGTAATCCCAGCACTTTGGGAGGCCGAGGCGGGTGGATCACGA